>NW_027512910.1:0-323508 GCF_048772815.1 Callospermophilus lateralis
TTGACAAAATAAAGGAGTTCTCAGTTTTGTCTCTATGGTTTGTTTCCTCTTCAAGTAGCCCTAGGCAGAGACGGTGTAAAAGCACTTCAATTGAGAGGTGTTGCCAAGATTCCAAGAAATTACGAGTTTCCGAAATGCCAGCAAATATTTTTTCACCCAATCTTGGTGATATGTGGTGGTAATGGCAAGTCCACAATCCCACTTGGATCACCAAATTTTGTTCTTCTAAGTTAAAGCGTTATTTTACAGTAGCAGTTTTTATTTTTAGGTTTCACTCTGTTCTCTAATATACAGATAGATGAATTTGGAACTCTAAATCCAACATGGTTTGTAGTAGCTCTTTGAACCTTGACAAAATAAAGGAGTTCTCAGTTTCGTCTCTATGATTTGTTTCTGCTTCAAGTAGCCCTAAGCAGAGACTGTGGAAAAGCACTTTCATAGAGAGGGGTTGCCAAGCTTCTAAGAAATAACGAGTTTCCAAATTACCAGCAAATATTTCTTCACCCAATCTTGATGATACTTGGTGATGCAGATCAGTACACAAATCCCACTTGGCTCTCCACATTTTGTTCTTCTAGGTTGAAGCGTTCGTCTACAGTAGCAGTTTTTATATTTAGGTTTCACTCTGTTATCTCGTATATAGATAGATGAATTTGGAACTCTAAATCCAATATGGTTTGTAGTAGCTCTTTGAAACTTGACAAAATAAAGGAGTTCTCAGTTTTGTCTCTATGATTTGTTTCCGCTTCAAGTAGCCCTAAGCAGAGACTGTGGAAAAGCACTTTCATTGAGAGGGGTTGCCAAGCTTCCAAGACATTACCAGTTTCCGAAATACCAGCAAATATTTTTTCACCCAATCTTGATGAAACGTGGTGGTAATGATCAGTACACAAAACCCACTTGGCTCACCAAATTTTCTTCTTCTAGATTGAAGCGTTCGTCTACAGTAGCAGTTTTTATGTTTAGGTTTCACTCTGTTCTCTGCTATATAGATAGATGAATTTGGAACTCTAAATCCAACAGGGTTTGTAGTGGCTCTTTGAAACTTGACAAAATAAAAGAGTTCTCAGTTTTGTCTCTATGGTTTGTTTCCTCTTCAAGTAGCCCTAGGCAGAGACGGTGTAAAAGCACTTTCATTGAGAGGGGTTGCCAAGATTCCAAGAAATTACGAGTTTCCGAAATGCCAGCAAATATTTTTTCACCCAATCTTGGTGATATGTGGTGGTAATGACAAGTCCACAATCCCACGTGGATCACCAAATTTTGTTCTTCTAAGTTAAAGCGTTATTTTACAGTAGCAGTTTTTATTTTTAGGTTTCACTCTGTTCTCTCCTATACACATAGATGAATTTGGAACTCTAAATCCAACATGGTTTGTAGTAGCTCTTTGAACCTTGACAAAATAAAGGAGTTCTCAGTTTTGTCTCTATGATTTGTTTCTGCTTCAAGTAGCCCTAAGCAGAGACTGTGGAAAAGCACTTTCATTGAGAGGGGTTGCCAAGCTTCTAAGAAATAACGACTTTCCAAATTACCAGCAAATATTTTTTTCACTCAATCTTGATGATACTTGGTGATGAAGATCAGTACACAAATCCCACTTGGCTCTCCACATTTTGTTCTTCTAGGATGAAGCTTTCATCTACAGTAGCAGTTTTTATATTTATGTTTCACTCTGTTCTCTGCTATATAGATAGATGAATTAGGAACTCTAAATCCAACATGGTTTGTAGTAGCTCTTTGAAACTTGACAAAAGAAAGGAGTTCTCATTTTTGCTCTATGGTTTGTTTTCTCTTCAATTAGCCCTCGCTCCGACAGTAAAAAAGCACTTTCATTGAGAGGGTTTGCCATGCTTCTAAGAAATAACGAGTTTCCGAAATACCAGCAAATATTTTTTCACCCAATGTTGATGATACTTGGTGGTAATGATCAGTTCACAAATCCAACTTGGCTCAACACATTTTGTTCTTCTAGGTTGAAGCGTACGTTTACAGTAGC
The DNA here is from genome assembly GCF_048772815.1 of Callospermophilus lateralis. Classification (NCBI taxonomy): domain Eukaryota; kingdom Metazoa; phylum Chordata; class Mammalia; order Rodentia; family Sciuridae; genus Callospermophilus; species Callospermophilus lateralis. The sequence continues at coordinate 1,997 of NW_027512910.1, forward strand.
AGTTTTTATTTTTCGGTTTCACTCTGTTCTCTCCTATATAGATAGATGAATTTGGAACTCTAAATCCAACCTGGTTTGTAGTGGCTCTTTGAAACTTGGCAAAATAAAGGAGTTCTAAGTTTTGTCTCTATGGTTTGTTTCCTCTTCAAGTAGCCCTAGGCACAGACTGTGGAAAAGCACTTTCATTGAGAGGGGTTGCCAAGCTACTAAGAAATCACGTGTTTCCGAAATAGCAGCAAATATTTTTTCACCCAATCTTGATGATATTTGGTGGTAAGGACAAGTATACAAATCCCACTTGGCTCACCAAATTTTGTTCTTCTAGGTTGAAGCATTCGTCTGCAGTAGCAGTTTTTATTTTTAGGTTTTACTCTGTTCTCTCCTATATAGATAGATGAATTTGGAACTCTAAATCCAACATGGTTTGTAGTAGCTCTTTGAAACTTGACAAAATAAATGAGTTCTCAATTTTGTCTCTATTACTTGTTTCCGCTTCAAGTAGCCCTAAGCAGAGACTGTGGAAAAGCACTTTCATTGAGAGGGGTTGCCAAGCTTCTAAGAAATAACGAGTTTCCGAATTACCAGCAAATATTTTTTCACCCAATCTTGATGATACTTGGTGGTGAAGATCGGTAAACACATCCCACTTGGCTCACCAAATTTTGTTCTTCTAGGTAGAAGCGTTCGTCTACAGTAGCAGTTTTTATATTTAGGTTTCACTCTGTTATCTCGTATATAGATAGATGAATTTGGAACTCTAAATCCAATATGGTTTGTAGTAGCTCTTTGAAACTTGACAAAATAAAGGAGATCTCAGTTTTGTCTCTATGATATGTTTCCGCTTCAAGTAGCCCTAAGCAGAGACTGTGGAAAAGCACTTTTATTGAGAGGGGTTGCCAAGCTTCCAAGAAATTACCAGTTTTCGAAATACCAGCAAATATTTTTTCACCCAATCTTGATGAAACGTGGTGGTAATGATCAGTACACAAAACCCACTTGGATCACCAAATTTTGTTCTTCTAGATTGAAGCGTTCGTCTACAGTAGCAGTTTTTATATTTAGGTTTCACTCTGTTCTCTCCTATATAGATAGATGAATTTGAAACTCTAAATATAACATGGTTTGTAGTAGCTCTTTGACACTTGACAAAATAAAGGAGTTCTCAGTTTTGTTTCCATGGTTTGTTTCCTCTTCAAGTAGTCCTAGGCACAGACTGTGGAAAACCACTTTCATTTAGAGGGGTTGCCAAGCATCTAAGAAATAACGAGTTTCCGAAATACCAGCAAATATTTTTTCACCAAATCTTGATGATACTTCGTGGTAATGATCAGTACACAAATCCCACTTGGCTCACCAAATTTTGTTCTTCTAGTTTGAAGCATTCGTTTACAGTAGCAGTTTTTATTTTTAGGTTTCACTCTGTTCTCTGCTATATAGATAGATGAATTTGGAACTCTAAATCCAACATGGTTTGTAGTGGCTCTTTGAAACTTGACGAAAGAAAGGAGTTCTCATTTTGGCTCTATGGTTTGTTTCCTCTCAAATAGCCCTCGCACCGACGGTTGAAAGGCACTTTCATTGAGAGGGTTTGCCAAGCTTCTGAGAAATAACGAGTTTCCGAAATACCAGCAAATATTTTTTCACCCAATGTTGATGATACTTGGTGGTAATGATCAGTACACAAATCCTACTTGGCTCACCAAATTTTGTTCTTTTAGGTTGCAGCGTTCGTCTACAGTAGCAGTTTTTATGTTTAGTTTTCACTCTGTTCTCTGCTATATAGATAGATGAATTTGGAACTCTAAATCCAACATGGTTTGTAGTGGCTCTTTGAAACTTGACAAATTAATGAGTTCTCAGTTTTGTCTCTATTATTTGTTTTTGATCAAGTAGCCCTAAGAAGAGACTGTGGAAAAGCACTTTCATTGAGAGGGGTTGCCAAGCTTCTAAGAAATAACAAGTTTCCGAATTACCAGCAAATATTTTTTCACACAATCTTGATGATACTTGGTGGTGAAGATCAGTACACAAATCCCACTTGGCTCACCAAATTTTGTTCTTCTAGGTTGAAGCGTTCGTCTACAGTAGCAGTTTTTATGTTTAGGTTTCACTCTGTCCTCTGCTATATAGATAGATGAATGTGGAACTCTAAATCCAACAGGGTTTGTAGTGGCTCTTTGAAACTTGACAAAATAAAGGAGTTCTCAGTTTTGTCTCTATGGTTTGTTTCCTCTTCAAGTAGCCCTAGGCAGAGACGGTGAAAAAGCACTTTCATTGAGAGGGGTTGCCAAGATTCCAAGAAATTACGAGTTTCCGAAATACAAGCAAATATTTTTTCACCCAATCTTGGTGATACGTGGTGGTAATGACAAGTCCACAATCCCACTTGGATCACCAAATTTTGTTCTTCTAAGTTAAAGCGTTATTTTACAGTAGCAGTTTTTATTTTTAGGTTTCACTCTGTTCTCTCCTATACAGACAGATGAATTTGGAACTCTAAATCCAACATGGTTTGTAGTAGCTCTTTGAACCTTGACAAAATAAAGGAGTTCTCAGTTTTGTCTCTATGATTTGTTTCTGCTTCAAGTAGCCCTAAGCAGAGACTGTGGAAAAGCACTTTCATTGAGAGGGGTTGCCAAGCTTCTAAGAAATAACGAGTTTCCAAATTACCAGCAAATGTTTTTTCACCCAATCTTGATGATACTTGGTGATGAAGATCAGTACACAAATCCCACTTGGCTCTCCACATTTTGTTCTTCTAGGTTGAAGCGTTCATCTACAGTAGCAGTTTTTATATTTAGGTTTCACTCTGTTCTCTGCTATATAGATAGATGAATTTGGAACTCTAAATCCAACATGGTTTATAGTAGCTCTTTGAAACTTGACAAAAGAAAGGAGTTCTCATTTTGGCTCTATGGTTTGTTTTCTCTTCAATTAGCCCACGCTCCGACAGTGGAAAAGCACTTTCATTGAGAGGGTTTGCAGAGCTTCTAAGAAATAACGTGTTTCCGAAATACCAGCAAATATTTTTTCACCCAATCCTTATGATATTGGTGGTAATGATCAGTACACAAAATCCACATGGCTCAACAAATTTTGTTCTACTACTTTGAAGCATTCGTTTACAGTAGCAGGTTTTATTTTTAGGTTTCACTCTGTTCTCTCCTATATAGATAGATGAATTTGGAACTCTAAATCCAACATTGTTTGTAGTGGCTCTTTGAAACTTGACAAAATAAAGGAGTTTTAATTTTTGTCTCTATGGTTTATTTCCTCTTCAAGTAGCCCTAGGCACAGACTGTAGAAAAACACTTTCATTGAGAGGGGTTGCAAATCTTCTAAGAAATAACGAGTTTTCGAAATATCAGCAAAAATTTTTTCACCCAATATTGATGATACTTGGTGGTAATGATCAGTACACAAATCCTACTTGTCTCACCAAATATTGTTCTTCCAGGTTGAAGCGTTCGTCTACAGTAGCAGTTTTTATGTTTAGGTTTCACTCTGTTCTCTGCTATATAGATAGATGAATTTGGAACTCTAAATCCAACATGGTTTGTAGTAGCTCTTGGAAACTTGACAAAAGAAAGGAGTTCTAAGTATTGTCTCTATGGTTTGTTTCCTCTTCAAGTAGCCCTAGGCACAGACGGTGGAAAAGCACTTTCATTGAGAGGGGTGCCAAGCTTAAAAGAAATAACGTGTTTCCGAAATACCAGCAAATATTTTTTCACCCAATATTGATGATACTTGGTGGTTATGATCAGTACAGAAATCCCACTTGGCTTACCAAATTTTGTTCTTCTAGGTTGAAGCGTTGTTTCTACAGTAGCAGTTTTTATATTTAGGTTTCACTCTGTTCTCTCCTATATAGATAGAAGAATTTGGAACTCTAAATCCAACATGGTTGGTAGTAGCTCTTTGAAACTTGACAAAATAAAGGAGTTCTCAGTTTTGTTTCTATGGTTTGGTTCCTCTTCAAGTAGCCCTAGGCTCAGACTGTGGAAAAGCACTTTCATTGAGAGGGGTTGCCAAGCTTCTAAGAAATAACGAGTTCCCGAAATACCAGCAAATATTTTTTCTCCCAATGTTGATGATACTTGGTGGTAATGATCAGTACACAAAACCCACTTGGCTCACCAAACTTTATTCTTCTAGGTTGAAGCGCTCGTCTAGAGTAGCAGTTTTTATATTTAGGTTTCACTCTATTCTCTCCTATATAGAGAGATGAATTTGGAACTCTAAATCCAACATGGTTTGTAGTAGCTCTTTGAAACTTGACAAAAGAAAGGAGTTCTCAGTTTTGTTTCTATGGTTTGTTTCCTCTTCAAGTAGTCCTAGGCACAGTCTGTGGAAAAGCACTTTCATTGAGTGGGGTTGCCAAGCTTCAAAGAAATAACGAGTTTCCAAAATACCATCAAATATTTTTTCACCCAATCTTGATGATACTTGGTGGTAATGATCAGTACACAAATCTCACTTGGCTCACCAAATTTTGTTCATCTACTTTGAAGCATTCGTTTACAGTAGCAGTTTTTATTTGTGTTTCACTCTGTTTTCTCCTATATAGATGGATGAATTTGGAACTCTAAATCCTACATGGTTTGTAGTAGCTTTTTGAAACTTTACAAAATAAATGAGGTCTCAGTTTTGTCTCTATGGATTGTTTCCTCTTTAAGTAGCCCTAGGCACTGACTGTGGTAAAGCACTTTCATTGAGAGGGGTTGCCAAGCTTCCAATAAATTACGAGTTTCCAAAACACCAGCAAATATTTTTTTCACCCAGTGTTGATGATACTTGGTGGTAATGATCAGTACACAAATCCCACTTGGCTCACCAAATTTTGTTCTTCTACTTTGAAGCATTCGTCTACAGTAGCAGTTTTTATGTTTAGGTTTCAATCTGTTCTCTCCTATATAGATAGATGAATTTCGAACTCTAAATCCAACATGGTTTGTAGTAGTTCTTTGAAACTTGACAAAATAAAGGAGTTCTCAGTTTTGTATCTATGATTTGTTTCCACTTCAAGTAGCCCTAAGCAGAGACTGTGGAAAAGCACTTTCATTGTGAGGGGTAGCCACGCTTCTGAGAAATAACGAGTTTCCGAAATACCAGCAAATATTTTTTCACCCAATCTTGATGATACTTGGTGGTGATGATCGGTCCACAATTCCCACTTGGCTCACCAAATTCTGTTCTTCTAGGTTGAAGCGTTCGTGTACAGTAGCAGTTTTTATATTTAGGTTTCACTCTGTTCTCTCCTATATAGATAGATGAATTTGGAACTCTAAATCCAATATGGTTTCCAGTAGCTCTTTGAAACTTGACAAAAGAAAGTAGTTCTCAGTTTTGACTCTATGTTTTGTTTCCTCTTCAAGTAGTCCTAGGCACAGACTGTGGAAAAGCACTTGCATTGAGAGGGGTTGCCAAGCTTCTAAGAAATAACGAGTTTCCGAAGTACAAGCAAATATTTTTTCACCCAATCTTCATGATACTTGGTGGTGATGATCGGTACACAAATCCCACTTGGCTCACCAAATTCTGTTCTTCTAGGTTGAAGCGTTCGTCTACAGTAGCAGTTTTTATATTTAGGTTTCACTCTGTTATCTCGTATATAGATAGATGAATTTGGAACTCTAAATCCAATATGGTTTGTAGTAGCTCTTTGAAACTTGACAAAATAAAGGAGATCTCAGTTTTGTCTCTATGATTTGTTTCCGCTTCAAGTAGCCCTAAGCAGAGACTGTGGAAAAGCACTTTCATTGAGAGGGGTTGCCAAGCTTCCAAGAAATTACCAGTTTTCGAAATACCAGCAAATATTTTTTCACCCAATCTTGATGAAACGTGGTGGTAATGATCAGTATACAAATCCCACTTTTCTCACCAAATTTTGTTCTTCTAGGTTGAAGCGTTCGTCTACATAGCAGTTTTTATGTTTAGGTTTCACTCTGTTCTCTCCTATATAGATAGATGAATTTGAAACTCTAAATCCAACATGCTTTGTAGTGGCTCTTTGCAACTTGACAAATTAATGAGTTCTCAGTTTTGTCTCTAGTATTTGTTTCCGCTTCAACTAGCCCTAAGAAGAGACTGTGGAAAAGCACTTTCATTGAGAGGGGTTGCCAAGCTTCTAAGAAATAACGAGTTTCCGAATTACCAGCAAATATTTTTTCACCCAATCTTGATGATACTTGGTGGTGAAGATCAGTATACAAATCCCACTTTTCTCACCAAATTTTGTTCTTCTAGCTTGAAGCATTCGTCTACAGTAGCAGTTTTTATGTTTAGGTTTCACTCTGTTCTCTGCTATATAGATAGATGAATTTGGAACTCTAAATCCAACAGGGTTTGTAGTGGCTCTTTGAAACTTGACAAAATAAAGGAGTTCTCAGTTTTGTCTCTATGGTTTGTTTCCTCTTCAAGTAGCCCTAGGCAGAGACGGTGTAAAAGCACTTTCATTGAGAGGGGTTGCCAAGATTCCAAGAAATTACGAGTTTCCGAAATGCCAGCAAATATTTTTTCACCCAATCTTGGTGATATGTGGTGGTAATGGCAAGTCCACAATCCCACTTGGATCACCAAATTTTGTTCTTCTAAGTTAAAGCGTTATTTTACAGTAGCAGTTTTTATTTTTAGGTTTCACTCTGTTCTCTAATATACAGATAGATGAATTTGGAACTCTAAATCCAACATGGTTTGTAGTAGCTCTTTGAACCTTGACAAAATAAAGGAGTTCTCAGTTTTGTCTCTATGATTTGTTTCTGCTTCAAGTAGCCCTAAGCAGAGACTGTGGAAAAGCACTTTCATAGAGAGGGGTTGCCAAGCTTCTAAGAAATAACGAGTTTCCAAATTACCAGCAAATATTTTTTCACCCAATCTTGATGATACTTGGTGATGCAGATCAGTACACAAATCCCACTTGACTCTCCACATTTTGTTCTTCTAGGTTGAAGCGTTCGTCTACAGTAGCAGTTTTTATATTTAGGTTTCACTCTGTTATCTCGTATATAGATAGATGAATTTGGAACTCTAAATCCAATATGGTTTGTAGTAGCTCTTTGAAACTTGACAAAATAAAGGAGTTCTCAGTTTTGTCTCTATGATTTGTTTCCGCTTCAAGTAGCCCTAAGCAGAGACTGTGGAAAAGCACTTTCATTGAGAGGGGTTGCCAAGCTTCCAAGACATTACCAGTTTCCGAAATACCAGCAAATATTTTTTCACCCAATCTTGATGAAACGTGGTGGTAATGATCAGTACACAAAACCCACTTGGCTCACCAAATTTTCTTCTTCTAGATTGAAGCGTTCGTCTACAGTAGCAGTATTTATATTTAGGTTTCACTCTGTTCTCTCCTATATAGATAGATGAATTTGGAACTCTAAATATAACATGGTTTGTAGTAGCTCTTTGACACTTGACAAAATAAAGGAGTTCTCAGTTTTGTTTCCATGGTTTGTTTCCTCTTCAAGTAGTCCTAGGCACAGACTGTGGAAAACCACTTTCATTTAGAGGGGTTGCCAAGCATCTAAGAAATAACGAGTTTCCGAAATACCAGCAAATATTTTTTCACCAAATCTTGATGATACTTGGTGGTAATGATCAGTACACAAATCCCACTTGGCTCACCAAATTATGTTCTTCTAGGTTGAAGCATTCGTCTACAGTAGCAGTTTTTATGTTTAGGTTTCACTCTGTTCTCTGCTATATAGATAGATGAATTTGGAACTCTAAATCCAACAGGGTTTGTAGTGGCTCTTTGAAACTTGACAAAATAAAAGAGTTCTCAGTTTTGTCTCTATGGTTTGTTTCCTCTTCAAGTAGCCCTAGGCAGAGACGGTGTAAAAGCACTTTCATTGAGAGGGGTTGCCAAGATTCCAAGAAATTACGAGTTTCCGAAATGCCAGCAAGTATTTTTTCACCCAATCTTGGTGATATGTGGTGGTAATGACAAGTCCACAATCCCACGTGGATCACCAAATTTTGTTCTTCTAAGTTAAAGCGTTATTTTACAGTAGCAGTTTTTATTTTTAGGTTTCACTCTGTTCTCTCCTATACACATAGATGAATTTGGAACTCTAAATCCAACATGGTTTGTAGTAGCTCTTTGAACCTTGACAAAATAAAGGAGTTCTCAGTTTTGTCTCTATGATTTGTTTCTGCTTCAAGTAGCCCTAAGCAGAGAATGTGGAAAAGCACTTTCATTGAGAGGGGTTGCCAAGCTTCTAAGAAATAACGACTTTCCAAATTACCAGCAAATATTTTTTTCACCCAAACTTGATGATACTTGGTGATGAAGATCAGTACACAAATCCCACTTGGCTCTCCACATTTTGTTCTTCTAGGATGAAGCTTTCATCTACAGTAGCAGTTTTTATATTTAGGTTTCACTCTGTTCTCTGCTATATAGATAGATGAATTAGGAACTCTAAATCCAACATGGTTTGTAGTAGCTCTTTGAAACTTGACAAAAGAAAGGAGTTCTCATTTTTGCTCTATGGTTTGTTTTCTCTTCAATTAGCCCTCGCTCCGACAGTGGAAAAGCACTTTCATTGAGAGGGTTTGCCAAGCTTCTAAGAAATAACGAGTTTCCGAAATACCAGCAAATATTTTTTCACCAATGTTGATGATACTTGGTGGTAATGATCAGTTCACAAATCCAACTTGGCTCAACACATTTTGTTCTTCTAGGTTGAAGCGTTCGTTTACAGTAGCAGTTTTTATTTTTCGGTTTCACTCTGTTCTCTCCTATATAGATATATGAATTTGGAACTCTAAATCCAACCTGGTTTGTAGTGGTTCTTTGAAACTTGGCAAAATAAAGGAGTTCTAAGTTTTGTCTCTATGGTTTGTTTCCTCTTCAAGTAGCCCTAGGCACAGACTGTGGAAAAGCAGTTTCATTGAGAGGGGTTGCCAAGCTACTAAGAAATCACGTGTTTCCGAAATAGCAGCAAATATTTTTTCACCCAATCTTGATGATATTTGGTGGTAAGGACAAGTATACAATTCCCACTTGGCTCACCAAATTTTGTTCTTCTAGGTTGAAGCATTCGTCTGCAGTAGCAGTTTTTATTTTTAGGTTTTACTCTGTTCTCTCCTATATAGATAGATGAATTTGGAACTCTAAATCCAACATGGTTTGTAGTAGCTCTTTGAAACTTGACAAAATAAATGAGTTCTCAATTTTGTCTCTATTACTTGTTTCCGCTTCAAGTAGCCCTAAGCAGAGACTGTGGAAAAGCACTTTCATTGAGAGGGGTTGCCAAGCTTCTATGAAATAACGAGTTTCCGAATTACCAGCAAATATTTTTTCACCCAATCTTGATGATACTTGGTGGTGAAGATCGGTAAACACATCCCACTTGGCTCACCAAATTTTGTTCTTCTAGGTTGAAGCGTTCGTCTACAGTAGCAGTTTTTATATTTAGGTTTCACTCTGTTCCCTCCTATATAGATAGATGAATTTGGAACTCTAAATATAACATGGTTTGTAGTAGCTCTTTGACACTTGACAAAATAAAGGAGTTCTCAGTTTTGTTTCCATGGTTTGTTTCCTCTTCAAGTAGTCCTAGGCACAGACTGTGGAAAACCACTTTCATTTAGAGGGGTTGCCAAGCATCTAAGAAATAACGAGTTTCCGAAATACCAGCAAATATTTTTTCACCAAATCTTGATGATACTTCGTGGTAATGATCAGTACACAAATCCCACTTGGCTCACCAAATTTTGTTCTTCTAGTTTGAAGCATTCGTTTACAGTAGCAGTTTTTATTTTTAGGTTTCACTCTGTTCTCTGCTATATAGATAGATGAAATTGGAACACTAAATCCAACATGGTTTGTAGTGGCTCTTTGAAACTTGACGAAAGAAAGGAGATCTCATTTTGGCTCTATGGTTTGTTTCCTCTCAAATAGCCCTCGCACCGACGGTTGAAAGGCACTTTCATTGAGAGGGTTTGCCAAGCTTCTGAGAAATAACGAGTTTCCGAAATACCAGCAAATATTTTTTCACCCAATGTTGATGATACTTGGTGGTAATGATCAGTACACAAATCCTACTTGGCTCACCAAATTTTGTTCTTTTAGGTTGCAGCGTTCGTCTACAGTAGCAGTTTTTATGTTTAGTTTTCACTCTGTTCTCTGCTATATAGATAGATGAATTTGGAACTCTAAATCCAACAGGGTTTGTAGTGGCTCTTTGAAACTTGACAAAATTAAGGAGTTCTCAGTTTTGTCTCTATGGTTTGTTTCCTCTTCAAGTAGCCCTAGGCAGAGACGGTGAAAAAGCACTTTCATTGAGAGGGGTTGCCAAGATTCCAAGAAATTACGAGTTTCCGAAATACAAGCAAATATTTTTTCACCCAATCTTGGTGATACGTGGTGGTAATGACAAGTCCACAATCCCACTTGGATCACCAAATTTTGTTCTTCTAAGTTAAAGCGTTATTTTACAGTAGCAGTTTTTATTTTTAGGTTTCACTCTTTTCTCTCCTATACAGACAGATGAATTTGGAACTCTAAATCCAACATGGTTTGTAGTAGCTCTTTGAACCTTGACAAAATAAAGGAGTTCTCAGTTTTGTCTCTATGATTTGTTTCTGCTTCAAGTAGCCCTAAGCAGAGACTGTGGAAAAGCACTTTCATTGAGAGGGGTTGCCAAGCTTCTAAGAAATAACGAGTTTCCAAATTACCAGCAAATGTTTTTTCACCCAATCTTGATGATACTTGGTGATGAAGATCAGTACACAAATCCCACTTGGCTCTCCACATTTTGTTCTTCTAGGTTGAAGCGTTCATCTACAGTAGCAGTTTTTATATTTAGGTTTCACTCTGTTCTCTGCTATATAGATAGATGAATTTGGAACTCTAAATCCAACATGGTTTGTAGTAGCTCTTTGAAACTTGACAAAAGAAAGGAGTTCTCATTTTGGCTCTATGGTTTGTTTTCTCTTCAATTAGCCCACGCTCCGACAGTGGATAAGCACTTTCATTTAGAGGGTTTGCAGAGCTTCTAAGAAATAACGTGTTTCCGAAATACCAGCAAATATTTTTTCACCCAATCCTGATGATATTGGTGGTAATGATCAGTACACAAAATCCACATGGCTCACCAAATTTTGTTCTACTACTTTGAAGCATTCGTTTACAGTAGCAGGTTTTATTTTTAGGTTTCACTCTGTTCTCTCCTATATAGATAGATGAATTTGGAACTCTAAATCCAACATTGTTTGTAGTGGCTCTTTGAAACTTGACAAAATAAAGGAGTTTTAATTTTTGTCTCTATGGTTTATTTCCTCTTCAAGTAGCCCTAGGCACAGACTGTAGAAAAACACTTTCATTGAGAGGGGTTGCAAATCTTCTAAGAAATAACGAGTTTTCGAAATATCAGCAAAAATTTTTTCACCCAATATTGATGATACTTGGTGGTAATGATCAGTACACAAATCCTACTTGTCTCACCAAATATTGTTCTTCCAGGTTGAAGCGTTCGTCTACAGTAGCAGTTTTTATGTTTAGGTTTCACTCTGTTCTCTGCTATATAGATAGATGAATTTGGAACTCTAAATCCAACATGGTTTGTAGTAGCTCTTGGAAACTTGACAAAAGAAAGGAGTTCTAAGTATTGTCTCTATGGTTTGTTTCCTCTTCAAGTAGCCCTAGGCACAGACGGTGGAAAAGCACTTTCATTGAGAGGGGTGCCAAGCTTAAAAGAAATAACGTGTTTCCGAAATACCAGCAAATATTTTTTCACCCAATATTGATGATACTTGGTGGTTATGATCAGTACAGAAATCCCACTTGGCTTACAAAATTTTGTTCTTCTAGGTTGAAGCGTTGTTTCTACAGTAGCAGTTTTTATATTTAGGTTTCACTCTGTTCTCTCCTATATAGATAGAAGAATTTGGAACTCTAAATCCAACATGGTTGGTAGTAGCTCTTTGAAACTTGACAAAATAAAGGAGTTCTCAGTTTTGTTTCTATGGTTTGGTTCCTCTTCAAGTAGCCCTAGGCTCAGACTGTGGAAAAGCACTTTCATTGAGAGGGGTTGCCAAGCTTCTAAGAAATAACGAGTTCCCGAAATACCAGCAAATATTTTTTCTCCCAATGTTGATGATACTTGGTGGTAATGATCAGTACACAAAACCCACTTGGCTCACCAAACTTTATTCTTCTAGGTTGAAGCGCTCGTCTAGAGTAGCAGTTTTTATATTTAGGTTTCACTCTATTCTCTCCTATATAGAGAGATGAATTTGGAACTCTAAATCCAACATGGTTTGTAGTAGCTCTTTGAAACTTGACAAAAGAAAGGAGTTCTCAGTTTTGTTTCTATGGTTTGTTTCCTCTTCAAGTAGTCCTAGGCACAGTCTGTGGAAAAGCACTTTCATTGAGTGGGGTTGCCAAGCTTCAAAGAAATAACGAGTTTCCAAAATACCATCAAATATTTTTTCACCCAATCTTGATGATACTTGGTGGTAATGATCAGTACACAAATCCCACTTGGCTCACCAAATTTTGTTCATCTACTTTGAAGCATTCGTTTACAGTAGCAGTTTTTATTTGTGTTTCACTCTGTTTTCTCCTATATAGATGGATGAATTTGGAACTCTAAATCCTACATGGTTTGTAGTAGCTTTTTGAAACTTTACAAAATAAATGAGGTCTCAGTTTTGTCTCTATGGATTGTTTCCTCTTTAAGTAGCCCTAGGCACTGACTGTGGTAAAGCACTTTCATTGAGAGGGGTTGCCAAGCTTCCAATAAATTACGAGTTTCCAAAACACCAGCAAATATTTTTTTCACCCAATGTTGATGATACTTGGTGGTAATGATCAGTACACAAATCCCACTTGGCTCACCAAATTTTGTTCTTCTACTTTGAAGCATTCGTCTACAGTAGCAGTTTTTATGTTTAGGTTTCAATCTGTTCTCTCCTATATAGATAGATGAATTTCGAACTCTAAATCCAACATGGTTTGTAGTAGTTCTTTGAAACTTGACAAAATAAAGGAGTTCTCAGTTTTGTATCTATGATTTGTTTCCACTTCAAGTAGCCCTAAGCAGAGACTGTGGAAAAGCACTTTCATTGTGAGGGGTAGCCACGCTTCTGAGAAATAACGAGTTTCCGAAATACCAGCAAATATTTTTTCACCCAATCTTGATGATACTTGGTGGTGATGATCGGTCCACAATTCCCACTTGGCTCACCAAATTCTGTTCTTCTAGGTTGAAGCGTTCGTCTACAGTAGCAGTTTTTATATTTAGGTTTCACTCTGTTCTCTCCTATATAGATAGATGAATTTGGAACTCTAAATCCAATATGGTTTCCAGTAGCTCTTTGAAACTTGACAAAATAAAGTAGTTCTCAGTTTTGACTCTATGTTTTGTTTCCTCTTCAAGTAGTCCTAGGCACAGACTGTGGAAAAGCACTTGCATTGAGAGGGGTTGCCAAGCTTCTAAGAAATAACGAGTTTCCGAAATACAAGCAAATATTTTTTCACCCAATCTTCATGATACTTGGTGGTGATGATCGGTACACAAATCCCACTTGGCTCACCAAATACTGTTCTTCTAGGTTGAAGCGTTCGTCTACAGTAGCAGTTTTTATTTTTAGGTTTCACTCTGTACTCTCCTATATAGATAGATGAATTTAGAACTCTAAATCCAACATGGTTTGTAGTAGTTCTTTGAAACTTGACAAAATAACGGAGTTCTCAGTTTTCTCTCTATGATTTGTTTCCACTTCATTTAGCCCTAAGCAGAGACTGTGGAAAAGCACTTTCATTGAGAGGGGTTGCCAAGCTTCTAAGAAATAACGAGTTTCCGAATTACCAGCAAATATTTTTTCACCCAATCTTGATGATACTTGGTGGTGAAGATCGGGAAACACATCCAACATGGCTCACCAAATTTTGTTCTTCTAGGTTGAAGCGTTCGTCTACAGTAGCAGTTTTTATATTTAGGTTTCACTCTGTTATCTCGTATATAGATAGATGAATTTGGAACTCTAAATCCAATATGGTTTGTAGTAGCTCTTTGAAACTTGACAAAATAAAGGAGATCTCAGTTTTGTCTCTATGATTTGTTTCCGCTTCAAGTAGCCCTAAGCAGAGACTGTGGAAAAGCACTTTCATTGAGAGGGGTTGCCAAGCTTCCAAGAAATTACCAGTTTTCGAAATACCAGCAAATATTTTTTCACCCAATCTTGATGAAACGTGGTGGTAATGATCAGTATACAAATCCCACTTTTCTCACCAAATTTTGTTCTTCTAGGTTGAAGCGTTCGTCTACATAGCAGTTTTTATGTTTAGGTTTCACTCTGTTCTCTCCTATATAGATAGATGAATTTGAAACTCTAAATCCAACATGCTTTGTAGTGGCTCTTTGCAACTTGACAAATTAATGAGTTCTCAGTTTTGTCTCTAGTATTTGTTTCCGCTTCAACTAGCCCTAAGAAGAGACTGTGGAAAAGCACTTTCATTTAGAGGGGTTGCCAAGCATCTAAGAAATAACGAGTTTCCGAAATACCAGCAAATATTTTTTCACCAAATCTTGATGATACTTCGTGGTAATGATCAGTACACAAATCCCACTTGGCTCACCAAATTTTGTTCTTCTAGTTTGAAGCATTCGTTTACAGTAGCAGTTTTTATTTTTAGGTTTCACTCTGTTCTCTGCTATATAGATAGATGAAATTGGAACTCTAAATCCAACATGGTTTGTAGTGGCTCTTTGAAACTTGACGAAAGAAAGGAGATCTCATTTTGGCTCTATGGTTTGTTTCCTCTCAAATAGCCCTCGCACCGACGGTTGAAAGGCACTTTCATTGAGAGGGTTTGCCAAGCTTCTGAGAAATAACGAGTTTCCGAAATACCAGCAAATATTTTTTCACCCAATGTTGATGATACTTGGTGGTAATGATCAGTACACAAATCCTACTTGGCTCACCAAATTTTGTTCTTTTAGGTTGCAGCGTTCGTCTACAGTAGCAGTTTTTATGTTTAGTTTTCACTCTGTTCTCTGCTATATAGATAGATGAATTTGGAACTCTAAATCCAACAGGGTTTGTAGTGGCTCTTTGAAACTTGACAAAATAAAGGAGTTCTCAGTTTTGTCTCTATGGTTTGTTTCCTCTTCAAGTAGCCCTAGGCAGAGACGGTGAAAAAGCACTTTCATTGAGAGGGGTTGCCAAGATTCCAAGAAATTACGAGTTTCCGAAATACAAGCAAATATTTTTTCACCCAATCTTGGTGATACGTGGTGGTAATGACAAGTCCACAATCCCACTTGGATCACCAAATTTTGTTCTTCTAAGTTAAAGCGTTATTTTACAGTAGCAGTTTTTATTTTTAGGTTTCACTCTTTTCTCTCCTATACAGACAGATGAATTTGGAACTCTAAATCCAACATGGTTTGTAGTAGCTCTTTGAACCTTGACAAAATAAAGGAGTTCTCAGTTTTGTCTCTATGATTTGTTTCTGCTTCAAGTAGCCCTAAGCAGAGACTGTGGAAAAGCACTTTCATTGAGAGGGGTTGCCAAGCTTCTAAGAAATAACGAGTTTCCAAATTACCAGCAAATGTTTTTTCACCCAATCTTGATGATACTTGGTGATGAAGATCAGTACACAAATCCCACTTGGCTCTCCACATTTTGTTCTTCTAGGTTGAAGCGTTCATCTACAGTAGCAGTTTTTATATTTAGGTTTCACTCTGTTCTCTGCTATATAGATAGATGAATTTGGAACTCTAAATCCAACATGGTTTGTAGTAGCTCTTTGAAACTTGACAAAAGAAAGGAGTTCTCATTTTGGCTCTATGGTTTGTTTTCTCTTCAATTAGCCCACGCTCCGACAGTGGATAAGCACTTTCATTTAGAGGGTTTGCAGAGCTTCTAAGAAATAACGTGTTTCCGAAATACCAGCAAATATTTTTTCACCCAATCCTGATGATATTGGTGGTAATGATCAGTACACAAAATCCACATGGCTCACCAAATTTTGTTCTACTACTTTGAAGCATTCGTTTACAGTAGCAGGTTTTATTTTTAGGTTTCACTCTGTTCTCTCCTATATAGATAGATGAATTTGGAACTCTAAATCCAACATTGTTTGTAGTGGCTCTTTGAAACTTGACAAAATAAAGGAGTTTTAATTTTTGTCTCTATGGTTTATTTCCTCTTCAAGTAGCCCTAGGCACAGACTGTAGAAAAACACTTTCATTGAGAGGGGTTGCAAATCTTCTAAGAAATAACGAGTTTTCGAAATATCAGCAAAAATTTTTTCACCCAATATTGATGATACTTGGTGGTAATGATCAGTACACAAATCCTACTTGTCTCACCAAATATTGTTCTTCCAGGTTGAAGCGTTCGTCTACAGTAGCAGTTTTTATGTTTAGGTTTCACTCTGTTCTCTGCTATATAGATAGATGAATTTGGAACTCTAAATCCAACATGGTTTGTAGTAGCTCTTGGAAACTTGACAAAAGAAAGGAGTTCTAAGTATTGTCTCTATGGTTTGTTTCCTCTTCAAGTAGCCCTAGGCACAGACGGTGGAAAAGCACTTTCATTGAGAGGGGTGCCAAGCTTAAAAGAAATAACGTGTTTCCGAAATACCAGCAAATATTTTTTCACCCAATATTGATGATACTTGGTGGTTATGATCAGTACAGAAATCCCACTTGGCTTACCAAATTTTGTTCTTCTAGGTTGAAGCGTTGTTTCTACAGTAGCAGTTTTTATATTTAGGTTTCACTCTGTTCTCTCCTATATAGATAGAAGAATTTGGAACTCTAAATCCAACATGGTTGGTAGTAGCTCTTTGAAACTTGACAAAATAAAGGAGTTCTCAGTTTTGTTTCTATGGTTTGGTTCCTCTTCAAGTAGCCCTAGGCTCAGACTGTGGAAAAGCACTTTCATTGAGAGGGGTTGCCAAGCTTCTAAGAAATAACGAGTTCCCGAAATACCAGCAAATATTTTTTCTCCCAATGTTGATGATACTTGGTGGTAATGATCAGTACACAAAACCCACTTGGCTCACCAAACTTTATTCTTCTAGGTTGAAGCGCTCGTCTAGAGTAGCAGTTTTTATATTTAGGTTTCACTCTATTCTCTCCTATATAGAGAGATGAATTTGGAACTCTAAATCCAACATGGTTTGTAGTAGCTCTTTGAAACTTGACAAAAGAAAGGAGTTCTCAGTTTTGTTTCTATGGTTTGTTTCCTCTTCAAGTAGTCCTAGGCACAGTCTGTGGAAAAGCACTTTCATTGAGTGGGGTTGCCAAGCTTCAAAGAAATAACGAGTTTCCAAAATACCATCAAATATTTTTTCACCCAATCTTGATGATACTTGGTGGTAATGATCAGTACACAAATCCCACTTGGCTCACCAAATTTTGTTCATCTACTTTGAAGCATTCGTTTACAGTAGCAGTTTTTATTTGTGTTTCACTCTGTTTTCTCCTATATAGATGGATGAATTTGGAACTCTAAATCCTACATGGTTTGTAGTAGCTTTTTGAAACTTTACAAAATAAATGAGGTCTCAGTTTTGTCTCTATGGATTGTTTCCTCTTTAAGTAGCCCTAGGCACTGACTGTGGTAAAGCACTTTCATTGAGAGGGGTTGCCAAGCTTCCAATAAATTACGAGTTTCCAAAACACCAGCAAATATTTTTTTCACCCAATGTTGATGATACTTGGTGGTAATGATCAGTACACAAATCCCACTTGGCTCACCAAATTTTGTTCTTCTACTTTGAAGCATTCGTCTACAGTAGCAGTTTTTATGTTTAGGTTTCAATCTGTTCTCTCCTATATAGATAGATGAATTTCGAACTCTAAATCCAACATGGTTTGTAGTAGTTCTTTGAAACTTGACAAAATAAAGGAGTTCTCAGTTTTGTATCTATGATTTGTTTCCACTTCAAGTAGCCCTAAGCAGAGACTGTGGAAAAGCACTTTCATTGTGAGGGGTAGCCACGCTTCTGAGAAATAACGAGTTTCCGAAATACCAGCAAATATTTTTTCACCCAATCTTGATGATACTTGGTGGTGATGATCGGTCCACAATTCCCACTTGGCTCACCAAATTCTGTTCTTCTAGGTTGAAGCGTTCGTCTACAGTAGCAGTTTTTATATTTAGGTTTCACTCTGTTCTCTCCTATATAGATAGATGAATTTGGAACTCTAAATCCAATATGGTTTCCAGTAGCTCTTTGAAACTTGACAAAATAAAGTAGTTCTCAGTTTTGACTCTATGTTTTGTTTCCTCTTCAAGTAGTCCTAGGCACAGACTGTGGAAAAGCACTTGCATTGAGAGGGGTTGCCAAGCTTCTAAGAAATAACGAGTTTCCGAAATACAAGCAAATATTTTTTCACCCAATCTTCATGATACTTGGTGGTGATGATCGGTACACAAATCCCACTTGGCTCACCAAATACTGTTCTTCTAGGTTGAAGCGTTCGTCTACAGTAGCAGTTTTTATTTTTAGGTTTCACTCTGTACTCTCCTATATAGATAGATGAATTTAGAACTCTAAATCCAACATGGTTTGTAGTAGTTCTTTGAAACTTGACAAAATAACGGAGTTCTCAGTTTTCTCTCTATGATTTGTTTCCACTTCATTTAGCCCTAAGCAGAGACTGTGGAAAAGCACTTTCATTGAGAGGGGTTGCCAAGCTTCTAAGAAATAACGAGTTTCCGAATTACCAGCAAATATTTTTTCACCCAATCTTGATGATACTTGGTGGTGAAGATCGGGAAACACATCCAACATGGCTCACCAAATTTTGTTCTTCTAGGTTGAAGCGTTCGTCTACAGTAGCAGTTTTTATATTTAGGTTTCACTCTGTTATCTCGTATATAGATAGATGAATTTGGAACTCTAAATCCAATATGGTTTGTAGTAGCTCTTTGAAACTTGACAAAATAAAGGAGATCTCAGTTTTGTCTCTATGATTTGTTTCCGCTTCAAGTAGCCCTAAGCAGAGACTGTGGAAAAGCACTTTCATTGAGAGGGGTTGCCAAGCTTCCAAGAAATTACCAGTTTTCGAAATACCAGCAAATATTTTTTCACCCAATCTTGATGAAACGTGGTGGTAATGATCAGTATACAAATCCCACTTTTCTCACCAAATTTTGTTCTTCTAGGTTGAAGCGTTCGTCTACATAGCAGTTTTTATGTTTAGGTTTCACTCTGTTCTCTCCTATATAGATAGATGAATTTGAAACTCTAAATCCAACATGCTTTGTAGTGGCTCTTTGCAACTTGACAAATTAATGAGTTCTCAGTTTTGTCTCTAGTATTTGTTTCCGCTTCAACTAGCCCTAAGAAGAGTCTGTGGAAAAGCACTTTCATTTAGAGGGGTTGCCAAGCATCTAAGAAATAACGAGTTTCCGAAATACCAGCAAATATTTTTTCACCAAATCTTGATGATACTTCGTGGTAATGATCAGTACACAAATCCCACTTGGCTCACCAAATTTTGTTCTTCTAGTTTGAAGCATTCGTTTACAGTAGCAGTTTTTATTTTTAGGTTTCACTCTGTTCTCTGCTATATAGATAGATGAAATTGGAACTCTAAATCCAACATGGTTTGTAGTGGCTCTTTGAAACTTGACGAAAGAAAGGAGATCTCATTTTGGCTCTATGGTTTGTTTCCTCTCAAATAGCCCTCGCACCGACGGTTGAAAGGCACTTTCATTGAGAGGGTTTGCCAAGCTTCTGAGAAATAACGAGTTTCCGAAATACCAGCAAATATTTTTTCACCCAATGTTGATGATACTTGGTGGTAATGATCAGTACACAAATCCTACTTGGCTCACCAAATTTTGTTCTTTTAGGTTGCAGCGTTCGTCTACAGTAGCAGTTTTTATGTTTAGTTTTCACTCTGTTCTCTGCTATATAGATAGATGAATTTGGAACTCTAAATCCAACAGGGTTTGTAGTGGCTCTTTGAAACTTGACAAAATAAAGGAGTTCTCAGTTTTGTCTCTATGGTTTGTTTCCTCTTCAAGTAGCCCTAGGCAGAGACGGTGAAAAAGCACTTTCATTGAGAGGGGTTGCCAAGATTCCAAGAAATTACGAGTTTCCGAAATACAAGCAAATATTTTTTCACCCAATCTTGGTGATACGTGGTGGTAATGACAAGTCCACAATCCCACTTGGATCACCAAATTTTGTTCTTCTAAGTTAAAGCGTTATTTACAGTAGCAGTTTTTATTTTTAGGTTTCACTCTTTTCTCTCCTATACAGACAGATGAATTTGGAA
Source organism: Callospermophilus lateralis (assembly GCF_048772815.1). Taxonomy (NCBI): domain Eukaryota; kingdom Metazoa; phylum Chordata; class Mammalia; order Rodentia; family Sciuridae; genus Callospermophilus; species Callospermophilus lateralis. Next base: position 22,255 of record NW_027512910.1, read on the forward strand.
CTCTAAATCCAACATGGTTTGTAGTAGCTCTTTGAACCTTGACAAAATAAAGGAGTTCTCAGTTTTGTCTCTATGATTTGTTTCTGCTTCAAGTAGCCCTAAGCAGAGACTGTGGAAAAGCACTTTCATTGAGAGGGGTTGCCAAGCTTCTAAGAAATAACGAGTTTCCAAATTACCAGCAAATGTTTTTTCACCCAATCTTGATGATACTTGGTGATGAAGATCAGTACACAAATCCCACTTGGCTCTCCACATTTTGTTCTTCTAGGTTGAAGCGTTCATCTACAGTAGCAGTTTTTATATTTAGGTTTCACTCTGTTCTCTGCTATATAGATAGATGAATTTGGAACTCTAAATCCAACATGGTTTGTAGTAGCTCTTTGAAACTTGACAAAAGAAAGGAGTTCTCATTTTGGCTCTATGGTTTGTTTTCTCTTCAATTAGCCCACGCTCCGACAGTGGATAAGCACTTTCATTTAGAGGGTTTGCAGAGCTTCTAAGAAATAACGTGTTTCCGAAATACCAGCAAATATTTTTTCACCCAATCCTGATGATATTGGTGGTAATGATCAGTACACAAAATCCACATGGCTCACCAAATTTTGTTCTACTACTTTGAAGCATTCGTTTACAGTAGCAGGTTTTATTTTTAGGTTTCACTCTGTTCTCTCCTATATAGATAGATGAATTTGGAACTCTAAATCCAACATTGTTTGTAGTGGCTCTTTGAAACTTGACAAAATAAAGGAGTTTTAATTTTTGTCTCTATGGTTTATTTCCTCTTCAAGTAGCCCTAGGCACAGACTGTAGAAAAACACTTTCATTGAGAGGGGTTGCAAATCTTCTAAGAAATAACGAGTTTTCGAAATATCAGCAAAAATTTTTTCACCCAATATTGATGATACTTGGTGGTAATGATCAGTACACAAATCCTACTTGTCTCACCAAATATTGTTCTTCCAGGTTGAAGCGTTCGTCTACAGTAGCAGTTTTTATGTTTAGGTTTCACTCTGTTCTCTGCTATATAGATAGATGAATTTGGAACTCTAAATCCAACATGGTTTGTAGTAGCTCTTGGAAACTTGACAAAAGAAAGGAGTTCTAAGTATTGTCTCTATGGTTTGTTTCCTCTTCAAGTAGCCCTAGGCACAGACGGTGGAAAAGCACTTTCATTGAGAGGGGTGCCAAGCTTAAAAGAAATAACGTGTTTCCGAAATACCAGCAAATATTTTTTCACCCAATATTGATGATACTTGGTGGTTATGATCAGTACAGAAATCCCACTTGGCTTACCAAATTTTGTTCTTCTAGGTTGAAGCGTTGTTTCTACAGTAGCAGTTTTTATATTTAGGTTTCACTCTGTTCTCTCCTATATAGATAGAAGAATTTGGAACTCTAAATCCAACATGGTTGGTAGTAGCTCTTTGAAACTTGACAAAATAAAGGAGTTCTCAGTTTTGTTTCTATGGTTTGGTTCCTCTTCAAGTAGCCCTAGGCTCAGACTGTGGAAAAGCACTTTCATTGAGAGGGGTTGCCAAGCTTCTAAGAAATAACGAGTTCCCGAAATACCAGCAAATATTTTTTCTCCCAATGTTGATGATACTTGGTGGTAATGATCAGTACACAAAACCCACTTGGCTCACCAAACTTTATTCTTCTAGGTTGAAGCGCTCGTCTAGAGTAGCAGTTTTTATATTTAGGTTTCACTCTATTCTCTCCTATATAGAGAGATGAATTTGGAACTCTAAATCCAACATGGTTTGTAGTAGCTCTTTGAAACTTGACAAAAGAAAGGAGTTCTCAGTTTTGTTTCTATGGTTTGTTTCCTCTTCAAGTAGTCCTAGGCACAGTCTGTGGAAAAGCACTTTCATTGAGTGGGGTTGCCAAGCTTCAAAGAAATAACGAGTTTCCAAAATACCATCAAATATTTTTTCACCCAATCTTGATGATACTTGGTGGTAATGATCAGTACACAAATCCCACTTGGCTCACCAAATTCTGTTCATCTACTTTGAAGCATTCGTTTACAGTAGCAGTTTTTATTTGTGTTTCACTCTGTTTTCTCCTATATAGATGGATGAATTTGGAACTCTAAATCCTACATGGTTTGTAGTAGCTTTTTGAAACTTTACAAAATAAATGAGGTCTCAGTTTTGTCTCTATGGATTGTTTCCTCTTTAAGTAGCCCTAGGCACTGACTGTGGTAAAGCACTTTCATTGAGAGGGGTTGCCAAGCTTCCAATAAATTACGAGTTTCCAAAACACCAGCAAATATTTTTTTCACCCAATGTTGATGATACTTGGTGGTAATGATCAGTACACAAATCCCACTTGGCTCACCAAATTTTGTTCTTCTACTTTGAAGCATTCGTCTACAGTAGCAGTTTTTATGTTTAGGTTTCAATCTGTTCTCTCCTATATAGATAGATGAATTTCGAACTCTAAATCCAACATGGTTTGTAGTAGTTCTTTGAAACTTGACAAAATAAAGGAGTTCTCAGTTTTGTATCTATGATTTGTTTCCACTTCAAGTAGCCCTAAGCAGAGACTGTGGAAAAGCACTTTCATTGTGAGGGGTAGCCACGCTTCTGAGAAATAACGAGTTTCCGAAATACCAGCAAATATTTTTTCACCCAATCTTGATGATACTTGGTGGTGATGATCGGTCCACAATTCCCACTTGGCTCACCAAATTCTGTTCTTCTAGGTTGAAGCGTTCGTCTACAGTAGCAGTTTTTATATTTAGGTTTCACTCTGTTCTCTCCTATATAGATAGATGAATTTGGAACTCTAAATCCAATATGGTTTCCAGTAGCTCTTTGAAACTTGACAAAATAAAGTAGTTCTCAGTTTTGACTCTATGTTTTGTTTCCTCTTCAAGTAGTCCTAGGCACAGACTGTGGAAAAGCACTTGCATTGAGAGGGGTTGCCAAGCTTCTAAGAAATAACGAGTTTCCGAAATACAAGCAAATATTTTTTCACCCAATCTTCATGATACTTGGTGGTGATGATCGGTACACAAATCCCACTTGGCTCACCAAATACTGTTCTTCTAGGTTGAAGCGTTCGTCTACAGTAGCAGTTTTTATTTTTAGGTTTCACTCTGTACTCTCCTATATAGATAGATGAATTTAGAACTCTAAATCCAACATGGTTTGTAGTAGTTCTTTGAAACTTGACAAAATAACGGAGTTCTCACTTTTCTCTCTATGATTTGTTTCCACTTCATTTAGCCCTAAGCAGAGACTGTGGAAAAGCACTTTCATTGAGAGGGGTTGCCAAGCTTCTAAGAAATAACGAGTTTCCGAATTACCAGCAAATATTTTTTCACCCAATCTTGATGATACTTGGTGGTGAAGATCGGGAAACACATCCAACTTGGCTCACCAAATTTTGTTCTTCTAGGTTGAAGCGTTCGTCTACAGTAGCAGTTTTTATATTTAGGTTTCACTCTGTTATCTCGTATATAGATAGATGAATTTGGAACTCTAAATCCAATATGGTTTGTAGTAGCTCTTTGAAACTTGACAAAATAAAGGAGATCTCAGTTTTGTCTCTATGATTTGTTTCCGCTTCAAGTAGCCCTAAGCAGAGACTGTGGAAAAGCACTTTCATTGAGAGGGGTTGCCAAGCTTCCAAGAAATTACCAGTTTTCGAAATACCAGCAAATATTTTTTCACCCAATCTTGATGAAACGTGGTGGTAATGATCAGTATACAAATCCCACTTTTCTCACCAAATTTTGTTCTTCTAGGTTGAAGCGTTCGTCTACATAGCAGTTTTTATGTTTAGGTTTCACTCTGTTCTCTCCTATATAGATAGATGAATTTGAAACTCTAAATCCAACATGCTTTGTAGTGGCTCTTTGCAACTTGACAAATTAATGAGTTCTCAGTTTTGTCTCTAGTATTTGTTTCCGCTTCAACTAGCCCTAAGAAGAGACTGTGGAAAAGCACTTTCATTGAGAGGGGTTGCCAAGCTTCTAAGAAATAACGAGTTTCCGAATTACCAGCAAATATTTTTTCACCCAATCTTGATGATACTTGGTGATGAAGATCAGTATACAAATCCCACTTTTCTCACCAAATTTTGTTCTTCTAGGTTGAAGCATTCGTCTACAGTAGCAGTTTTTATGTTTAGGTTTCACTCTGTTCTCTGCTATATAGATAGATGAATTTGGAACTCTAAATCCAACAGGGTTTGTAGTGGCTCTTTGAAACTTGACAAAATAAAGGAGTTCTCAGTTTTGTCTCTATGGTTTGTTTCCTCTTCAAGTAGCCCTAGGCAGAGACGGTGTAAAAGCACTTTCATTGAGAGGGGTTGCCAAGATTCCAAGAAATTACGAGTTTCCGAAATGCCAGCAAATATTTTTTCACCCAATCTTGGTGATATGTGGTGGTAATGGCAAGTCCACAATCCCACTTGGATCACCAAATTTTGTTCTTCTAAGTTAAAGCGTTATTTTACAGTAGCAGTTTTTATTTTTAGGTTTCACTCTGTTCTCTAATATACAGATAGATGAATTTGGAACTCTAAATCCAACATGGTTTGTAGTAGCTCTTTGAACCTTGACAAAATAAAGGAGTTCTCAGTTTTGTCTCTATGATTTGTTTCTGCTTCAAGTAGCCCTAAGCAGAGACTGTGGAAAAGCACTTTCATAGAGAGGGGTTGCCAAGCTTCTAGGAAATAACGAGTTTCCAAATTACTAGCAAATATTTTTTCACCCAATCTTGATGATACTTGGTGATGCAGATCAGTACACAAATCCCACTTGGCTCTCCACATTTTGTTCTTCTAGGTTGAAGCGTTCGTCTACAGTAGCAGTTTTTATATTTAGGTTTCACTCTGTTATCTCGTATATAGATAGATGAATTTGGAACTCTAAATCCAATATGGTTTGTAGTAGCTCTTTGAAACTTGACAAAATAAAGGAGTTCTCAGTTTTGTCTCTATGATTTGTTTCCGCTTCAAGTAGCCCTAAGCAGAGACTGTGGAAAAGCACTTTCATTGAGAGGGGTTGCCAAGCTTCCAAGACATTACCAGTTTCCGAAATACCAGCAAATATTTTTTCACCCAATCTTGATGAAACGTGGTGGTAATGATCAGTACACAAAACCCACTTGGCTCACCAAATTTTCTTCTTCTAGATTGAAGCGTTCGTCTACAGTAGCAGTTTTTATATTTAGGTTTCACTCTGTTCTCTCATATATAGATAGATGAATTTGGAACTCTAAATATAACATGGTTTGTAGTAGCTCTTTGACACTTGACAAAATAAAGGAGTTCTCAGTTTTGTTTCCATGGTTTATTTCCTCTTCAAGTAGTCCTAGGCACAGACTGTGGAAAACCACTTTCATTTAGAGGGGTTGCCAAGCATCTAAGAAATAACGAGTTTCCGAAATACCAGCAAATATTTTTTCACCAAATCTTGATGATACTTGGTGGTAATGATCAGTACACAAATCCCACTTGGCTCACCAAATTTTGTTCTTCTAGGTTGAAGCATTCGTCTACAGTAGCAGTTTTTATTTTTAGGTTTCACTCTGTTCTCTCCTATACACATAGATGAATTTGGAACTCTAAATCCAACATGGTTTGTAGTAGCTCTTGGAAACTTGACAAAAGAAAGGAGTTCTAAGTATTGTCTCTATGGTTTGTTTCCTCTTCAAGTAGCCCTAGGCACAGACGGTGGAAAAGCACTTTCATTGAGAGGGGTGCCAAGCTTAAAAGAAATAACGTGTTTCCGAAATACCAGCAAATATTTTTTCACCCAATATTGATGATACTTGGTGGTTATGATCAGTGCAGAAATCCCACTTGGCTTACAAAATTTTGTTCTTCTAGGTTGAAGCGTTGTTTCTACAGTAGCAGTTTTTATATTTAGGTTTCACTCTGTTCTCTCCTATATAGATAGAAGAATTTGGAACTCTAAATCCATCATGGTTGGTAGAGGCTCTTTGAAACTTGACAAAATAAAGGAGTTCTCAGTTTTGTTTCTATGGTTTGGTTCCTCTTCAAGTAGCCCTAGGCTCAGACTGTGGAAAAGCACTTTCATTGAGAGGGGTTGCCAAGCTTCTAAGAAATAACGAGTTCCCGAAATACCAGCAAATATTTTTTCTCCCAAAGTTGATGATACTTGGTGGTAATGATCAGTACACAAAACCCACTTGGCTCACCAAACTTTATTCTTCTAGGTTGAAGCGCTCGTCTAGAGTAGCAGTTTTTATATTTAGGTTTCACTCTATTCTCTCCTATATAGAGAGATGAATTTGGAACTCTAAATCCAACATGGTTTGTAGTAGCTCTTTGAAACTTGACAAAAGAAAGGAGTTCTCAGTTTTGTTTCTATGGTTTGTTTCCTCTTCAAGTAGTCCTAGGCACAGTCTGTGGAAAAGCACTTTCATTGAGTGGGGTTGCCAAGCTTCAAAGAAATAACGAGTTTCCAAAATACCATCAAATATTTTTTCACCCAATCTTGATGATACTTGGTGGTAATGATCAGTACACAAATCCCACTTGGCTCACCAAATTTTGTTCATCTACTTTGAAGCATTCGTTTACAGTAGCAGTTTTTATTTGTGTTTCACTCTGTTTTCTCCTATATAGATGGATGAATTTGGAACTCTAAATCCTACATGGTTTGTAGTAGCTTTTTGAAACTTTACAAAATAAATGAGGTCTCAGTTTTGTCTCTATGGATTGTTTCCTCTTTAAGTAGCCCTAGGCACTGACTGTGGTAAAGCACTTTCATTGAGAGGGGTTGCCAAGCTTCCAATAAATTACGAGTTTCCAAAACACCAGCAAATATTTTTTTCACCCAATGTTGATGATACTTGGTGGTAATGATCAGTACACAAATCCCACTTGGCTCACCAAATTTTGTTCTTCTACTTTGAAGCATTCGTCTACAGTAGCAGTTTTTATGTTTAGGTTTCAATCTGTTCTCTCCTATATAGATAGATGAATTTCGAACTCTAAATCCAACATGGTTTGTAGTAGTTCTTTGAAACTTGACAAAATAAAGGAGTTCTCAGTTTTCTCTCTATGATTTGTTTCCACTTCAAGTAGCCCTAAGCAGAGACTGTGGAAAAGCACTTTCATTGTGAGGGGTAGCCACGCTTCTGAGAAATAACGAGTTTCCGAAATACCAGCAAATATTTTTTCACCCAATCTTGATGATACTTGGTGGTGATGATCGGTCCACAATTCCCACTTGGCTCACCAAATTCTGTTCTTCTAGGTTGAAGCGTTCGTCTACAGTAGCAGTTTTTATATTTAGGTTTCACTCTGTTCTCTCCTATATAGATAGATGAATTTGGAACTCTAAATCCAATATGGTTTCCAGTAGCTCTTTGAAACTTGACAAAATAAAGTAGTTCTCAGTTTTGACTCTATGTTTTGTTTCCTCTTCAAGTAGTCCTAGGCACAGACTGTGGAAAAGCACTTGCATTGAGAGGGGTTGCCAAGCTTCTAAGAAATAACGAGTTTTCGAAATACAAGCAAATATTTTTTCACCCAATCTTCATGATACTTGGTGGTGATGATCGGTACACAAATCCCACTTGGCTCAACAAATTCTGTTCTTCTAGGTTGAAGCGTTCGTCTACAGTAGCAGTTTTTATTTTTAGGTTTCACTCTGTACTCTCCTATATAGATAGATGAATTTAGAACTCTAAATCCAACATGGTTTGTAGTAGTTCTTTGAAACTTGACAAAATAACGGAGTTCTCAGTTTTCTCTCTATGATTTGTTTCCACTTCATTTAGCCCTAAGCAGAGACTGTGGAAAAGCAGTTTCATTGTGAGGGTAGCCACGCTTCTGAGAAATAACGAGTTTCCAAAATACCAGCAAATATTTTTACACCCGAGCTTGATGATACTTGGTGGTAATGATCAGTACACAAATCCTACTTGGCTCACCAAATTATATTCTTGTATATTGAAGCGTTCGTCTACAGTAGCAGTTTTTTTATTTAGGTTTCACTCTGTTCTCTCTAATATACATAGATGAATTTGGAACTCTAAATCCAACATGGTTTGTAGTAGCTCTTTGGAACTTGACAAAATAAAGGGTTCCTCAGTTTTGTCTCTATGGTTTGTTTTCTCTTCAAGTAGCCCTAAGCAGAGACTTTGGAAAAGCACTTTCATTGAAAGGGGTTGCCAAGCTTCCAAGAAATTACGAGTTTACGAAATACCAGCAAATATTTTTCAACCCAATCTTGATGATACGTGGTGGTAATGACAAGTACACAAATCCCACTTGGCTCACCAAATTTTGTTCTTCTAGGTTGAAGTGTTCGTCTACAGTAGCAGTTTTTATTTTTAGGTTTCACTCTGTTCTTTCCTATATAGATAGATGAATTTGGAACTCTAAATCCAACATGGTTTGTAGTGGTTTTTTGAAACTTGACAAAATAATGGAGTACTCAGTTTTGTCTCTATGGTTTGTTTCCTCTTCAAGTAGCCCTAGGCACAGACTGTGGAAAAGCACTTTCATTGAGAGGGGTTGCCAAGCTTCTAAGAAATAACGAGTTTCCGAAATACCAGCAAATATTTTTTCACCCAATGTTGATGATACATGGTGGTAATGACAAGTACACAAATCCCACTTGGCTCACCAAATTTTGTTCCTCTAGGTTGAAGCGTTCGTTTACAGTGGCAGTTTTTATTTTTAAGTTTCACTCTGTTCTCTCCTATAAAGATAGATGAATTTGGAACTCTAAATCCAACACGGTTTGTAGTAGCTATTTGAAACTTGACAAAATAAAGGAGTTCTCAGTTTTCTCTCTATGATTTGTTTCAAATTCAAGTAGCCCTAAGCAGAGACTATGGAAAAGCACTTTCATTGTGAGGGGTTGCCAAGATTCTAAGAAATAACTAGTTTCTGAAATACCAGCAAATATTTTTTAACCCAATCTTGATGATACTTGGTGGTAATGACAATTACACAAATCCCACTTGGCTCACCAAATTCTGTTCTTCTAGGTTGAAGCTTTCGTCTACAGCAACAGTTTTTCTTTTTAGGTTTCACTCTGTTCTCTCCTATATAGATAGATGAATTTGGAACTCTAAATCCAACATGGTTTGTAGTAGCTCTTTGAAAGTTGACAAAAGAAAGGAGTTCCCAGATTTGTCTCTATGGTTTGTTTCCTATTGAATTAGCCTTAGGCACCGAGGGTGCAAAAGCACTTTCATTGAGAGTGGTGCCAAGCTTCTAAGAAATAACGAGTTTCCAAAATACCAGCAAATATTTTTTCGCCCAATGTTGATGATACTTGGTGGTAATGATCAGTACACAAAACCCACGTTGCTCACCAAACTTTGTTCTTCTAGGTTGAAGCGCTCGTCTACAGTAGCAGTTTTTATATTTAGGTTTCACTCTGTTCTCTCCTATATAGATAGATGAATTTGGAACTCTAAATCCAACATGGTTTGTAGTAGCTCTTTGAAACTTGACAAAAGAAAGGAGTTCTCAGTTTTGTTTCTTTGGTTTGTTTCCTCTTCAAGTAGTCCTAGGCACAGACTGTGGAAAAGCACTTTCATTGAGTGGGGTTGCCAAGCTTCAAAGAAATAACGAGTTGCCAAAATACCAGCAAATATTTTTTTACCCAATGTTGATGATACTAGGTGGTAATGATCAGTACACAAATCCCACTTGGCTCACCAAATTTTGTTCTTCTACTTTGAAGCATTCGTCTACAGTAGCAGTTTTTGTGTTTAGGTTTCACTCTGTTCTCTGCTATATAGATAGGTGAATTTGGAACTCGAAATCCAACATGGTTTGTAGTGGCTCTTTGAAACTTGACAAAATAAAGGAGTTCTCAGTTTTGTCTCTATGGTTTGTTTCCTCTTCAAGTAGCCCTATGCACAGACTGTGGAAAGGCACTTTCATTGAGAGGGGTCGCCAAGCTTCTAAGAAATAACGAGTTTCCGAAATACCAGCAAATATTTTTTCACCCAATGTTGATGATACATGGTGGTAATGACAAGTACACAAATCCCACCTGGCTTACCAAATTTTTTTCTTCTAGGTTGAAGCGTTCGTTTACAGTGGCAGTTTTTATTTTTAAGTTTCACTCTGTTCTCTCCTATAAAGATAGATGAATTTGGAACTCTAAATCCAACACGGTTTGTAGTAGCTATTTGAAACTTGACAAAATAAAGGAGTTCTCAGTTTTCTCTCTATGATTTGTTTCCACTTCAAGTAGCCCTAAGCAGAGACTGTGGAAAAGCACTTTCATTGTGAGGGGTTGCCAAGCTTCTGAGAAATAACGAGTTTCCGAAATACCTGCAAATATTTTTACACCCAATCTTGATGATTTTTGTTGGTAATGATCAGTACACAAATCCCACTTTACTCACCAAATTTTGTTCTTCTAGGTTGAAGCGTTCGTCTACAGTAGCAGATTTTATACTAGGTTTCAATCTGTTCTCTCCTATATAGATAGATGAATTTCGAACTCTAAATCCAACATGGATTGTAGTAGTTCTTTGAAACTTGACAAAATAAAGGAGTTCTCAGTTTTGTGTCTATGATTTGTTTCCACTTTAAGTAGCCCTAAGCAGAGACTGTGGAAAAGCACTTTCATTGTGAGGGGTAGCCACGCTTCTGAGAAATAAAGAGTTTCCGAAATACCAGCAAATATTTTTTCACCCAATCTTGATGATACTTGGTGGTGATGATCGGTACACAATTCCCACTTGGCTCACCAAATTCTGTTCTTCTAGGTTGAAGCGTTCGTCTACAGTAGCAGTTTTTATATTTAGGTTTCACTCTGTTCTCTCCTATATAGATAGATGAATTTGGAACTCTAAATCCAATATGGTTTCCAGTAGCTCTTTGAAACTTGACAAAATAAAGTAGTTCTCAGTTTTGTCTCTATGATTTGTTTCCACTTCATTTAGCCCTAAGCAGAGACTGTGGAAAAGCACTTTCATTGTGAGGGTAGCCACGCTTCTGAGAAATAACGACTTTCCAAAATACCAGCAAATATTTTTACACCCAAGCTTGATGATACTTGGTGGTAATGATCAGTACACAAATCCCACTTGGCTCACCAAATTTTATTCTTGTAGATTGAAGCGTTCGTCTACATGAGCAGTTTTTTTATTTAGGTTTCACTCTGTTCTCTCTTATATACATAGATGAATTTGGAACTCTAAATCCAACATGGTTTGTAGTAGCTCTTTGGAACTTGACAAAATAAAGGGTTTCTCAGTTTTGTCTCTATGGTTTGTTTTCTCTTCAAGTAGCCCTAAGCAGAGACTTTGGAAAAGCACTTTCATTGAAAGGGGTTGCCAAGCTTCCAAGAAATTACGAGTTTACGAAATAATAGCAAATATTTTTCAAACCAAACTTGATGATACGTGGTGGTAATGACAAGTACACAAATCCCACTTGGCTCATCAAATTTTGTTCTTCTAGGTTGAAGTGTTCGTCTACAGTAGCAGTTTTTATTTTTAGGTTTCACTCTGTTCTTTCCTATATAGATAGATGAATTTGGAACTCTAAATCCAACATGGTTTGTAGTGGTTTTTTGAAACTTGACAAAATAATGGAGTACCCAGTTTTGTCTCTATGGTTTGTTTCCTCTTCAAGTAGCCCTAGGCACAGACTGTTGAAAAGCACTTTCATTGAGAAGGGTGCCAAGCTTCTAAGAAATAACGAGTTTCCGAAATACCAGCAAATATTTTTTCGCCCAATGTTGATGATACTTGGTGGTAATGATCAGTACACAAAACCCACTTTGCTCACCAAACTTTGTTCTTCTAGGTTGAAGCGCTCGTCTACAGTAGCAGTTTTTATATTTAGGTTTCACTCTGTTCTCTCCCATATAGATAGATGAATTTGGAACTCTAAATCCAACATGGTTTGTAGTAGCTCTTTGAAACTTGACAAAAGAAAGGAGTTCTCAGTTTTGTTTCTATGGTTTGTTTCCTCTTCAAGTAGTCCTAGGCACAGACTGTGGAAAAGCACTTTCATTGAGTGGGGTAACCAAGCTTCAAAGAAATAACGAGTTTCCAAAATACCAGCAAATATTTTTTCACCCAATGTTGATGATACTTGGTGGTAATGATCAGTTCACAAATCCCACTTCGCTCACCAAATTTTGTTCTTCTACTATGAAGCATTCGTCTACAGTAGCAGTTTTTATGTTTAGGTTTCACTCTGTTCTCTGCAATATAGATAGATGAATTTGGAACTCGAAATCCAACATGGTTTGTAGTGGCTCTTTGAAAATTGACAAAATAAAGGAGTTCTCAGTTTTGTCTCTATGGTTTGTTTCCTCTTCAAGTAGCCCTAGGCACAGACTGTGGAAAAGCACTTTCATTGAGAGGGGTTGCCAAGCTTCTAAGAAATAACGAGTTTCCGAAATACCAGCAAATATTTTTTCACCCAATGTTGATGATACATGGTGGTAATGACAAGTACACAAATCCCACTTGGCTTACCAAATTTTGTTCTTCTAGGTTGAAGCGTTCGTTTACAGTGGCAGTTTTTATTTTTAAGTTTCACTCTGTTCTCTCCTATAAAGATAGATGAATTTGGAACTCTAAATCCAACATGGTTTGTAGTAGCTATTTGAAACTTGACAAAATAATGGAGTGCTCAGTTTTCTCTCTATGATTTGTTTCCACTTCAAGTAGCCCTAAGCAGAGACTGTGGAAAAGCACTTTCATTGTGAGGGGTTTCCAAGATTCTAAGAAATAACTAGTTTCTGAAATACCAGCAAATATTTTTTAACCCAATCTTGATGATACTTGGTGGTAATGACAAGTACACAAATCCCACTTGGCTCACCAAATTCTGTTCTTCTAGGTTGAAGCGTTCGTCTACAGCAGCAGTTTTTCTTTTTAGGTTTCACTCTGTTCTCTCCTATATAGATAGATGAATTTCGAACTCTAAATCCAACATGGTTTGTAGTAGTTCTTTGAAACTTGACAAAATAAAGGAGTTCTCAGTTTTCTCTCTATGATTTGTTTCCACTTCAAGTAGCCCTAAGCAGAGACTGTGGAAAAGCACTTTCATTGTGAGGGGTAGCCACGCTTCTGAGAAATAACGAGTTTCCGAAATACCAGCAAATATTTTTTCACCCAATCTTGATGATACTTGGTGGTGATGATCGGTCCACAATTCCCACTTGGCTCACCAAATTCTGTTCTTCTAGGTTGAAGCGTTCGTCTACAGTAGCAGTTTTTATATTTAGGTTTCACTCTGTTCTCTCCTATATAGATAGATGAATTTGGAACTCTAAATCCAATATGGTTTCCAGTAGCTCTTTGAAACTTGACAAAATAAAGTAGTTCTCAGTTTTGACTCTATGTTTTGTTTCCTCTTCAAGTAGTCCTAGGCACAGACTGTGGAAAAGCACTTGCATTGAGAGGGGTTGCCAAGCTTCTAAGAAATAACGAGTTTTCGAAATACAAGCAAATATTTTTTCACCCAATCTTCATGATACTTGGTGGTGATGATCGGTACACAAATCCCACTTGGCTCAACAAATTCTGTTCTTCTAGGTTGAAGCGTTCGTCTACAGTAGCAGTTTTTATTTTTAGGTTTCACTCTGTACTCTCCTATATAGATAGATGAATTTAGAACTCTAAATCCAACATGGTTTGTAGTAGTTCTTTGAAACTTGACAAAATAACGGAGTTCTCAGTTTTCTCTCTATGATTTGTTTCCACTTCATTTAGCCCTAAGCAGAGACTGTGGAAAAGCAGTTTCATTGTGAGGGTAGCCACGCTTCTGAGAAATAACGAGTTTCCGAAATACCAGCAAATATTTTTACACCCGAGCTTGATGATACTTGGTGGTAATGATCAGTACACAAATCCTACTTGGCTCACCAAATTATATTCTTGTATATTGAAGCGTTCGTCTACAGTAGCAGTTTTTTTATTTAGGTTTCACTCTGTTCTCTCTAATATACATAGATGAATTTGGAACTCTAAATCCAACATGGTTTGTAGTAGCTCTTTGGAACTTGACAAAATAAAGGGTTCCTCAGTTTTGTCTCTATGGTTTGTTTTCTCTTCAAGTAGCCCTAAGCAGAGACTTTGGAAAAGCACTTTCATTGAAAGGGGTTGCCAAGCTTCCAAGAAATTACGAGTTTACGAAATACCAGCAAATATTTTTCAACCCAATCTTGATGATACGTGGTGGTAATGACAAGTACACAAATCCCACTTGGCTCACCAAATTTTGTTCTTCTAGGTTGAAGTGTTCGTCTACAGTAGCAGTTTTTATTTTTAGGTTTCACTCTGTTCTTTCCTATATAGATAGATGAATTTGGAACTCTAAATCCAACATGGTTTGTAGTGGTTTTTTGAAACTTGACAAAATAATGGAGTACTCAGTTTTGTCTCTATGGTTTGTTTCCTCTTCAAGTAGCCCTAGGCACAGACTGTGGAAAAGCACTTTCATTGAGAGGGGTTGCCAAGCTTCTAAGAAATAACGAGTTTCCGAAATACCAGCAAATATTTTTTCACCCAATGTTGATGATACATGGTGGTAATGACAAGTACACAAATCCCACTTGGCTCACCAAATTTTGTTCCTCTAGGTTGAAGCGTTCGTTTACAGTGGCAGTTTTTATTTTTAAGTTTCACTCTGTTCTCTCCTATAAAGATAGATGAATTTGGAACTCTAAATCCAACACGGTTTGTAGTAGCTATTTGAAACTTGACAAAATAAAGGAGTTCTCAGTTTTCTCTCTATGATTTGTTTCAAATTCAAGTAGCCCTAAGCAGAGACTATGGAAAAGCACTTTCATTGTGAGGGGTTGCCAAGATTCTAAGAAATAACTAGTTTCTGAAATACCAGCAAATATTTTTTAACCCAATCTTGATGATACTTGGTGGTAATGACAAGTACACAAATCCCACTTGGCTCACCAAATTCTGTTCTTCTAGGTTGAAGCTTTCGTCTACAGCAACAGTTTTTCTTTTTAGGTTTCACTCTGTTCTCTCCTATATAGATAGATGAATTTGGAACTCTAAATCCAACATGGTTTGTAGTAGCTCTTTGAAAGTTGACAAAAGAAAGGAGTTCCCAGATTTGTCTCTATGGTTTGTTTCCTATTGAATTAGCCTTAGGCACCGAGGGTGCAAAAGCACTTTCATTGAGAGTGGTGCCAAGCTTCTAAGAAATAACGAGTTTCCAAAATACCAGCAAATATTTTTTCGCCCAATGTTGATGATACTTGGTGGTAATGATCAGTACACAAAACCCACGTTGCTCACCAAACTTTGTTCTTCTAGGTTGAAGCGCTCGTCTACAGTAGCAGTTTTTATATTTAGGTTTCACTCTGTTCTCTCCTATATAGATAGATGAATTTGGAACTCTAAATCCAACATGGTTTGTAGTAGCTCTTTGAAACTTGACAAAAGAAAGGAGTTCTCAGTTTTGTTTCTTTGGTTTGTTTCCTCTTCAAGTAGTCCTAGGCACAGACTGTGGAAAAGCACTTTCATTGAGTGGGGTTGCCAAGCTTCAAAGAAATAACGAGTTGCCAAAATACCAGCAAATATTTTTTTACCCAATGTTGATGATACTAGGTGGTAATGATCAGTACACAAATCCCACTTGGCTCACCAAATTTTGTTCTTCTACTTTGAAGCATTCGTCTACAGTAGCAGTTTTTGTGTTTAGGTTTCACTCTGTTCTCTGCTATATAGATAGGTGAATTTGGAACTCGAAATCCAACATGGTTTGTAGTGGCTCTTTGAAACTTGACAAAATAAAGGAGTTCTCAGTTTTGTCTCTATGGTTTGTTTCCTCTTCAAGTAGCCCTATGCACAGACTGTGGAAAGGCACTTTCATTGAGAGGGGTCGCCAAGCTTCTAAGAAATAACGAGTTTCCGAAATACCAGCAAATATTTTTTCACCCAATGTTGATGATACATGGTGGTAATGACAAGTACACAAATCCCACCTGGCTTACCAAATTTTTTTCTTCTAGGTTGAAGCGTTCGTTTACAGTGGCAGTTTTTATTTTTAAGTTTCACTCTGTTCTCTCCTATAAAGATAGATGAATTTGGAACTCTAAATCCAACACGGTTTGTAGTAGCTATTTGAAACTTGACAAAATAAAGGAGTTCTCAGTTTTCTCTCTATGATTTGTTTCCACTTCAAGTAGCCCTAAGCAGAGACTGTGGAAAAGCACTTTCATTGTGAGGGGTTGCCAAGCTTCTGAGAAATAACGAGTTTCCGAAATACCTGCAAATATTTTTACACCCAATCTTGATGATTTTTGTTGGTAATGATCAGTACACAAATCCCACTTTACTCACCAAATTTTGTTCTTCTAGGTTGAAGCGTTCGTCTACAGTAGCAGATTTTATACTAGGTTTCAATCTGTTCTCTCCTATATAGATAGATGAATTTCGAACTCTAAATCCAACATGGATTGTAGTAGTTCTTTGAAACTTGACAAAATAAAGGAGTTCTCAGTTTTGTGTCTATGATTTGTTTCCACTTTAAGTAGCCCTAAGCAGAGACTGTGGAAAAGCACTTTCATTGTGAGGGGTAGCCACGCTTCTGAGAAATAAAGAGTTTCCGAAATACCAGCAAATATTTTTTCACCCAATCTTGATGATACTTGGTGGTGATGATCGGTACACAATTCCCACTTGGCTCACCAAATTCTGTTCTTCTAGGTTGAAGCGTTCGTCTACAGTAGCAGTTTTTATATTTAGGTTTCACTCTGTTCTCTCCTATATAGATAGATGAATTTGGAACTCTAAATCCAATATGGTTTCCAGTAGCTCTTTGAAACTTGACAAAATAAAGTAGTTCTCAGTTTTGTCTCTATGATTTGTTTCCACTTCATTTAGCCCTAAGCAGAGACTGTGGAAAAGCACTTTCATTGTGAGGGTAGCCACGCTTCTGAGAAATAACGACTTTCCAAAATACCAGCAAATATTTTTACACCCAAGCTTGATGATACTTGGTGGTAATGATCAGTACACAAATCCCACTTGGCTCACCAAATTTTATTCTTGTAGATTGAAGCGTTCGTCTACATGAGCAGTTTTTTTATTTAGGTTTCACTCTGTTCTCTCTTATATACATAGATGAATTTGGAACTCTAAATCCAACATGGTTTGTAGTAGCTCTTTGGAACTTGACAAAATAAAGGGTTTCTCAGTTTTGTCTCTATGGTTTGTTTTCTCTTCAAGTAGCCCTAAGCAGAGACTTTGGAAAAGCACTTTCATTGAAAGGGGTTGCCAAGCTTCCAAGAAATTACGAGTTTACGAAATAATAGCAAATATTTTTCAACCCAATCTTGATGATACGTGGTGGTAATGACAAGTACACAAATCCCACTTGGCTCATCAAATTTTGTTCTTCTAGGTTGAAGTGTTCGTCTACAGTAGCAGTTTTTATTTTTAGGTTTCACTCTGTTCTTTCCTATATAGATAGATGAATTTGTAACTCTAAATCCAACATGGTTTGTAGTGGTTTTTTGAAACTTGACAAAATAATGGAGTACCCAGTTTTGTCTCTATGGTTTGTTTCCTCTTCAAGTAGCCCTAGGCACAGACTGTTGAAAAGCACTTTCATTGAGAAGGGTGCCAAGCTTCTAAGAAATAACGAGTTTCCGAAATACCAGCAAATATTTTTTCGCCCAATGTTGATGATACTTGGTGGTAATGATCAGTACACAAAACCCACTTTGCTCACCAAACTTTGTTCTTCTAGGTTGAAGCGCTCGTCTACAGTAGCAGTTTTTATATTTAGGTTTCACTCTGTTCTCTCCTATATAGATAGATGAATTTGGAACTCTAAATCCAACATGGTTTGTAGTAGCTCTTTGAAACTTGACAAAAGAAAGGAGTTCTCAGTTTTGTTTTTATGGTTTGTTTCCTCTTCAAGTAGTCCTAGGCACAGACTGTGGAAAAGCACTTTCATTGAGTGGGGTAACCAAGCTTCAAAGAAATAACGAGTTTCCAAATTACCAGCAAATATTTTTTCACCCAATGTTGATGATACTTGGTGGTAATGATCAGTTCACAAATCCCACTTCGCTCACCAAATTTTGTTCTTCTACTATGAAGCATTCGTCTACAGTAGCAGTTTTTATGTTTAGGTTTCACTCTGTTCTCTGCAATATAGATAGATGAATTTGGAACTCGAAATCCAACATGGTTTGTAGTGGCTCTTTGAAAATTGACAAAATAAAGGAGTTCTCAGTTTTGTCTCTATGGTTTGTTTCCTCTTCAAGTAGCCCTAGGCACAGACTGTGGAAAAGCACTTTCATTGAGAGGGGTTGCCAAGCTTCTAAGAAATAACGATTTCCGAAATACCAGCAAATATTTTTTCACCCAATGTTGATGATACATGGTGGTAATGACAAGTACACAAATCCCACTTGGCTTACCAAATTTTGTTCTTCTAGGTTGAAGCGTTCGTTTACAGTGGCAGTTTTTATTTTTAAGTTTCACTCTGTTCTCTCCTATAAAGATAGATGAATTTGGAACTCTAAATCCAACATGGTTTGTAGTAGCTATTTGAAACTTGACAAAATAAAGGAGTGCTCAGTTTTCTCTCTATGATTTGTTTCCACTTCAAGTAGCCCTAAGCAGAGACTGTGGAAAAGCACTTTCATTGTGAGGGGTTTCCAAGATTCTAAGAAATAACTAGTTTCTGAAATACCAGCAAATATTTTTTAACCCAATCTTGATGATACTTGGTGGTAATGACAAGTACACAAATCCCACTTGGCTCACCAAATTCTGTTCTTCTAGGTTGAAGCGTTCGTCTACAGCAGCAGTTTTTCTTTTTAGGTTTCACTCTGTTCTCTCCTATATAGATAGATGAATTTGGAACTCTAAATCCAACATGGTTTGTAGTAGCTCTTTGAAAGTTGACAAAAGAAAGGAGTTCCCAGATTTGTCTCTATGGTTTGTTTCCTATTGAATTAGCCTTAGGCACCGAGGGTGGAAAAGCACTTTCATTGAGAGTGGTGCCAAGCTTCTAAGAAATAATGAGTTTCCGAAATACCAGCAAATATTTTTTCGCCCAATGTTGATGATACTTGGTGGTAATGATCAGTACACAAAACCCACGTTGCTCACCAAACTTTGTTCTTCTAGGTTGAAGCGCTCGTCTACAGTAGCAGTTTTTATATTTAGGTTTCACTCTGTTCTCTCCTATATAGATAGATGAATTTGGAACTCTAAATCCAACATGGTTTGTAGTAGCTCTTTGAAACTTGACAAAAGAAAGGAGTTCTCAGTTTTGTTTCTATGGTTTGTTTACTCTTCAAGTAGTCCTAGGCACAGACTGTGGAAAAGCACTTTCATTGAGTGAGGTTGCCAAGCTTCTAAGAAATAACGAGTTTCCGAAATACCAGCAAATATTTTTTCGCCCAATGTTGATGATCCTTGTTGTTAATGATCAGTACACAAATCCCACTTTACTCACCAAATTTTGTTCTTCTAGGTTGAAGCGTTCGTCTCCAGTAGCAGATTTTATACTAGGTTTCAATCTGTTCTCTCCTATATAGATAGATGAATTTCGAACTCTAAATCCAACATGGTTTGTAGTAGTTCTTTGAAACTTGACAAAATAAAGGAGTTCTCAGTTTTGTGTCTATGATTTGTTTCCACTTCAAGTAGCCCTAAGCAGAGACTGTGGAAAAGCACTTTCATTGTGAGGGGTAGCCACGCTTCTGAGAAATAACGAGTTTCCGAAATACCAGCAAATATTTTTTCACCCAATCTTGATGATACTTGGTGGTGATGATCGGTACACAATTCCCACTTGGCTCACCAAATTCTGTTCTTCTAGGTTGAAGCGTTCGTCTACAGTAGCAGTTTTTATATTTAGGTTTCACTCTGTTCTCTCCTATATAGATAGATGAATTTGGAACTCTAAATCCAATATGGTTTCCAGTAGCTCTTTGAAACTTGACAAAATAAAGTAGTTCTCAGTTTTGTCTCTATGATTTGTTTCCACTTCATTTAGCCCTAAGCAGAGACTGTGGAAAAGCACTTTCATTGTGAGGGTAGCCACGCTTCTGAGAAATAACGAGTTTCCGAAATACCAGCAAATATTTTTACACCCAAGCTTGATGATACTTGGTGGTAATGATCAGTACACAAATCCCACTTGGCTCACCAAATTTTATTCTTGTAGATTGAAGCGTTCGTCTAAAGTAGCAGTTTTTATTTTTAGGTTTCACTCTGTACTCTCCTATATAGATAGATGAATTTGGAACTCTAAATCCAACATGGTTTGTAGTAGCTCTTTGAAAGTTGACAAAAGAAAGGAGTTCCCAGATTTGTCTCTATGGTTTGTTTCCTATTGAATTAGCCTTAGGCACCGAGGGTGCAAAAGCACTTTCATTGAGAGTGGTGCCAAGCTTCTAAGAAATAACGAGTTTCCAAAATACCAGCAAATATTTTTTCGCCCAATGTTGATGATACTTGGTGGTAATGATCAGTACACAAAACCCACGTTGCTCACCAAACTTTGTTCTTCTAGGTTGAAGCGCTCGTCTACAGTAGCAGTTTTTATATTTAGGTTTCACTCTGTTCTCTCCTATATAGATAGATGAATTTGGAACTCTAAATCCAACATGGTTTGTAGTAGCTCTTTGAAACTTGACAAAAGAAAGGAGTTCTCAGTTTTGTTTCTTTGGTTTGTTTCCTCTTCAAGTAGTCCTAGGCACAGACTGTGGAAAAGCACTTTCATTGAGTGGGGTTGCCAAGCTTCAAAGAAATAACGAGTTGCCAAAATACCAGCAAATATTTTTTTACCCAATGTTGATGATACTAGGTGGTAATGATCAGTACACAAATCCCACTTGGCTCACCAAATTTTGTTCTTCTACTTTGAAGCATTCGTCTACAGTAGCAGTTTTTATGTTTAGGTTTCACTCTGTTCTCTGCTATATAGATAGGTGAATTTGGAACTCGAAATCCAACATGGTTTGTAGTGGCTCTTTGAAACTTGACAAAATAAAGGAGTTCTCAGTTTTGTCTCTATGGTTTGTTTCCTCTTCAAGTAGCCCTATGCACAGACTGTGGAAAGGCACTTTCATTGAGAGGGGTCGCCAAGCTTCTAAGAAATAACGAGTTTCCGAAATACCAGCAAATATTTTTTCACCCAATGTTGATGATACATGGTGGTAATGACAAGTACACAAATCCCACCTGGCTTACCAAATTTTTTTCTTCTAGGTTGAAGCGTTCGTTTACAGTGGCAGTTTTTATTTTTAAGTTTCACTCTGTTCTCTCCTATAAAGATAGATGAATTTGGAACTCTAAATCCAACACGGTTTGTAGTAGCTATTTGAAACTTGACAAAATAAAGGAGTTCTCAGTTTTCTCTCTATGATTTGTTTCCACTTCAAGTAGCCCTAAGCAGAGACTGTGGAAAAGCACTTTCATTGTGAGGGGTTGCCAAGCTTCTGAGAAATAACGAGTTTCCGAAATACCTGCAAATATTTTTACACCCAATCTTGATGATTTTTGTTGGTAATGATCAGTACACAAATCCCACTTTACTCACCAAATTTTGTTCTTCTAGGTTGAAGCGTTCGTCTACAGTAGCAGATTTTATACTAGGTTTCAATCTGTTCTCTCCTATATAGATAGATGAATTTCGAACTCTAAATCCAACATGGATTGTAGTAGTTCTTTGAAACTTGACAAAATAAAGGAGTTCTCAGTTTTGTGTCTATGATTTGTTTCCACTTTAAGTAGCCCTAAGCAGAGACTGTGGAAAAGCACTTTCATTGTGAGGGGTAGCCACGCTTCTGAGAAATAAAGAGTTTCCGAAATACCAGCAAATATTTTTTCACCCAATCTTGATGATACTTGGTGGTGATGATCGGTACACAATTCCCACTTGGCTCACCAAATTCTGTTCTTCTAGGTTGAAGCGTTCGTCTACAGTAGCAGTTTTTATATTTAGGTTTCACTCTGTTCTCTCCTATATAGATAGATGAATTTGGAACTCTAAATCCAATATGGTTTCCAGTAGCTCTTTGAAACTTGACAAAATAAAGTAGTTCTCAGTTTTGTCTCTATGATTTGTTTCCACTTCATTTAGCCCTAAGCAGAGACTGTGGAAAAGCACTTTCATTGTGAGGGTAGCCACGCTTCTGAGAAATAACGACTTTCCAAAATACCAGCAAATATTTTTACACCCAAGCTTGATGATACTTGGTGGTAATGATCAGTACACAAATCCCACTTGGCTCACCAAATTTTATTCTTGTAGATTGAAGCGTTCGTCTACATGAGCAGTTTTTTTATTTAGGTTTCACTCTGTTCTCTCTTATATACATAGATGAATTTGGAACTCTAAATCCAACATGGTTTGTAGTAGCTCTTTGGAACTTGACAAAATAAAGGGTTTCTCAGTTTTGTCTCTATGGTTTGTTTTCTCTTCAAGTAGCCCTAAGCAGAGACTTTGGAAAAGCACTTTCATTGAAAGGGGTTGCCAAGCTTCCAAGAAATTACGAGTTTACGAAATAATAGCAAATATTTTTCAACCCAATCTTGATGATACGTGGTGGTAATGACAAGTACACAAATCCCACTTGGCTCATCAAATTTTGTTCTTCTAGGTTGAAGTGTTCGTCTACAGTAGCAGTTTTTATTTTTAGGTTTCACTCTGTTCTTTCCTATATAGATAGATGAATTTGTAACTCTAAATCCAACATGGTTTGTAGTGGTTTTTTGAAACTTGACAAAATAATGGAGTACCCAGTTTTGTCTCTATGGTTTGTTTCCTCTTCAAGTAGCCCTAGGCACAGACTGTTGAAAAGCACTTTCATTGAGAAGGGTGCCAAGCTTCTAAGAAATAACGAGTTTCCGAAATACCAGCAAATATTTTTTCGCCCAATGTTGATGATACTTGGTGGTAATGATCAGTACACAAAACCCACTTTGCTCACCAAACTTTGTTCTTCTAGGTTGAAGCGCTCGTCTACAGTAGCAGTTTTTATATTTAGGTTTCACTCTGTTCTCTCCTATATAGATAGATGAATTTGGAACTCTAAATCCAACATGGTTTGTAGTAGCTCTTTGAAACTTGACAAAAGAAAGGAGTTCTCAGTTTTGTTTCTATGGTTTGTTTCCTCTTCAAGTAGTCCTAGGCACAGACTGTGGAAAAGCACTTTCATTGAGTGGGGTAACCAAGCTTCAAAGAAATAACGAGTTTCCAAAATACCAGCAAATATTTTTTCACCCAATGTTGATGATACTTGGTGGTAATGATCAGTTCACAAATCCCACTTCGCTCACCAAATTTTGTTCTTCTACTATGAAGCATTCGTCTACAGTAGCAGTTTTTATGTTTAGGTTTCACTCTGTTCTCTGCAATATAGATAGATGAATTTGGAACTCGAAATCCAACATGGTTTGTAGTGGCTCTTTGAAAATTGACAAAATAAAGGAGTTCTCAGTTTTGTCTCTATGGTTTGTTTCCTCTTCAAGTAGCCCTAGGCACAGACTGTGGAAAAGCACTTTCATTGAGAGGGGTTGCCAAGCTTCTAAGAAATAACGAGTTTCCGAAATACCAGCAAATATTTTTTCACCCAATGTTGATGATACATGGTGGTAATGACAAGTACACAAATCCCACTTGGCTTACCAAATTTTGTTCTTCTAGGTTGAAGCGTTCGTTTACAGTGGCAGTTTTTATTTTTAAGTTTCACTCTGTTCTCTCCTATAAAGATAGATGAATTTGGAACTCTAAATCCAACATGGTTTGTAGTAGCTATTTGAAACTTGACAAAATAAAGGAGTGCTCAGTTTTCTCTCTATGATTTGTTTCCACTTCAAGTAGCCCTAAGCAGAGACTGTGGAAAAGCACTTTCATTGTGAGGGGTTTCCAAGATTCTAAGAAATAACTAGTTTCTGAAATACCAGCAAATATTTTTTAACCCAATCTTGATGATACTTGGTGGTAATGACAAGTACACAAATCCCACTTGGCTCACCAAATTCTGTTCTTCTAGGTTGAAGCGTTCGTCTACAGCAGCAGTTTTTCTTTTTAGGTTTCACTCTGTTCTCTCCTATATAGATAGATGAATTTGGAACTCTAAATCCAACATGGATTGTAGTAGCTCTTTGAAAGTTGACAAAAGAAAGGAGTTCCCAGATTTGTCTCTATGGTTTGTTTCCTATTGAATTAGCCTTAGGCACCGAGGGTGGAAAAGCACTTTCATTGAGAGTGGTGCCAAGCTTCTAAGAAATAATGAGTTTCCGAAATACCAGCAAATATTTTTTCGCCCAATGTTGATGATACTTGGTGGTAATGATCAGTACACAAAACCCACGTTGCTCACCAAACTTTGTTCTTCTAGGTTGAAGCGCTCGTCTACAGTAGCAGTTTTTATATTTAGGTTTCACTCTGTTCTCTCCTATATAGATAGATGAATTTGGAACTCTAAATCCAACATGGTTTGTAGTAGCTCTTTGAAACTTGACAAAAGAAAGGAGTTCTCAGTTTTGTTTCTATGGTTTGTTTACTCTTCAAGTAGTCCTAGGCACAGACTGTGGAAAAGCACTTTCATTGAGTGAGGTTGCCAAGCTTCTAAGAAATAACGAGTTTCCGAAATACCAGCAAATATTTTTTCGCCCAATGTTGATGATCCTTGTTGTTAATGATCAGTACACAAATCCCACTTTACTCACCAAATTTTGTTCTTCTAGGTTGAAGCGTTCGTCTCCAGTAGCAGATTTTATACTAGGTTTCAATCTGTTCTCTCCTATATAGATAGATGAATTTCGAACTCTAAATCCAACATGGTTTGTAGTAGTTCTTTGAAACTTGACAAAATAAAGGAGTTCTCAGTTTTGTGTCTATGATTTGTTTCCACTTCAAGTAGCCCTAAGCAGAGACTGTGGAAAAGCACTTTCATTGTGAGGGGTAGCCACGCTTCTGAGAAATAACGAGTTTCCGAAATACCAGCAAATATTTTTTCACCCAATCTTGATGATACTTGGTGGTGATGATCGGTACACAATTCCCACTTGGCTCACCAAATTCTGTTCTTCTAGGTTGAAGCGTTCGTCTACAGTAGCAGTTTTTATATTTAGGTTTCACTCTGTTCTCTCCTATATAGATAGATGAATTTGGAACTCTAAATCCAATATGGTTTCCAGTAGCTCTTTGAAACTTGAAAAAATAAAGTAGTTCTCAGTTTTGTCTCTATGATTTGTTTCCACTTCATTTAGCCCTAAGCAGAGACTGTGGAAAAGCACTTTCATTGTGAGGGTAGCCACGCTTCTGAGAAATAACGAGTTTCCGAAATACCAGCAAATATTTTTACACCCAAGCTTGATGATACTTGGTGGTAATGATCAGTACACAAATCCCACTTGGCTCACCAAATTTTATTCTTGTAGATTGAAGCGTTCGTCTAAAGTAGCAGTTTTTATTTTTAGGTTTCACTCTGTACTCTCCTATATAGATAGATGAATTTGTAACTCTAAATCCAACATGGTTTGTAGAAGCTCTTTGAAACTTGACAAAAGAAAGGAGTTCCCAGATTTGTCTCTATGGTTTGTTTCCTATTCAATTAGCCTTAGGCACCGACGGTGGAAAAGCACTTTCATTGAGAGGGGTGCCAAGCTTCTAAGAAATAACGAGTTTCCGAAATACCAACAAATATATTTTCACCCAATCTTGATGATACTTGGTGGTAATGATCAGTACACAAATCCCACTTGGCTCACCAAATTTTGTTCTTGTAGGTTGAAGCGTTGTTTCTACAGTAGCAGTTTTTATGTTTAGGTTTCACTCTGTTCTCTCCTATATAGATAGATGAATTTGGAACTCTAAATCCAACATGGTTGGTAGTAGCTCTTTGAAACTTGACAAAATAAAGGTGTTCTCAGTTTTGTTTCTATGGTTTGTTTCCTCTTCAAGTAGCCCTAGGCACAGACTGTGGAAAAGCACTTTCATTGAGAGGGATTGCCAAGCTTCTAACAAATAACGAGATCCCGAAATACCAGCAAATATTTTTTCGCCCAATGTTGATGATACTTGGTGGTAATGATCAGTACACAAAACAAACTTTGCTCACCAAACTTTGTTCTTCTAGGTTGAATCGCTGGTCTACAGTAGCAGTTTTTATATTTAGGTTTCACTCTGTTCTCTCCTATATAGATAGATGAATTTGGAACTCTAAATCCAACATGGTTTTTAGTAGCTCTTTGAAACTTGACAAAATAAAGGAGTTCTCAGTTTTCTTTCTATGGTTTGTTTCCTCTTCAAGAAGTCCTAGGCACAGACTGTGGAAAAGCAATTTCATTGAGTGGGGTTGCCAAGCTTCAAAGAAATAACGATTTGCCAAAATACCAGCAAATATTTTTTCACACAATGTTGATGATACTTGGTGGTAATGATCAGTACACAAATCCCACTTGGCTCACCAACTTTTGTTCTTCTACTTTGAAGCATTCGTCTACAGTAGCAGTTTTTATATTTAGGTTTCTTTCTGTTCTCTGCTATATTGATAGATGAATTTGGAACTCGAAATCCAACATGGTTTGTAGTGGCTCTTTGAAACTTGACAAAATAAAGGAGTTCTCAGTTTTCTCTCTATGATTTGTTTCGACTTCAAGTAGCCCTACGCAGAGACTGTGGAAAAGCACTTTCATTGTGAGGGGTTGCCAAGATTCTAAGAAATAACTAGTTTCTGAAATACCAGCAAATATTTTTTAACCCAATCTTGATGATACTTGGTGGTAATGACAAGTACACAAATCCCACTTGGCTCACCAAATTCTGTTCTTCTAGGTTGAAGCATTCGTCTACAGCAGCAGTTTTTCTTTTTAGGTTTCACTCTGTTCTCTCCTATATAGATAGATGAATTTGGAACTCTAAATCCAACACGGTTTGTAGTAGCTCTTTGAAAGTTGACAAAAGAAAGGAGTTCCCAGATTTGTCTCTATGGTTTGTATCCTATTGAATTAGCCTTAGGCACCGAGGGTGCAAAAGCACTTTCATTGAGAGTGGTGCCAAGCTTCTAAGAAATAACGAGTTTCCAAAATACCAGCAAATATTTTTTCGCCCAATGTTGATGATACTTGGTGGTAATGATCAGTACACAAAACCCACGTTGCTCACCAAACTTTGTTCTTCTAGGTTGAAGCGCTCGTCTACAGTAGCAGTTTTTATATTTAGGTTTCACTCTGTTCTCTCCTATATAGATAGATGAATTTGGAACTCTAAATCCAACATGGTTTGTAGTAGCTCTTTGAAACTTGACAAAAGAAAGGAGTTCTCAGTTTTGTTTCTATGGTTTGTTTCCTCTTCAAGTAGTCCTAGGCACAGACTGTGAAAAAGCACTTTCATTGAGTGGGGTTGCCAAGCTTCAAAGAAATAACGAGTTGCCAAAATACCAGCAAATATTTTTTCACCCAATGTTGATGATACTAGGTGGTAATGATCAGTACACAAATCCCACTTGGCTCACCAAATTTTGTTCTTCTACTTTGAAGCATTAGTCTACAGTAGCAGTTTTTATGTTTAGGTTTCACTCTGTTCTCTGCTATATAGATAGATGAATTTGGAACTCGAAATCCAACATGGTTTGTAGTGGCTCTTTGAAACTTGACAAAATAAAGGAGTTCTCAGTTTTGTGTCTATGATTTGTTTCCACTTCAAGTAGCCCTAAGCAGAGACTGTGGAAAAGCACTTTCATTGTGAGGGGTAGCCACGCTTCTGAGAAATAACGAGTTTCCGAAATACCAGCAAATATTTTTTCACCCAATCTTGATGATACTTGGTGGTGATGATCGGTACACAATTCCCACTTGGCTCACCAAATTCTGTTCTTCTAGGTTGAAGCGTTCGTCTACAGTAGCAGTTTTTATATTTAGGTTTCACTCTGTTCTCTCCTATATAGATAGATGAATTTGGAACTCTAAATCCAACATGGTTTGTAGAAGCTCTTTGAAACTTGACAAAAGAAAGGAGTTCCCAGATTTGTCTCTATGGTTTGTTTCCTATTCAATTAGCCTTAGGCACCGATGGTGGAAAAGCACTTTCATTGAGAGGGGTGCCAAGCTTCTAAGAAATAACGAGTTTCCAAAATACCAGCAAATATTTTTACACCCAATGTTGATGATACTTGGTGGTAATGATCAGTACACAAATCCCACTTGGCTCACCAAATTTTGTTCTTGTAGGTTGAAGCGTTGTTTCTACAGTAGCAGTTTTTATATTTAGGTTTCACTCTGTTCTCTCCTATATCGATAGATGAATTTGGAACTCTAAATCCAACATGGTTGGTAGTAGCTCTTTGAAACTTGACAAAATAAAGGAGTTCTCAGTTTTGTTTCTATGGTTTGTTTCCTCTTCATTTAGCCCTAAGCAGAGACTGTGGAAAAGCACTTTCATTGTGAGGGTAGCCACGCTTCTGAGAAATAACGACTTTCCGAAATACCAGCAAATATTTTTACACCCAAGCTTGATGATACTTGGTGGTAATGATCAGTACACAAATCCCACTTGGCTCACCAAATTTTATTCTTGTAGATTGAAGCGTTCGTCTACATGAGCAGTTTTTTTATTTAGGTTTCACTCTGTTCTCTCTTATATACATAGATGAATTTGGAACTCTAAATCCAACATGGTTTGTAGTAGCTCTTTGGAACTTGACAAAATAAAGGGTTTCTCAGTTTTGTCTCTATGGTTTGTTTTCTCTTCAAGTAGCCCTAAGCAGAGACTTTGGAAAAGCACTTTCATTGAAAGGGGTTGCCAAGCTTCCAAGAAATTACGAGTTTACGAAATAATAGCAAATATTTTTCAACCCAATCTTGATGATACGTGGTGGTAATGACAAGTACACAAATCCCACTTGGCTCATCAAGTTTTGTTCTTCTAGGTTGAAGTGTTCGTCTACAGTAGCAGTTTTTATTTTTAGGTTTCACTCTGTTCTTTCCTATATAGATAGATGAATTTGGAACTCTAAATCCAACATGGTTTGTAGTGGTTTTTTGAAACTTGACAAAATAATGGAGTACTCAGTTTTGTCTCTATGGTTTGTTTCCTCTTCAAGTAGCCCTAGGCACAGACTGTTGAAAAGCACTTTCATTGAGAAGGGTGCCAAGCTTCTAAGAAATAACGAGTTTCCGAAATACCAGCAAATATTTTTTCGCCCAATGTTGATGATACTTGGTGGTAATGATCAGTACACAAAACCCACTTTGCTCACCAAACTTTGTTCTTCTAGGTTGAAGCGCTCGTCTACAGTAGCAGTTTTTATATTTAGGTTTCACTCTGTTCTCTCCTATATAGATAGATGAATTTGGAACTCTAAATCCAACATGGTTTGTAGTAGCTCTTTGAAACTTGACAAAAGAAAGGAGTTCTCAGTTTTGTTTCTATGGTTTGTTTCCTCTTCAAGTAGTCCTAGGCACAGACTGTGGAAAAGCACTTTCATTGAGTGGGGTAACCAAGCTTCAAAGAAATAACGAGTTTCCAAAATACCAGCAAATATTTTTTCACCCAATGTTGATGATACTTGGTGGTAATGATCAGTTCACAAATCCCACTTCGCTCACCAAATTTTGTTCTTCTACTATGAAGCATTCGTCTACAGTAGCAGTTTTTATGTTTAGGTTTCACTCTGTTCTCTGCAATATAGATAGATGAATTTGGAACTCGAAATCCAACAGGGTTTGTAGTGGCTCTTTGAAAATTGACAAAATAAAGGAGTTCTCAGTTTTGTCTCTATGGTTTGTTTCCTCTTCAAGTAGCCCTAGGCACAGACTGTGGAAAAGCACTTTCATTGAGAGGGATTGCCAAGCTTCTAAGAAATAACGAGTTTCCGAAATACCAGCAAATATTTTTTCACCCAATGTTGATGATACATGGTGGTAATGACAAGTACACAAATCCCACTTGGCTTACCAAATTTTGTTCTTCTAGGTTGAAGCGTTCGTTTACAGTGGCAGTTTTTATTTTTAAGTTTCACTCAGTTCTCTCCTATAAAGATAGATGAATTTGGAACTCTAAATCCAACATGGTTTGTAGTAGCTATTTGAAACTTGACAAAATAAAGGAGTGCTCAGTTTTCTCTCTATGATTTGTTTCCACTTCAAGTAGCCCTAAGCAGAGACTGTGGAAAAGCACTTTCATTGTGAGGGGTTTCCAAGATTCTAAGAAATAACTAGTTTCTGAAATACCAGCAAATATTTTTTAACCCAATCTTGATGATACTTGGTGGTAATGACAAGTACACAAATCCCACTTGGCTCACCAAATTCTGTTCTTCTAGGTTGAAGCGTTCGTCTACAGCAGCAGTTTTTCTTTTTAGGTTTCACTCTGTTCTCTCCTATATAGATAGATGAATTTGGAACTCTAAATCCAACATGGTTTGTAGTAGCTCTTTGAAAGTTGACAAAAGAAAGGAGTTCCCAGATTTGTCTCTATGGTTTGTTTCCTATTGAATTAGCCTTAGGCACCGAGGGTGGAAAAGCACTTTCATTGAGAGTGGTGCCAAGCTTCTAAGAAATAATGAGTTTCCGAAATACCAGCAAATATATTTTCGCCCAATGTTGATGATACTTGGTGGTAATGATCAGTACACAAAACCCACGTTGCTCACCAAACTTTGTTCTTCTAGGTTGAAGCGCTCGTCTACAGTAGCAGTTTTTATATTTAGGTTTCACTCTGTTCTCTCCTATATAGATAGATGAATTTGGAACTCTAAATCCAACATGGTTTGTAGTAGCTCTTTGAAACTTAACAAAAGAAAGGAGTTCTCAGTTTTGTTTCTATGGTTTGTTTACTCTTCAAGTAGTCCCAGGCACAGACTGTGGAAAAGCACTTTCATTGAGTGAGGTTGCCAAGCTTCAAAGAAATAACGAGTTGCCAAAATACCAGCAAATATTTTTTCACCCAATGTTGATGATACTAGGTGGTAATGATCAGTACACAAATCCCACTTGGCTCACCAAATTTTGTTCTTCTACTTTGAAGCATTCGTCTACAGTAGCAGTTTTTATGTTTAGGTTTCACTCTGTTCTCTGCTATATAGATAGATGAATTTGGAACTCGAAATCCAACATGGTTTGTAGTGGCTCTTTGAAACTTGACAAAATAAAGGAGTTCTCAGTTTTGTCTCTATGGTTTGTTTCCTCTTCAGGTAGCCCTAAGCACAGACTGTGGAAAAGCACTTTCATTGAGAGGGGTCGCCAAGCTTCTAAGAAATAACGAGTTTCCGAAATACCAGCAAATATTTTTTCACCCAATGTTGATGATACATGGTGGTAATGACAAGTACACAAATCCCACCTGGCTTACCAAATTTTTTTCTTCTAGGTTGAAGCGTTCGTTTACAGTGGCAGTTTTTATTTTTAAGTTTCACTCTGTTCTCTCCTATAAAGATAGATAAATTTGGAACTCTAAATCCAACACGGTTTGTAGTAGCTATTTGAAACTTGACAAAATAAAGGAGTTCTCAGTTTTCTCTCTATGATTTGTTTCCACTTCAAGTAGCCCTAAGCAGAGACTGTGGAAAAGCACTTTCATTGTGAGGGGTTGCCAAGCTTCTGAGAAATAACGAGTTTCCGAAATACCTGCAAATATTTTTACACCCAATATTGATGATCCTTGTTGGTAATGATCAGTACACAAATCCCACTTTACTCACCAAATTTTGTTCTTCTAGGTTGAAGCGTTCGTCTACAGTAGCAGATTTTATACTAGGTTTCAATCTGTTCTCTCCTATATAGATAGATGAATTTCGAACTCTAAATCCAACATGGTTTGTAGTAGTTCTTTGAAACTTGACAAAATAAAGGAGTTCTCAGTTTTGTGTCTATGATTTGTTTCCACTTCAAGTAGCCCTAAGCAGAGACTGTGGAAAAGCACTTTCATTGTGAGGGGTAGCCACGCTTCTGAAAAATAACGAGTTTCCGAAATACCAGCAAATATTTTTTCACCCAATCTTGATGATACTTGGTGGTGATGATCGGTACACAATTCCCACTTGGCTCACCAAATTCTGTTCTTCTAGGTTGAAGCGTTCGTCTACAGTAGCAGTTTTTATATTTAGGTTTCACTCTGTTCTCTCCTATATAGATAGATGAATTTGGAACTCTAAATCCAATATGGTTTCCAGTAGCTCTTTGAAACTTGACAAAATAAAGTAGTTCTCAGTTTTGTCTCTATGATTTGTTTCCACTTCATTTAGCCCTAAGCAGAGACTGTGGAAAAGCACTTTCATTGTGAGGGTAGCCACGCTTCTGAGAAATAACGAGTTTCCGAAATACCAGCAAATATTTTTACACCCAAGCTTGATGATACTTGGTGGTAATGATCAGTACACAAATCCCACTTGGCTCACCAAATTTTATTCTTGTAGATTGAAGCGTTCGTCTAAAGTAGCAGTTTTTATTTTTAGGTTTCACTCTGTACTCTCCTATACAGATAGATGAATTTGTAACTCTAAATCCAACATGGTTTGTAGAAGCTCTTTGAAACTTGACAAAAGAAAGGAGTTCCCAGATTTGTCTCTATGGTTTGTTTCCTATTCAATTAGCCTTAGGCACCGACGGTGGAAAGCACTTTCATTGAGAGGGGTGCCAAGCTTCTAAGAAATAACGAGTTTCCGAAATACCAGCAAATATTTTTTCACCCAATGTTGATGATACTTGGTGGTAATGATCAGTACACAAATCCCACTTGGCTCACCGAATTTTGTTCTTGTAGGTTGAAGCGTTGTTTCTACAGTAGCAGTTTTTATATTTAGGTTTCACTCTGTTCTCTCCTATATAGATAGATGAATTTGGAACTCTAAATCCAACATGGTTGGTAGTAGCTCTGTGAAACTTGACAAAATAAAGGAGTTCTCAGTTTTGTTTCTATGGTTTGTTTCCTCTTCAAGTAGCCCTAGGCACAGACTGTGGAAAAGCACTTTCATTGAGAGGGGTTGCCAAGCTTCTAACAAATAACGAGTTCCTGAAAAACCAGCAAATATTTTTTCGCTCAATGTTGATGATACTTGGTGGTAATGATCAATACACAAAACCCACTTTGCTCACCAAACTTTGTTCTTCTAGGTTGAAGCGCTCGTCTACAGTAGCAGTTTTTATATTTAGGTTTCACTCTGTTCTCTCCTATATAGATAGATGAATTTGGAACTCTAAATCCAACATGGTTTTTAGTAGCTCTTTGAAACTTGACAAAATAAAGGAGTTCTCAGTTTTCTTTCTATGGATTGTTTCCTCTTCAAGAAGTCCTAGGCACAGACTGTGGAAAAGCACTTTCATTGAGTGGGGTTGCCAAGCTTCAAAGAAATAACGAGTTGCCAAAATACCAGCACATATTTTTTCACCCAATGTTGATGATACTAGGTGGTAATGATCAGTACACAAATCCCACTTGCCTCACCAAATTTTGTTATTCTACTTTGAAGCATTCGTCTACAGTAGCAGTTTTTATGTTTAGGTTTCACTCTGTTCTCTGCTATATAGATAGATGAATTTGGAACTCGAAATCCAACATGGTTTGTAGTGGCTCTTTGAAACTTGACAAAATAAAGGAGTTCTCAGTTTTGTCTCTATGGTTTGTTTCCTGTTCAAGTAGACCTAAGCACAGACTGTGGAAAAGCACTTTCATTGAGAGGGGTCGCCAAGCTTCTAAGAAATAACGAGTTTCCGAAATACCAGCAAATATTTTTTCACCCAATGTTGATGATACATGGTGGTAATGAGAAGTACACAAATCCCACCGGGCTTACCAAATTTTTTTCTTCTAGTTTGAAGCGTTCCTTTACAGTGGCAGTTTTTATTTTTAAGTTTCACTCTGTTCTCTCCTATAAAGATAGATGAATTTGGAACTCTAAATCCAACACGGTTTGTAGTAGCTATTTGAAACTTGACAAAATAATGGAGTTCTCAGTTTTGTCTCTATGATTTGTTTCCACTTCAAGTAGCCCTAAGCAGAGACTGTGGAAAAGCACTTTCATTGTGAGGGGTTGCCAAGCTTCTGAGAAATAACGAGTTTCCGAAATACCTGCAAATATTTTTACACCCAATCTTGATGATCCTTGTTGGTAATGATCAGTACACAAATCCCACTTTACTCACCAAATTTTGTTCTTCTAGGTTGAAGCGTTCGTCTCCAGTAGCAGATTTTATACTAGGTTTCAATCTGTTCTCTCCTATATAGATAGATAAATTTCGAACTCTAAATCCAACATGGTTTGTAGTAGTTCTTTGAAACTTGACAAAATAAAGGAGTTCTCAGTTTTGTGTCTATGATTTGTTTCCACTTCAAGTAGCCCTAAGCAGAGACTGTGGAAAAGCACATTCATTGTGAGGGGTAGTCACGCTTCTGAGAAATAACGAGTTTCCGAAATACCAGCAAATATTTTTTCACCCAATCTTGATGATACTTGGTGGTGATGATCGGTACACAATTCCCACTTGGCTCACCAAATTCTGTTCTTCTAGGTTGAAGCGTTCGTCTACAGTAGCAGTTTTTATATTTAGGTTTCACTCTGTTCTCTCCTATATAGATAGATGAATTTGGAACTCTAAATCCAATATGGTTTCCAGTAGCTCTTTGAAACTTGACAAAATAAAGTAGTTCTCAGTTTTGTCTCTATGATTTGTTTCCACTTCATTTAGCCCTAAGCAGAGACTGTGGAAAAGCACTTTCATTGTGAGGGTAGCCACGCTTCTGAGAAATAACGAGTTTCCGAAATACCAGCAAATATTTTTACACCCAAGCTTGATGATACTTGGTGGTAATGATCAGTACACAAATCCCACTTGGCTCACCAAATTTTATTCTTGTAGATTGAAGCGTTCGTCTAAAGTAGCAGTTTTTATTTTTAGGTTTCACTCTGTACTCTCCTATATAGATAGATGAATTTGTAACTCTAAATCCAACATGGTTTGTAGAAGCTCTTTGAAACTTGACAAAAGAAAGGAGTTCCCAGATTTGTCTCTATGGTTTGTTTCCTATTCAATTAGCCTTAGGCACCGACGGTGGAAAAGCACTTTCATTGAGAGGGGTGCCAAGCTTCTAAGAAATAACGAGTTTCCGAAATACCAACAAATATATTTTCACCCAATCTTGATGATACTTGGTGGTAATGATCAGTACACAAATCCCACTTGGCTCACCAAATTTTGTTCTTGTAGGTTGAAGCGTTGTTTCTACAGTAGCAGTTTTTATGTTTAGGTTTCACTCTGTTCTCTCCTATATAGATAGATGAATTTGGAACTCTAAATCCAACATGGTTGGTAGTAGCTCTTTGAAACTTGACAAAATAAAGGAGTTCTCAGTTTTGTTTCTATGGTTTGTTTCCTCTTCAAGTAGCCCTAGGCACAGACTGTGGAAAAGCACTTTCATTGAGAGGGATTGCCAAGCTTCTAACAAATAACGAGATCCCGAAATACCAGCAAATATTTTTTCGCCCAATGTTGATGATACTTGGTGGTAATGATCAGTACACAAAACCCACTTTGCTCACCAAACTTTGTTCTTCTAGGTTGAATCGCTCGTCTACAGTAGCAGTTTTTATATTTAGGTTTCACTCTGTTCTCTCCTATATAGATAGATGAATTTGGAACTCTAAATCCAACATGGTTTTTAGTAGCTCTTTGAAACTTGACAAAATAAAGGAGTTCTCAGTTTTCTTTCTATGGTTTGTTTCCTCTTCAAGAAGTCCTAGGCACAGACTGTGGAAAAGCAATTTCATTGAGTGGGGTTGCCAAGCTTCAAAGAAATAACGATTTGCCAAAATACCAGCAAATATTTTTTCACACAATGTTGATGATACTTGGTGGTAATGATCAGTACACAAATCCCACTTGGCTCACCAAATTTTGTTCTTCTACTTTGAAGCATTCGTCTACAGTAGCAGTTTTTATATTTAGGTTTCTTTCTGTTCTCTGCTATATTGATAGATGAATTTGGAACTCGAAATCCAACATGGTTTGTAGTGGCTCTTTGAAACTTGACAAAATAAAGGAGTTCTCAGTTTTCTCTCTATGATTTGTTTCCACTTCAAGTAGCCCTACGCAGAGACTGTGGAAAAGCACTTTCATTGTGAGGGGTTGCCAAGATTCTAAGAAATAACTAGTTTCTGAAATACCAGCAAATATTTTTTAACCCAATCTTGATGATACTTGGTGGTAATGACAAGTACACAAATCCCACTTGGCTCACCAAATTCTGTTCTTCTAGGTTGAAGCGTTCGTCTACAGCAGCAGTTTTTCTTTTTAGGTTTCACTCTGTTCTCTCCTATATAGATAGATGAATTTGGAACTCTGAATCCAACACGGATTGTAGTAGCTCTTTGAAAGTTGACAAAAGAAAGGAGTTCCCAGATTTGTCTCTATGGTTTGTTTCCTATTGAATTAGCCTTAGGCACCGAGGGTGCAAAAGCACTTTCATTGAGAGTGGTGCCAAGCTTCTAAGAAATAACGAGTTTCCGAAATACCAGCAAATATTTTTTCGCCCAATGTTGATGATACTTGGTGGTAATGATCAGTACACAAAACCCACGTTGCTCACCAAACTTTGTTCTTCTAGGTTGAAGCGCTCGTCTACAGTAGCAGTTTTTATATTTAGGTTTCACTCTGTTCTCTTCTATATAGATAGATGAATTTGGAACTCTAAATCCAACATGGTTTGTAGTAGCTCTTTGAAACTTGACAAAAGAAAGGAGTTCTCAGTTTTGTTTCTATGGTTTGTTTCCTCTTCAAGTAGTCCTAGGCACAGACTGTGAAAAAGCACTTTCATTGAGTGGGGTTGCCAAGCTTCAAAGAAATAACGAGTTGCCAAAATACCAGCAAATATTTTTTCACCCAATGTTGATGATACTAGGTGGTAATGATCAGTACACAAATCCCACTTGGCTCACCAAATTTTGTTCTTCTACTTTGAAGCATTCGTCTACAGTAGCAGTTTTTATGTTTAGGTTTCACTCTGTTCTCTGCTATATAGATAGATGAATTTGGAAATCGAAATCCAACATGGTTTGTAGTGGCTCTTTGAAAATTGACAAAATAAAGGAGTTCTCAGTTTTGTGTCTATGATTTGTTTCCACTTCAAGTAGCCCTAAGCAGAGACTGTGGAAAAGCACTTTCATTGTGAGGGGTTGCCAAGCTTCTGAGAAATAACGAGTTTCCGAAATACCTGCAAATATTTTTACACCCAATCTTGATGATCCTTGTTGGTAATGATCAGTACACAAATCCCACTTTACTCACCAAATTTTGTTCTTCTAGGTTGAAGCGTTCGTCTACAGTAGCAGATTTTATACTAGGTTTCAATCTGTTCTCTCCTATATAGATAGATGAATTTCAAACTCTAAATCCAACATGGTTTGTAGTAGTTCTTTGAAACTTGACAAAATAAAGGAGTTCTCAGTTTTGTGTCTATGATTTGTTTCCACTTCAATTAGCCCTAAGCAGAGACTGTGGAAAAGCACTTTCATTGTGAGGGGTAGCCACGCTTCTGAGAAATAACGAGTTTCTGAAATACCAGCAAATATTTTTTCACCCAATGTTGATGATACATGGTGGTAATGACATGTACACAAATCCCACTTGGCTTACCAAATTTTGTTCTTCTAGGTTGAAGCGTTCGTTTACAGTGGCAGTTTTTATTTTTAAGTTTCACTCTGTTCTCTCCTATAAAGATAGATGAATTTGGAACTCTAAATCCAATATGGTTTCCAGTAGCTCTTTGAAACTTGACAAAATAAAGTAGTTCTCAGTTTTCTCTCTATGATTTGTTTACACTTCAAGTAGCCCTAAGCAGAGACTGTGGAAAATCACTTTCATTGTGAGGGGTTGCCAAGCTTCTGAGAAATAATGAGTTTCCGAAATACCAGCAAATATTTTTACACCCAATCTTGATGATCATTGTTGGTAATGATCAGTACACAAATCCCACTTTACTCACCAAATTTTGTTCTTCTAGGTTGAAGCGTTCGTTTACAGTAGCAGTTTTTATTTTTAGGTTTCACTCTGTACTCTCCTATATAGATAGATGAATTTCGAACTCTAAATCCAACATCGTTTGTAGTAGTTGTTTGAAACTTGACATAATAAAGGCGTTCTCAGTTTTGTTTCTATGATTTGTTTCTACTTCATTTAGCCCTAAGCAGAGACTGTGGAAAAGCACTTTCATTGTGAGGGGTAGCCACGCTTCTGAGAAATAACGAGTTTCTGAAATATCAGCAAATATTTTTTCACCCAATTTTGATGATACTTGGTGGTGATGATCGGTACACTATTCCCACTTGGCTCACCAAATTCTGTTCTTCTAGGTTGAAGCGTTCGTCTACAGTAGCAGTTTTTATATTTAGGTTTCACTCTGTTCTCTCTTATATAGATAGATGAATTTGGAACTCTAAATCCAACATGGTTTGTAACAGCTCTTTGAAACTTGAGAAAATTAAGTAGTTCTCAGTTTTTTCTCTATGTTTTGTTTCCTCTTCAAGTAGTCCTAGGCACAGACTGTGGAAAAGCACTTTCATTGAGAGGGGTTGCCAAGCTTCTATGAAATAACGAGTTTCCGAAATACCAGCAAATATTTTTTCACCCAATCTTGATGATACTTGGTGGTGATGATCAGTTCACAAATCCCACTTTGCTCACCAAATTATGTTCTTCTAGTTCGAATTGTTCATCTACAGTAGCAGTTTTTATATTTAGGTTTCACTCTGTTCTCTGCTATATAGATAGATGAATTTGGAACTCTAAATCCAACATAGTTTGTAGTAGCTCTTTGAAACTTGACAAAAGAAAGGAGTTCTCAGTATTGTCTCTATGGTTTGTTTCCTCTTAAATTAGCCCTACCACCGTCGGTGGAAAAGCACTTTCATTGAGAGGGGTAGCCAAGCTTCCAAGAAATTGCGAGTTTCCGAAATACCAGCAAATATTATATCACCTACTCTTGATGATACATGGTGGTAATGATCAGTACACAAATCCCACGAGGCTCTCCAAATTTTGTTCTTCTAGGTCGAAGCGTTCGTCTACCTTAGCAGTTTTTATACTTAGGTTTCCCTCTGTTCTATCCTATATAGATAGATGAATTTGGAACTCTAAATCCAACATGGTTTGCAGTAGCTCGTTGAAACTTGACAAAATAAAGTAGTTCTCAGTTTTGTCTCTATGTTTTGTTTCCTCTTCAAGTAGTCCTAGGCACAGACTGTGGAAAAGCACTTTCATTGAGTGGGGTTGCCAAGCTTCAAAGAAATAACGAGTTGCCAAAATACCAGCAAATATTTTTTCACCCAATGTTGATGATACTAGGTGGTAATGATCAGTACACAAATCCCACTTGGCTCACCAAATTTTGTTCTTCTACTTTGAAGCATTCGTCTACAGTAGCAGTTTTTATGTTTAGGTTTCACTCTGTTCTCTGCTATATAGATAGATGAATTTGGAACTCGAAATCCAACATGGTTTGTAGTGGCTCTTTGAAACTTGACAAAATAAAGGAGTTCTCAGTTTTGTCTCTATGGTTTGTTTCCTCTTCAAGTAGCCCTAAGCACAGACTGTGGAAAAGCACTTTCATTGAGAGGGGTCGCCAAGCTTCTAAGAAATAACGAGTTTCCGAAATACCAGCAAATATTTTTTCACCCAATGCTGATGATACATGGTGGTAATGACAAGTACACAAATCCCACCTGGCTTACCAAATTTTTTTCTTCTAGGTTGAAGCGTTCGTTTACAGTGGCAGTTTTTATTTTTAAGTTTCACTCTGTTCTCTCCTATAAAGATAGATGAATTTGGAACTCTAAATCCAACACGGTTTGTAGTATCTATTTGAAACTTGACAAAATAAAGGAGTTCTCAGTTTTCTCTCTATGATTTGTTTCCACTTCAAGTAGCCCTAAGCAGAGAC
Source organism: Callospermophilus lateralis (assembly GCF_048772815.1). NCBI lineage: Eukaryota > Metazoa > Chordata > Mammalia > Rodentia > Sciuridae > Callospermophilus > Callospermophilus lateralis. The sequence continues at coordinate 62,110 of NW_027512910.1, forward strand.
TGTGGAAAAGCACTTTCATTGTGAGGGGTTGCCAAGCTTCTGAGAAATAACGAGTTTCCGAAATACCTGCAAATATTTTTACACCCAATCTTGATGATCCTTGTTGGTAATGATCAGTACACAAATCCCACTTTACTCACCAAATTTTGTTCTTCTAGGTTGAAGCGTTCGTCTACAGTAGCAGATTTTATACTAGGTTTCAATCTGTTCTCTCCTATATAGATAGATGAATTTCGAACTCTAAATCCAACATGGTTTGTAGTAGTTCTTTGAAACTTGACAAAATAAAGGAGTTCTCAGTTTTGTGTCTATGATTTGTTTCCACTTCAAGTAGCCCTAAGCAGAGACTGTGGAAAAGCACTTTCATTGTGAGGGGTAGCCACGCTTCTGAGAAATAACGAGTTTCCGAAATACCAGCAAATATTTTTTCACCCAATGTTGATGATACATGGTAGTAATGACATGTACACAAATCCCACTTGGCTTACCAAATTTTGTTCTTCTAGGTTGAAGCGTTCGTTTACAGTGGCAGTTTTTATTTTTAAGTTTCACTCTGTTCTCTCCTATAAAGATAGATGAATTTGGAACTCTAAATCCAATATGGTTTCCAGTAGCTCTTTGAAACTTGACAAAATAAAGTAGTTCTCAGTTTTCTCTCTATGATTTGTTTACACTTCAAGTAGCCCTAAGCAGAGACTGTGGAAAATCACTTTCATTGTGAGGGGTTGCCAAGCTTCTGAGAAATAACGAGTTTCCGAAATACCAGCAAATATTTTTACACCCATTCTTGATGATCCTTGTTGGTAATGATCAGTACACAAATCCCACTTTACTCACCAAATTTTGTTCTTCTAGGTTGAAGCGTTCGTTTACAGTAGCAGTTTTTATTTTTAGGTTTAACTCTGTACTCTCCTATATAGATAGATGAATTTCGAACTCTAAATCCAACATGGTTTGTAGTAGTTGTTTGAAACTTGACAAAATAAAGGCGTTCTCAGTTTTGTTTCTATGATTTGTTTCTACTTCATTTAGCCCTAAGCAGAGACTGTGGAAAAGCACTTTCATTGTGAGGGGTAGCCACGCTTCTGAGAAATAACGAGTTTCTGAAATATCAGCAAATATTTTTTCACCCAATTTTGATGATACTTGGTGGTGATGATCGGTACACTATTCCCACTTGGCTCACCAAATTCTGTTCTTCTAGGTTGAAGCGTTCGTCTACAGTAGCAGTTTTTATATTTAGGTTTCACTCTGTTCTCTCTTATATAGATAGATGAATTTGGAACTCTAAATCCAACATGGTTTGTAACAGCTCTTTGAAACTTGAGAAAATTAAGTAGTTCTCAGTTTTGTCTCTATGTTTTGTTTCCTCTTCAAGTAGTCCTAGGCACAGACTGTGGAAAAGCACTTTCATTGAGAGGGGTTGCCAAGCTTCTATGAAATAACGAGTTTCCGAAATACCAGCAAATATTTTTTCACCCAATCTTGATGATACTTGGTGGTGATGATCAGTTCACAAATCCCACTTTGCTCACCAAATTATGTTCTTCTAGTTCGAATTGTTCATCTACAGTAGCAGTTTTTATATTTAGGTTTCACTCTGTTCTCTGCTATATAGATAGATGAATTTGGAACTCTAAATCCAACATAGTTTGTAGTAGCTCTTTGAAACTTGACAAAAGAAAGGAGTTCTCAGTATTGTCTCTATGGTTTGTTTCCTCTTAAATTAGCCCTACCACCGTCGGTGGAAAAGCACTTTCATTGAGAGGGGTAGCCAAGCTTCCAAGAAATTACGAGTTTCCGAAATACCAGCAAATATTATATCACCTACTCTTGATGATACATGGTGGTAATGATCAGTACACAAATCCCACGAGGCTCTCCAAATTTTGTTCTTCTAGGTCGAAGCGTTCGTCTACCTTAGCAGTTTTTATACTTAGGTTTCCCTCTGTTCTATCCTATATAGATAGATGAATTTGGAACTCTAAATCCAACATGGTTTGCAGTAGCTCGTTGAAACTTGACAAAATAAAGTAGTTCTCAGTTTTGTCTCTATGTTTTGTTTCCTCTTCAAGTAGTCCTAGGCACAGACTGTGGAAAAGCACTTTCATTGAGAGGGGTTGCCAAGCTTCTAAGAATTAATGAGTTTCCGAAATACCAGCAAATATTTTTTCACCGAATCTTGATGATACTTGGTGGTAATGATCAGTACACAAATCCCACTTGGCTCACCAAATTTTGTTCTTCTAGGTTGAAACGTTCGTTTACAGTAGCAGTTTTTATATTTAGGTTTCATTCTGTTCTCCCCTATGTAGACAGATGAATTTGGAACTCTAAATCCAATATCGTATGTAGTAGCTCTTTGAAACTTGACAAAATAAAGGAGTTCTCAGTTTTGTCTCTATGATTTTGTTTCCGCTTCAAGTAACCCTAAGCAGAGACTGTGGAGAAGCACTTTCATTGAGAGTGGTGCCAAGCTTCCAACAAATTATGAGTTTCCGAAATAACAGCAAATATGTTTTCACCCAATCTTGATGATACTTCGTGGTCATGATCGGTACACAAATCCCACTTGGGTCACCAAATTTTGTTCTTCTAGGTTGAAATGTTCATTTACAGTAGCAGTTTTCATTTTTAGGTTGCACTGTGTTCTCTCCTATATTGATAGATGAATTTGGAACTCTAAATCCAACATGGTTTGTAGTCGCTATTTGAAACTTGAGAAAATAAAGGAGTTTTCAGTTTTTTTCTCTACAATTTGTTTTCGTTTCATGTAGCCCTAAGCAAAGACTGTGGAAAAGCACTTTCATTGAGAAAGGTTGCCAAGCTTCTAAGAAATAACGAGTTTCCGAAATACCAGCAAATATTTTTTCACCCAATTTTTATGATACGTGGTGGTAATGACAAGTACACAAATCCCACTTGGGTCACCAAATATTGTTCTTCTAGGTTGAAGCGTTCGTCTACAGTAGCAGTTTTAATATTTAGGTTTCACTCTATTCTCTGCTATGTAGATAGATGAATTTGGAACTCTAAATCCAAGATGGTTTGCAGTAACTCTTTGAAACTTGACAAAATAAAGTAGTTCTCCGTTTTGTCTCTATGGTTTGTTTACTTTTCAATTAGCCCTAGGCACAGACTGTGGAAAAGCACTTTCATTGAGAGGGGTTGACAAGCTTCCAAGAAATTATCAGTTTCCGAAACACCAGCAAATATTTTTTCACCCAATCTTGATGATACGTGGTGGTAATGATCGGTACACAAATCCCACTTGACTCACCATATTTTGTTCTTCTAAGTTGATGCGTTTGTTTTCAGTAGCAGTTTTCATTTTTAGGTTCCACTCTCTTCTCTCCTATATAGATAGATAAATTTGGAACTCTAAATCCAACATGGTTTGTGGTAGCTCTTTGAAACTTGACAAAATAAAGGAGTTCTCAGTTTTGTCTCCATGGTTTGTTTCCTCTTCAAATAGCCCTGGCACAGACTGTGGAAAAGCACTTTCATTGAGAGGGGTTGCCAAGCTTGTAAAAAATAACGAGTTTCCGAAATACCAGCAAATATTTTTTCACCCAATGTTGATGATACTTGGTGGTAATGATCAGTACACAAATCCCACTTGGCTCACCAACTTTTGTTCTGCTAGGTTGAAGCGTTCGTCTACTGTAGCAGTTTTTATATTTAGGTTTCACTCTGTTCTCTCTTATATAGATAGATGAATTTGGAACTCTAAATCAAATATGGTTTGCAGTAGCTCTTTGAAACTTGGCAAAATAAAGTAGTTCTCAGTTTTGTCTCTATGTTTTGTTTCCTCTTCAAGTAGTCCTAGGCACCGACGGTGGAAAACCACTTTCATTGAGAGGGGTTGCCAAGCTTTAAGAAATAACGAGTTTCCGAAATACCAGCATATATTGTTTCACCAAGTCTTGATGATACTTGGCGGTAATGATCGGTACACAAATCCCACTTGACTCACCAAATTTTGTTCTTCTAGGTTGAAGCGATCGTTTACAGTAGCAATTCATATTTTTAGGTTTCCCTCTGTTCTCTCCTGTATAGATAGATGAATTTGGAACACTAAATCCAACATGGTGTGTAGTAGCTCTTTGAAATTTGACAAAATAGAGGAGTTCTCAGTTTTGTCTCTATGATTTGTTTCCGCTTCATGTAGCCCTAAGCAGAGACTTTGAAAAAGCACTTTCATTGAAAGGGGTTGCCAAACTTCCAAGAAATTACGAGTTTCTGAAATACCAGCAAATATTTTTTCACCCAATGTTGATGAGACGTGGTGGTAATGACAAGTACACAAATACCACTTGGCTCACCAAATTTCGTTTTTCTAGGTTGAAGCGTTCGTTTACAGTAGCCGTTTTTATTTTTAGGTTTCACGCTGTTCTCTCCTATATAGATAGATGAATTTGGAACTCTAAATTCAGCATGGTTTCTAGTAGCTCTTTGAAAGTTGACAAAATAAAGGAGTTCTCCGTTTTGACTCTATGGTGTGTTTCTTCTTCAAGTAGCCCTAGGCACCGACTGTGGAAAAGCACTTTCTTTGAGAGGGTTTGCCAAGCTTCTAAGAAATAACGAGTTTCCGAAATACCAGCAAATATTTTTTCACCCAATGTTGATGATACTTGGTGGTAATGATCAGTACACAAATCTTACTTGGCTCACCAAATTTTCTTCTTCTAGGTTGAAGCGTTCATCTACTGTAGCAGTTTTTATATTTAGGTTTCCCTCTGTTCTCTCCTATATAGATAGATGAATTTGGAACTCTAAATCCAACATGTTTGCAGTAGCTCTTTGAAACTTGACAAAATAACGTAGTTCTCAGTTTTGTCTCTATGGTTTGTTTCCTCTTCAAGTAGCCCTAGGCACAGACGTTGGAAAAGCACTTTCATTGAGACGAGTTGCCAAGCTTCAAAGAAATTACGAGATTCCAAAATACCAGCAAATATTTTTTCACAAAATCTTGATGATACTTGGTGGTGATGATCGGTACACAAATCCCACTTGGCTCACCAAATTTTGTTCTTCTTGGTTGAAGCGCTCGTCTACAGTAGCAGTTTTTATATTTAGGTTTCACTCTGTTCTCTCCAATACAGACAGATGAATTTGGAACTCTACATCCCATATGGTTTGTAGTAGCTCTTTGAAACTTGACAAAATAAAGGAGTTCTCAGTTTTGTCTCTATGATTTGTTTCCGCTTCAAGTAGCCCTAAGTAGAGACTGTGGAAAAGCACTTTCATTGAGAGGGGTTGCCAAGCTTCCAAGAAATTACGAGTTTCCGAAATACCAGCAAATATTTTTTAACCCAAAATTCATGATACTTGGTGGTATTGATTGGTACACAAATCCCACTTGGCTCACCAAATTTTGTTCTGCTAGGTTGAAGCGTTCGTCTACAGTAGCAGTTTTTATATTTACGCTTCACTCTGTTCTCTGCTATATAGATAGATGAATTTGTAACTCTAAACCCAACATGGTTTGTAGTAGCTCTTTGAAACTTGAGAAAATAAAGGAGTTCTCAGTTTTGTCTCGATGGTTTGTTTCCTCTTCAAGTAGCCCTAGGTACAGACGGTGGAAAAGCACTTTCATTGAGAGGGGTTGCCAAGCTTCTAAGAAATAACGAGTTTCCGAAATACCAGCAAATATTTTTTCACCCATTGTTGATGATACGTGATGGTAATGACAAGTACACAAATTCCACTTGACTCACCAAATTTTGTTCTTCTAGGATGAAGCGTTCTTCCACTGTAGCAGTTTTTATATTTAGGTTACACTCTGTTCTCTCCTATATAGATAGAATAATTTGGAACTGTAAATCCAACATGGTTTGCAGTAGTTCTTTGAAACTTGACAAAATAAGGTAGTTCTCAGTTTTGTCTCTATGTTTTGTTTACTCTTCAAGTATTCCAAGGCACAGAGTGTGGAAAAGCACTTTCATTGAGAGGTTTTGCCAAGCTTCTAAGAAATAACGAGTTTCCGAAATACCAGCAAATATTTTTTCAACGAATCTTGATGATACTTGGTGGTAATGATCGGTACACAAATCCCACTTGGCTCACCATATTTTGTTCATCTAGGTTGAAGCGTTCGTCTACAGTAGCAGTTTTTATATTTAGGTTTCACTCTGTTCTCTCCAATATAGACAGATGAATTTGGAACTCTAAATCCAATATGGTTTGTAGTAGCTCTTTGAAACTTGACAAAATAAAGTAGTTCTCAGTTTTGTCTCCATGATTTGTTTCCGCTTCAAGTAGCCCTAAGCAGAGACTGTGGAAAAGCACTTTCATTCAGAGGGGTTGCCAAGCTTTCAAGAAATTACGAGTTTCCGAAATACCAGCAAATATTTTTTCACCCAATATTCATGATACTTGGTTGTATTGATCGGTACACAAATCCCACTTGGCTCACCAAATTTTATTCTGCTAGGTTGAAGCGTTCGTCTACAGTAGCAGTTTATATATTTAGGTTTCACTCTGTTCTCTGCTATATAGATAGATGAATTTGGAACACTAAATCCAACATGGTTTGTAGTAGCTCTTTGAAAATTTACAAAATAAAGGAATTCTCAGTTTTGTCTCTATAGTTTGTTTCCTCTTCAAGTAGCCCTAGGCACAGACGGTGGAAGAGCACTTTCATTGAGAGGGGTTGCAAAGCTTCTAAGAAATAACGAGTTTCCGAAATACCAGCAAATATTTTTTCACCGAATCTTGATGATACTTGGTTCTAATGATCAGTACACAAATCCCACTTGGCTCACCAAATTTTGTTCTTCTAGGTTGAAGCGTTCGTTAACAGTAGCAGTATTTATTTTTAGGTTTCACTCGGTTCTCTCCTATATAGATAGAAGAATCTGGAACTCTAAATCCAACATGGTTTGTAGTAGCTCTTTGAAACTTGACAAAATAAAGGAGTTCTCAGTTTTGACTCTATGGATTGTTTCCTCTTCAAGTAGCCCTAGGCCCTGACTGTGGAAATGAACTTTCATTGAGAGGGGTTGCCAAGCTTCTAAGAAATAACGAGTTTCCGAAATACCAGCAAATATTTTTTCACCGAATCTTGATGATACTTGGTGGTAAATATCAGTACACAAATCCCACTTGGCTCACCAAATTTTGTTCTTCTAGGTTGAAGTGTTCGTCTACAGTAGCAATTTTTATATTTAACTTTCACTCTGTTCTCTCCAAAATAGATAGATGAATTTGGAACTCTAAATCCAACATGGTTTGAAGTAGCTCTTTGAAACTTGACAAAATAAAGGAGTTTTCAGTTTTCTCTCTGTGGTTTTTTCCTCTTCAAGTAGCCCTAAGCAGTGACTGTGGAAAAGCACTTTCATTGAGAGGGTTTGCCAAGCTTCCAAGAAATTACGAGTTTCCGAAATACCAGCAAATATTTTTTCACCGAATCTTGATGATACTTGGTGGTAAATATCAGTACACAAATCCCACTTGGCTCACCAAATTTTGTTCTTCTACTTTGAAGCATTAGTCTACAGTAGCAGTTTTTATTTTTTCGTTTCACTCTGTTCTGTCCTATACAGATATATGAATTTGGAACTCTAAATCCAACATGGTTTGTAGCAGCTCTTTGAAACTTGACAAAATAAAGGAGTTCTCAGTTTTGTCTCTATGATTTGTTTCCGCTTCAAGTAGCCCTAAGCAGATACTGTGGAAAAGCACTTTCATTGAGAGGGGATGCCAAGCTTCCAAGAAATTACGATTTTCCGAAATACCAGCAAATATTTTTTCACCCAATGTTGATGATACATGCTGGTAATCACAAGTCCACAAATCCCACTTGGCTCACCAAATTTTGTTATTCTATGTTGAAGCGTTCGTTTACAGTAGCAGTTTATATTTTTAGGTTTCACTCTGTTCTCTCCTATATAGATAGATGAATTTGGAAGTCTAAATCCAACATGGTTTGTAGTAGCTCTTTGAAACTTGACAAAATAAAGGAGTTCTCAGTTTTGTCTCTATGGTTTGTTTCCTCTTCAAGTAGCCCTAAGCACCGACGGTGGAAAAGCACTTTCATTGAGAGGGGTGCCAAGCTTCTAAGAAATAACGAGTTTCCGAAATACCAGCAAATATTTTTTCACCCAATCTTGATGATACTTGGTGGTAATGATCACTACACAAATCCCACTTTGCTCACCAAATTTTATTCTTCTAGGTTGAAGCATTCGTCTGCAGTATAGTTTTCATATTTATGTTTCACTTTGTACTCTCCTATATAGATAGATGAATTTGGAAGTATAAATCCAACACGGTTTGTAATAGCTCTTTGAAACTTGAGAAAAGAAAGGAGTTCTCAGTTTTGTCTCTATGGTTTGTTTCCTCTTCAAGTAGCCCTAGGCACCGACGGTGGAAAAGCACTTTCATTGAGAGGGGTCCCAAGCTTCTAAGAAATTACGAATTTGCGAAATACCAGTAAATATTTTTTCTCCCAATGTTGATGATACTTGGTGGTAATGATCTGCACACAAATCCCACTTGGATCACCAAATTTTGTTCTTCTACTTTGAAGCGTTCGTCTTCAGGAGCAGTTTTTATATTTATGTTTCACTCTGTTCTCTCATATATAGAAAGATGAATTTGGAACTCTAAAACCTACATGGTTTGTAGTGGCTCTTTGAAACTTGACAAAATAAAGGAGTTTTCAGTTTTTTCTCAATGATTTGTTTCTGCTTCAATTAACCCTAAGCAGAGACTGTGGAAGAGCACTTTCATTGATGGGGGTTCCCAAGCTTCCAAGAAAATGCGAGTTTCCGAAATAGCAGGAAATATTTTTTCACCCAATCTTGATGATACGTGGTGGTAATGACAAGTCCACAAATCCCACTTTGCTCACCATATTTTGTTCTTCTTGGTTGAAGCGTTCGTCTACAGTAGCAGATTTTATATTTAGGTTTCACTCTGTTCTCTTTTATATAGATAGATGAATTTGGAACTCTAAACCCAACATGGTTGGTAGTAGCTCTTTGAAACTTGACAAAATAAAGGAGTTCTCAGTTTTGTTTCTATGGTTTGTTTCCTCTTCAAGTAGTGCTAGGCACAGACTGTGGAAAAGCACATTCATTGAGTGGGGTTGCCAAGCTTCTAAGAAATAACGAGTTTCCGAAAAAACAGCAAATATTTTTTTCACCCAATATTCATGACACTTGGTGGTATTGATCGGTACACAAATCCCACTTGGCTCACCAAATTTTGTTCCGCTAGGTTGAAGCGTTCGTCTACAGTAGCAGTTTATATATTTAGGTTTCACTCTGTTCTCTGCTATATAGATAGATGAATTTGGAACTCTAAATCCAGCACGGTTTGTAGTAGCTCTTTGAAAGTTCACAAAACAAAGGAGTTCTCAGTTTTGTCTCAATGGTTTGTTTCCTCTTCAAGTAGCACTATGCACAGACGGTGGAAAAGCACTTTCATTGAGAGGGGATGCCAAGCTTCTAAGAAATAACGAGTTTCCGAAATACCAGCAAATATTTTTCACCGAAGCTTGATGATACATGGTGGTAAGGACAAGTACACAAATCCCACTTGGCTCACCATATTTTGTTCTAGGTTGAAGCATTCGTCTACAGTAGCAGTTTTTATTTTAAGATTTCACTCTGTTCTCTCCTATATAGATAGATGAATTTGGAACTCTAAATCCAACATGGTTTGTAGTAGCTCTTTGAAACTTGACAAAATAAAGGAGTTCTCAGGTTTGTCTCTATGGTTTGTTTCCTCTTCAAGTAGCCCTAGGCACAGACTGTGGAAAAGCACTTTCATTGAGAGGGGTTGTCAAGCTTCTAAGAAATAACGAGTTTCCGAAATACCAGCAAATATTTTTTCACCCAATGTTGATGATACTTGGTGGTAATGAATGTTCACAAATCCCACTTGGCTCACCAAATTTTGTTCTAGGTCGAAGCGTTCGTCTACCTTAGCAGTTTTTATACTTAGGTTTCCCTCTGTTCTATCCTATATAGATAGATGAATTTGGAACTCTAAATCCAACATGGTTTGCAGTAGCTCGTTGAAACTTGACAAAATAAAGTAGTTCTCAGTTTTGTCTCTATGTTTTGTTTCCTCTTCAATTAGTCCTAGGCACAGACTGTGGAAAAGCACTTTCATTGAGAGGGGTTGCCAAGCTTCTAAGAATTAATGAGTTTCCGAAATACCAGCAAATATTTTTTCACCGAATCTTGATGATACTTGGTGGTAATGATCAGTACACAAATCCCACTTGGCTCACCAAATTTTGTTCTTCTAGGTTGAAACGTTCGTTTACAGTAGCAGTTTTTATATTTAGGTTTCATTCTGTTCTCCCCTATGTAGACAGATGAATTTGGAACTCTAAATCCAATATAGTATGTAGTAGCTCTTTGAAACTTGACAAAATAAAGGAGTTCTCAGTTTTGTCTCTATGATTTTGTTTCCGCTTCAAGTAACCCTAAGCAGAGACTGTGGAGAAGCACTTTCATTGAGAGTGGTGCCAAGCTTCTAAGAAATTACGAATTTCCGAAATACCGGTAAATATTTTTCCTCCCAATGTTGATGATACTTGGTGGTAATGATCAGTACACAAATCCCACTTGGCTCACCAAATTTTGTTCTTCTACGTTGAAGCGTTCGTCTACAGTAGCAGTTTTTATATTTAGGTTTCACTCTGTTCTCTCCTATATAGATAGATGAATTTGGAACTCTAAATTTAACATGGATTGCAGTAGCTCTTTGAAACATGACAAAATAAAGAAGTTCTCAGTTGTGTCTCTATGGTTTTTTTCCTCTTCAAGAAGCCCTAAGCAGAGACTGTGGAAAAGCACTTTCATTGAGAGGGGTTGCCAAGCTTCCAAGAAATAACGATTTTCCGAAATACCAGCAAATATTTTCTCACCCAATCTTGATGATACGTGGTGGTAATGACAAGTACACAAATCCCACTTGGCTAAACATATTTTGTTCTTCTAGGTTTAAGCGTTCGTCTACAGTAGCAGTTTTTATATTTAGGTTTCACTCTGTTCTCTCTTATATAGACAGATGAATTTGGAACTCTAAATCCAATATGGTTTGTAATAGCTCTTTGAAACTTGACAAAATAAAGGAGTTCTCAGTTTTGTCTCTTTGATTTGTTTCCGCTTCAAGTAGCCCTAAGCAGAGACTGTGGAAAAGCACTTTCATTGAGAGGGGTTGCCAAGCTTCCAAGAAATTACGAGTTTCCGAAATACCAGCAAATATTTTTTCACCCAATATTCATGACACTTGGTGGTATTGATCGGTACACAAATCCCACTTGTCTCACCAATTTTTGTTCTGCTAGGTTGAAGCATTCGTCTACAGTAGCAGTTTATATATTTAGGTTTCACTCTCTTCTCTGCTATATAGATAGATGAATTTGGAACTCTAAATCCAACATGGTTTGTAGTAGCTGTTTGAAAGTTGAAAAAATAAAGGAGTTCTCAGTTTTGTCTCTATGGTTTGTTTCCTCTTCAAGTAGCCCTAGGCACAGAAGGTGGAAAAGCACTTTCATTGAGAAGGGATGCCAAGCTTCTAAGAAATAACGAGTTTCCGAAATACCAGCAAATATTTTTTCACCCAAGCTTGATGATACTTGGTGGTAAGGACAAGTACACAAATCCCACTTGGCTCACCAAATTTTGTTCTAGGTTGAAGCATTCGTCTACAGTAGCAGTTTTTATTTTAAGGTTTCACTCTGTTCTCTCCTATATAGATAGATGAATTTGGAACTCTAAATCCAACATGGTTTGTAGTAGCTCTTTGAAACTTGACAAAATAAAGGAGTTCTCAGTTTTGTCTCTATGGTTTGTTGCCTCTTCAAGTACCCCTAGGCACCGACTGTAGAAAAGCACGTTCATTGAGAGGGGTTGTCAAGCTTCTAAGAAATAACGAGTTTCCGAAATACCAGCAAATATTTTTTCACCCAATGTCGATGATACTTGGTGGTAATGATCTGTACACAAATCGCACTTGGCTCACCAAATTTTGTTCTAGGTTGAAGCATTCGTCTACAGTAGCAGTTTTTATATTTAGGTTTCCCTCTGTTATCTCCTATATAGATAGATGAATTTGGAACTCTAAATTTAAAATGGATTGTAGTAGCTCTTTGATACTTGACAAAATAAAGAAGTTCTCAGTTTTGTCTGTATGGTTTTTTTCCTCTTTAAGAAGCCCTATGCAGAGACTGTGGAAAAGCACTTTCATTGAGAGGGGTTGCCAAGCTTCCAAGAAATTACGATTTTCTGAAATACCAGCAAATATTTTCTCACCCAATCTTGATGATACGTGGTGGTAATGACAAGTACACAAATCCCACTTGGCTCAACATATTTTGTTCTTCTAGGTTAAAGCGTTCGTCTACAGTAGCAGTTTTTATATTTAGGTTTCACTCTGATCTCTCCTATATAGACAGATGAATTTGGAACTCTAAATCCAACATGGTTTGTAGTAGCTCTTTGAAAGTTGACAAAATAAAGAAGTTCTCAGTTTTGTCTCTATGGTTTGTTTCCTCTTCAAGTAGCCCTAGGCACAGACGGTGGAAAAGCACTTTCATTGAGAGGGGAAGCCAAGCTTCTAAGAAATAACGAGTTTCCGAAATACTAGCAAATATTTTTTCACCCAAGCTTGATGATACTTGGTGGTAAGGACAAGTACACAAATCCCACTTGGCTCACCAAATTTTGTTCTAGGTTTAAGCGTTCGTCTACAGTAGCAGTTTTTATATTTAGGTTTCACTCTGTTCTCTCTTATACAGACAGATGAATTTGGAACTCTAAATCCAATATGGTTTGTAATAGCTCTTTGAAACTTGACAAAATAAAGGAGTTCTCATTTTTGCCTCTATGATTTGTTTCCGCTTCAAGTAGCCCTAAGCAGAGACTGTGGAAAAGCACTTTCATTGAGAGGGGTTGCCAAGCTTCCAAGAAATTACGAGTTTCCGAAACACCAGCAAATATTTTTTCACCCAATATTCATGACACTTGGTGGTATTGATCGGTACACAAATCCCACTTGTCTCACCAATTTTTGTTCTGCTAGGTTGAAGCGTTCGTCTACAGTAGCAGTTTATATATTTAGGTTTCACTCTCTTCTCTGCTATATAGATAGATGAATTTGGAACTCTAAATCCAACATGGTTTGTAGTAGCTGTTTGAAAGTTGAAAAAATAAAGGAGTTCTCAGTTTTGTCTCTATGGTTTGTTTCCTCTTCAAGTAGCCCTAGGCACAGAAGGTGGAAAAGCACTTTCATTGAGAAGGGATGCCAAGCTTCTAAGAAATAACGAGTGTTCGAAATACCAGCAAATATTTTTTCACCCAAGCTTGATGATACTTGGTGGTAAGGACAAGTACACAAATCCCACTTGGCTCACCAAATTTTGTTCTAGGTTTAAGCATTCGTCTACAGTAGCAGTTTTTATTTTAAGGTTTCACTCTGTTCTCTCCTATATAGATAGATGAATTTGGAACTCTAAATCCAACATGGTTTGTAGTAGCTCTTTGAAACTTGACAAAATAAAGGAGTTCTCAGTTTTGTCTCTATGGTTTGTTGCCTCTTCAAGTACCCCTAGGCACCGACTGTAGAAAAGCACATTCATTGAGAGGGGTTGTCAAGCTTCTAAGAAATAACGAGTTTCCGAAATACCAGCAAATATTTTTTCACCCAATGTCGATGATACTTGGTCTTAATGATCTGTACACAAATCCCACTTGGCTCACCAAATTTTGTTCTAGGTTGAAGCATTCGTCTACAGTAGCAGTTTTTATATTTAGGTTTCCCTCTGTTATCTCCTATATAGATAGATGAATTTGGAACTCTAAATCAAACATGGTTTGTAGTAGCTCTTTGAAACTTGACAAAATAAAGGAGTTCTCAGATTTGTCTTTATGGTTTGTTTTTTCTTCAAGTAGCCCTAGGCACAGAGTGTGGAAAAGCACTTTCATTGAGAGGGGTTGCCAAGCTTCTAAGAAATTACGAATTTCCGAAATACCAGTAAATATTTTTTCTCCCAATGTTGATGATACTTGGTGGTAATGATCAGTACACAAATCCCACTTGGCTCACCAAATTTTGTTCTTCTACGTTGAAGCGTTCGTCTAAAGTAGCAGTTTTTATATTTAGGTTTCACTCGGTTCTCTCCTATATAGATAGATGAATTTGGAACTCTAAATTTAAAATGGATTGTAGTAGCTCTTTGAAACTTGACAAAATAAAGAAGTTCTCAGTTTTGTCAGTATGGTTTTTTTCCTCTTCAAGAAGCCCTAAGCAGAGACTGTGGAAAAGCACTTTCATTGAGAGGGGTTGCCAAGCTTCCAAGAGATTACGATTTTCCGAAATACCAGCAAATATTTTCTCACCCAATCTTGATGATACATGGTGGTAATGAAAAGTACACAAATCCCACTTGGCTCAACATATTTTGTTCTTCTAGGTTAAAGCGTTCGACTACAGTAGCAGTTTTTATATTTAGGTTTTACTCTCATCTCTCCTATATAGACAGATAAATTTGGAACTCTAAATCCAATATGGTTTGTAATAGCTCTTTGAAACTTGACAAAATAAAGGAGTTCTCAGTTTTGTCTCTATGATTTGTTTCCACTTCAAGTAGCCCTAAGCAGAGACTGTGGAAAAGCACTTTCATTGAGAGGGGTTGCCAAGCTTCCAAGAAATTACGAGTTTCCGAAATACCAGCAAATATTTTTTCACGAATATTCATGAAACTTGGTGGTATTGATCGGTACACAAATCCCACTTGGCTCACCAAATTTTGTTCTGCTAGGTTGAAGCGTTCGTCTACAGTAGCAGTTTTTATATTTAGGTTTCACTCTGTTCTCTGCTATATAGATAGATGAATTTGGAACTCTAAATCCAACATGGTTTGTAGTAGCTCTTTGAAAGTTGACAAAATAAAGAAGTTCTCAGTTTTGTCTCTATGGTTTGTTTCCTCTTCAAGTAGCCCTAGGCACAGATGGTGGAAAAGCACTTTCATTGAGAGGGGAAGCCAAGCTTCTAAGAAATAACGAGTTTCCGAAATACCATCAAATATTTTTTCACCCAAGCTTGATGATACTTGGTTGTAAGGACAAGTACACAAATCCCACTTGCCTCACCAAATTTTGTTCTAGTTTGAAGGATTCGTCTACAGTAGCAGTTTTTATTTTAAGGTTTCACTCTGTTCTCTCCTATATAGATAGATGAATTTGGAACTCGAAATCCAACATGGTTTGTAGTAGCTCTTTTAAACTTGACAAAATAAATTAGTTCTCAGTTTTGTCTCTGTGGTTTGTTTCCTCTTCAATTAGCCCTAGGCACAGACTGTGGAAAAGCACTTTCATTGAGAGGGGTTGTCAAGCTTCTAAGAAATAACGAGTTTCCGAAATACCAGCAAATATTTTTTCACCCAATGTCGATGATACTTGGTGGTAATGATCTGTACACAAATCCCACATGGATCACCAAATTTTGTTCTTCTACTTTGAAGCGTTCGTCTACAGCAGCAGTTTTTATATTTAGGTTTCACTCTGTTCTCTCCTACATAGACAGATGAATTTGGAACTCTAAATCCAATATGGTTTGTAGTAGCTCTTTGAAGCTTGACAAAATAAAGGAGTTCTCCCTTTTGTCTCTATGATTTGTTTCCGCTTCAAGTAGCCCTAAGCATAGACTGTGGAAAAGCACTTTCATTGAGAAGGGTTGCCATGCTTCCAAGAAATTATGATTTTCCGAAATACCAGCAAATATTTTTTCACCCAATATTCAAGACACTTGGTGGTATTGATCGGTACACAAATCCCACTTGTCTCACCAATTTTTGTTCTGCTAGGTTAAAGCGTTCGTCTACAGTAGCAGTTTATATATTTAGGTTTCACTCTCTTCTCTGCTATATAGATAGATGAATTTGGAACTCTAAATCCAACATGGTTTGTAGTAGCTGTTTGAAAGTTGAAAAAATAAAGGAGTTCTCAGTTTTGTCTCTATGGTTTGTTTCCTCTTCAAGTAGCCCTAGGCACAGACGGTGGAAAAGCACTTTCATTGAGAAGGGATGCCAAGCTTCTAAGAAATAACGAGTTTTCGAAATACCAGCAAATATTTTTTCACCCAAGCTTGATGATACTTGGTGGTAAGGACAAGTACACAAATCTCACTTGGCTCACCAAATTTTGTTCTAGGTTGAAGCATTCGTCTACAGTAGCAGTTTTTATTTTAAGGTTTCACTCTGTTCTCTCCTATAGAGATAGATGAATTTGGAACTCTAAATCCAACATCGTTTGTAGTAGCTCTTTGAAACTTGAAAAAATAAAGGAGTTCTCAGTTTTGTCTCTATGGTTTGTTGCCTCTTCAAGTACCCCTAGGCACCGACTGTAGAAAAGCACATTCATTGAGAGGGGTTGTCAAGCTTCTAAGAAATAACGAGTTTCCGAAATACCAGCAAATATTTTTTCACCCAATGTCAATGATACTTGGTGGTAATGATCTGTACACAAATCCCACTTGGCTCACCAAATTTTGTTCTAGGTTGAAGCATTCGGCTACAGTAGCAGTTTTTATATTTAGGTTTCCCTCTGTTATCTCCCATATAGATAGATGAATTTGGAACTCTAAATCAAACATGGTTTGTACTAGCTCTTTGAAACTTGACAAAATAAAGGAGTTCTCAGATTTGTCTTTATGGTTTGTTTTTTCTTCAAGTAGCCCTAGGCACAGAGTGTGGAAAAGCACTTTCATTGAGAGGGGTTGCCAAGCTTCTAAGAAATTACGAATTTCCGAAATACCAGTAAATATTTTTTCTCCCAATGTTGATGATACTTGGTGGTAATGATCAGTACACAAATCCCACTTGGCTCACCAAATTTTGTTCTTCTATGTTGAAGCGTTCGTCTAAAGTAGCAGTTTTTATATTTAGGTTTCACTCGGTTCTCTCCTATATAGATAGATGAATTTGGAACTCTAAATTTAAAATGGATTGTAGTAGCTCTTTGAAACTTGACAAAATAAAGAAGTTCTCAGTTTTGTCAGTATGGTTTTTTCCTCTTCAAGAAGCCCTAAGCAGAGACTGTGGAAAAGCACTTTCATTGAGAGGGGTTGCCAAGCTTCCAAGAAATTAAGACTTTCCGAAATACCAGCAAATATTTTCTCACCCAATCTTGATGTTACGTGGTGGTAATGACAAGTACACAAATCCCACTTGGCTCAACATATTTTGTTCTTCTAGGTTAAAGCGTTCGACTACAGTAGCAGTTTTTATATTTAGGTTTTACTCTCATCTCTCCTATATAGACAGATAAATTTGGAACTCTAAATCCAATATGGTTTGTAATAGCTCTTTGAAACTTGACAAAATAAAGGAGTTCTCAGTTTTGTCTCTATGATTTGTTTCCACTTCAAGTAGCCCTAAGCAGAGACTGTGGAAAAGCACTTTCATTGAGAGGGGTTGCCAAGCTTCCAAGAAATTACGAGTTTCCGAAATACCAGCAAATATTTTTTCACGAATATTCATGAAACTTGGTGGTATTGATCGGTACACAAATCCCACTTGGCTCACCAAATTTTGTTCTGCTAGGTTGAAGCGTTCGTCTACAGTAGCAGTTTTTATATTTAGGTTTCACTCTGTTCTCTGCTATATAGATAGATGAATTTGGAACTCTAAATCCAACATGGTTTGTAGTAGCTCTTTGAAAGTTGACAAAATAAAGAAGTTCTCAGTTTTGTCTCTATGGTTTGTTTCCTCTTCAAGTAGCCCTAGGCACAGATGGTGGAAAAGCACTTTCATTGAGAGGGGAAGCCAAGCTTCTAAGAAATAACGAGTTTCCGAAATACCAGCAAATATTTTTTCACCCAAGCTTGATGATACTTGGTGGTAAGGACAAGTACACAAATCCCACTTGGCTCACCAAATTTTGTTCTAGTTTGAAGGATTCGTCTACAGTAGCAGTTTTTATTTTAAGGTTTCACTCTGTTCTCTTCTATATAGATAGATGAATTTGGAACTCGAAATCCAACATGGTTTGTAGTAGCTCTTTGAAACTTGACAAAATAAAGGAGTTCTCAGTTTTGTCTCTGTGGTTTGTTTCCTCTTCAAGTAGCCCTAGGCACAGACTGTGGAAAAGCACTTTCATTGGGAGGGGTTGTCAAGCTTCTAAGAAATAACGAGTTTCCGAAATACCAGCAAATATTTTTTCACCCAATGTCGATGATACTTGGTGGTAATGATCTGTACACAAATCCCACATGGATCACCAAATTTTGTTCTTCTACTTTGAAGCGTTCGTCTACAGCAGCAGTTTTTATATTTAGGTTTCACTCTGTTCTCTCCTACATAGACAGATGAGTTTGGAACTCTAAATCCAATATGGTTTGCAGTAGCTCTTTGAAACTTGACAAAATAAAGGAGTTCTCCGTTTTGTCTCTATGATTTGTTTCCGCTTCAAGTAGCCCTAAGCATAGACTGTGGAAAAGCACTTTCATTGAGAAGGGTTGCCAAGCTTCCAAGAAATTACAATTTTCCGAAATACCAGCAAATATTTTTTCACCCAATATTCATGATACTTGGTGGTATTGATCGGTATACAAATCCCAATTGGCTCACCAAATTTTGTTCTGCTAGGTTAACCGTTCGTCTACAGTAGCAGTTTTTATATTTAGGTTTCACTCTGTTCTCTGCTATATAGATAGATGAATTTGGATCTCTAAATCCAACTTGCTCTGTAGTAGCTCTTTGAAACTTGACAACATAAAGGAGTTCTCAGGTTTGTCTCTATGGTTTGTTTCATCTTCAAATAGCCCTAGACACAGACGGTGGAAGAGCACTTTCATTGAGAGGGGTTGGAAGCTTCTAAGAAATAACGAGTTTCCGAAATACCAGCAAATATTTTTTAACCCAATGTTGATGATAGTTGGTGGTAATGATCAGTACACAAATCCCACTTGGCTCAGCAAATTCTGTTCTTCTAGGTTGAAGCATTCGTCTACAGTAGCAGTTTTTATGTTTAGGTTTCACTCTGTTCTCTCCTATATAGATAGAAGAATTTGGAACTCTAAATCCAACATGGTTTGTAGTAGCTCTTTGAAACTCGACAAAATAAAGGAGTTCTCAGTTTTGTCTCTATGATTTGTTTCCGCTTCAAGTAGCCCTATGCAGAGACTGTGGAAAAGCACTTTCATTGAGAGGGGTTGCCAAGCTTCTAATAAATAACGAGTTTCTGAATTAACAGCAAATATTTTTTCTGGCAATCTTGATGACACTTGGTGGTAATGATCAGTACACAAATCCCACTTGGCTCACCAAATTTTGTTCTTCTAGGTTGAAGCGTTCGTCTTAGTAGCAGTTTTTATATTTAGGTTTCACGTTGTCTCTCCAATATAGATAGATGAATTTGGAATTCTAAACCCAATATGGATTGTTGTAGCTCTTCGAAACTTGAGAAAATAAAGGAGTTCTCAGTTTTGTCTCTATGGTTTGTTTCCTCCACAAGTAGCCCTGGCACAGTCTGTGGAAAAGCACTATCATTGAGAGGGGTTGCCAAGCTTCTAAGAAATAACAAGTTTCAGAAATACCAGTAAATATTTTTTCACCCAATCTTGATGATACTTGGTGGTAAGGACAAGTACACAAATCCCACTTGGCTCAGCCAATTCTGTTCTTCTAGGTTGAAGCATTCGTCTACAGTAGCAGTTTTTATTTTTAGGTTTTACTCTGTTCTCTGCTATATAGATAGATGAATTTGGAACTCTAAATCCAACACGGTTTGTAGTAGCTCTTTGAAAGTTGACAAAATAAAGGAGTTCTCAGTTTTGTCTCTATGGTTTGTTTCCTCTTCAAGTAGCCCTAGGCACAGACGGTGGAAAAGCACTTTCATTGAGAAGGGATGCCAAGCTTCTAAGAAATAACGAGTTTTCGAAATACCAGCAAATATTTTTTCACCCAAGCTTGATGATACTTGGTGGTAAGGACAAGTACACAAATCTCACTTGGCTCACCAAATTTTGTTCTAGGTTGAAGCATTCGTCTACAGTAGCAGTTTTTATTTTAAGGTTTCACTCTGTTCTCTCCTATAGAGATAGATGAATTTGGAACTCTAAATCCAACATCGTTTGTAGTAGCTCTTTGAAACTTGAAAAAATAAAGGAGTTCTCAGTTTTGTCTCTATGGTTTGTTGCCTCTTCAAGTACCCCTAGGCACCGACTGTAGAAAAGCACATTCATTGAGAGGGGTTGTCAAGCTTCTAAGAAATAACGAGTTTCCGAAATACCAGCAAATATTTTTTCACCCAATGTCAATGATACTTGGTGGTAATGATCTGTACACAAATCCCACTTGGCTCACCAAATTTTGTTCTAGGTTGAAGCATTCGGCTACAGTAGCAGTTTTTATATTTAGGTTTCCCTCTGTTATCTCCCATATAGATAGATGAATTTGGAACTCTAAATCAAACATGGTTTGTACTAGCTCTTTGAAACTTGACAAAATAAAGGAGTTCTCAGATTTGTCTTTATGGTTTGTTTTTTCTTCAAGTAGCCCTAGGCACAGAGTGTGGAAAAGCACTTTCATTGAGAGGGGTTGCCAAGCTTCTAAGAAATTACGAATTTCCGAAATACCAGTAAATATTTTTTCTCCCAATGTTGATGATACTTGGTGGTAATGATCAGTACACAAATCCCACTTGGCTCACCAAATTTTGTTCTTCTATGTTGAAGCGTTCGTCTAAAGTAGCAGTTTTTATATTTAGGTTTCACTCGGTTCTCTCCTATATAGATAGATGAATTTGGAACTCTAAATTTAAAATGGATTGTAGTAGCTCTTTGAAACTTGACAAAATAAAGAAGTTCTCAGTTTTGTCAGTATGGTTTTTTCCTCTTCAAGAAGCCCTAAGCAGAGACTGTGGAAAAGCACTTTCATTGAGAGGGGTTGCCAAGCTTCCAAGAAATTAAGACTTTCCGAAATACCAGCAAATATTTTCTCACCCAATCTTGATGTTACGTGGTGGTAATGACAAGTACACAAATCCCACTTGGCTCAACATATTTTGTTCTTCTAGGTTAAAGCGTTCGACTACAGTAGCAGTTTTTATATTTAGGTTTTACTCTCATCTCTCCTATATAGACAGATAAATTTGGAACTCTAAATCCAATATGGTTTGTAATAGCTCTTTGAAACTTGACAAAATAAAGGAGTTCTCAGTTTTGTCTCTATGATTTGTTTCCACTTCAAGTAGCCCTAAGCAGAGACTGTGGAAAAGCACTTTCATTGAGAGGGGTTGCCAAGCTTCCAAGAAATTACGAGTTTCCGAAATACCAGCAAATATTTTTTCACGAATATTCATGAAACTTGGTGGTATTGATCGGTACACAAATCCCACTTGGCTCACCAAATTTTGTTCTGCTAGGTTGAAGCGTTCGTCTACAGTAGCAGTTTTTATATTTAGGTTTCACTCTGTTCTCTGCTATATAGATAGATGAATTTGGAACTCTAAATCCAACATGGTTTGTAGTAGCTCTTTGAAAGTTGACAAAATAAAGAAGTTCTCAGTTTTGTCTCTATGGTTTGTTTCCTCTTCAAGTAGCCCTAGGCACAGATGGTGGAAAAGCACTTTCATTGAGAGGGGAAGCCAAGCTTCTAAGAAATAACGAGTTTCCGAAATACCAGCAAATATTTTTTCACCCAAGCTTGATGATACTTGGTGGTAAGGACAAGTACACAAATCCCACTTGGCTCACCAAATTTTGTTCTAGTTTGAAGGATTCGTCTACAGTAGCAGTTTTTATTTTAAGGTTTCACTCTGTTCTCTTCTATATAGATAGATGAATTTGGAACTCGAAATCCAACATGGTTTGTAGTAGCTCTTTGAAACTTGACAAAATAAAGGAGTTCTCAGTTTTGTCTCTGTGGTTTGTTTCCTCTTCAAGTAGCCCTAGGCACAGACTGTGGAAAAGCACTTTCATTGGGAGGGGTTGTCAAGCTTCTAAGAAATAACGAGTTTCCGAAATACCAGCAAATATTTTTTCACCCAATGTCGATGATACTTGGTGGTAATGATCTGTACACAAATCCCACATGGATCACCAAATTTTGTTCTTCTACTTTGAAGCGTTCGTCTACAGCAGCAGTTTTTATATTTAGGTTTCACTCTGTTCTCTCCTACATAGACAGATGAGTTTGGAACTCTAAATCCAATATGGTTTGCAGTAGCTCTTTGAAACTTGACAAAATAAAGGAGTTCTCCGTTTTGTCTCTATGATTTGTTTCCGCTTCAAGTAGCCCTAAGCATAGACTGTGGAAAAGCACTTTCATTGAGAAGGGTTGCCAAGCTTCCAAGAAATTACAATTTTCCGAAATACCAGCAAATATTTTTTCACCCAATATTCATGATACTTGGTGGTATTGATCGGTATACAAATCCCAATTGGCTCACCAAATTTTGTTCTGCTAGGTTAACCGTTCGTCTACAGTAGCAGTTTTTATATTTAGGTTTCACTCTGTTCTCTGCTATATAGATAGATGAATTTGGATCTCTAAATCCAACTTGCTCTGTAGTAGCTCTTTGAAACTTGACAACATAAAGGAGTTCTCAGGTTTGTCTCTATGGTTTGTTTCATCTTCAAATAGCCCTAGACACAGACGGTGGAAGAGCACTTTCATTGAGAGGGGTTGGAAGCTTCTAAGAAATAACGAGTTTCCGAAATACCAGCAAATATTTTTTAACCCAATGTTGATGATAGTTGGTGGTAATGATCAGTACACAAATCCCACTTGGCTCAGCAAATTCTGTTCTTCTAGGTTGAAGCATTCGTCTACAGTAGCAGTTTTTATGTTTAGGTTTCACTCTGTTCTCTCCTATATAGATAGAAGAATTTGGAACTCTAAATCCAACATGGTTTGTAGTAGCTCTTTGAAACTCGACAAAATAAAGGAGTTCTCAGTTTTGTCTCTATGATTTGTTTCCGCTTCAAGTAGCCCTATGCAGAGACTGTGGAAAAGCACTTTCATTGAGAGGGGTTGCCAAGCTTCTAATAAATAACGAGTTTCTGAATTAACAGCAAATATTTTTTCTGGCAATCTTGATGACACTTGGTGGTAATGATCAGTACACAAATCCCACTTGGCTCACCAAATTTTGTTCTTCTAGGTTGAAGCGTTCGTCTTAGTAGCAGTTTTTATATTTAGGTTTCACGTTGTCTCTCCAATATAGATAGATGAATTTGGAATTCTAAACCCAATATGGATTGTTGTAGCTCTTCGAAACTTGAGAAAATAAAGGAGTTCTCAGTTTTGTCTCTATGGTTTGTTTCCTCCACAAGTAGCCCTGGCACAGTCTGTGGAAAAGCACTATCATTGAGAGGGGTTGCCAAGCTTCTAAGAAATAACGAGTTTCAGAAATACCAGTAAATATTTTTTCACCCAATCTTGATGATACTTGGTGGTAAGGACAAGTACACAAATCCCACTTGGCTCAGCCAATTCTGTTCTTCTAGGTTGAAGCATTCGTCTACAGTAGCAGTTTTTATTTTTAGGTTTTACTCTGTTCTCTGCTATATAGATAGATGAATTTGGAACTCTAAATCCAACACGGTTTGTAGTAGCTCTTTGAAAGTTGACAAAATAAAGGAGTTCTCAGTTTTGTCTCTATGGTTTGTTTCCTCTTCAAGTAGCCCTATGCACAGAGGGTGGAAAAGCACTTTCATTGAGAGGGGATGCCAAGCTTCTAAGAAATAACGAGTTTCCGAAATACCAGCAAATATTTTTCACCCAAGCTTCATGATACAAGGTGGTAAGGACAAGTACACAAATCCCACTTGGCTCACCAAATTTTGTTCTAGGTTGAAGCATTCGTCTACAGTAGCAGTTTTTATTTTAAGATTTCACTCTGTTCTCTCCTATATAGATAGATGAATTTGGAACTCTAAATCCAACATGGTTTGTAGTAGCTTTTTGAAACTTGACAAAATAAAGTAGTTCTCAGTTTTGTCTCTATGGTTTGTTTCCTCTTCAAGTAGCCCTAGGCACAGACTGTGGAAAAGCACTTTCATTGAGAGGGGTTGTCAAGCTTCTAAGAAATAACGAGTTTCCGAAATACCAGCAAATATTTTTTCACCCAATGTTGATGATACTTGGTGGTAATGATCTGTAAACAAATCCCACTTGGCTCACCAAATTTTGTTCTAGGTTGAAGCATTCGTCTACAGTAGCAGTTTTTATATTTAGGTTTCCCTCTGTTCTCTCCTATATAGATAGATGAATTTGGAACTCTAAATCCAACATGGTTTGTAGTAGCTCTTTGAAACTTGACAAAATAAAGGAGTTCTCAGTTTTGTCTTTATGGTTTGTTTTTTCTTCAAGTAGCCCTAGGCACAGACGGTGGAGAAGCACTTTCATTGAGAGGGGTGGCCAAGCTTCTAAGAAATTACGAATTTCCGAAATACCAGTAAATATTTTTTCTGCCAATGTTGATGATACTTGGTGGTAATGATCAGTACACAAATCCCAATTGGCTCACCACATTTTGTTCTTCTACGTTGAAGCGTTCGTCTACAGTAGCAGTTTTTATATTTAGGTTTCCCTCTGTTCTCTCCTTTATAGATAGATGAATTTGGAACTCTAAATTTAACATGGTTTGTAGTAGCTCTTTGAAACTTGACAAAATAAAGAAGTTCTCAGTTTTGTCTGTATGGTTTTTTTCCTCTTCAAGAAGCCCTAAGCAGAGACTGTGGAAAAGCACTTTCATTGAAAGGCATTGCAAAGCTTCCAAGAATTTATGATTTTCCGAAATACCAGCAAATATTTTTTCACCCTATATTCATGAAACTTGGTGGTATTGATCGGTACACAAATCCCACTTGTCTCACCAAATTTTGTTCTGCAAGGTTGAAGCGTTCGTCTACAGTAGCAGTTTATATATTCAGGTTTCACTCTGTTCTCTGCTATATAGATAGATGAATTTGGAACTCGAAATCCAACATGGTTTGTAGTAGCTCTTTGAAACATGACAAAATAAAGGAGTTCTCAGTTTTGTCGCTATGGTTTGTTTCCTCTTCAAGTAGCCCTAGGCACAGACGGTGAAAAAGCACTTTCATTGAGAGGGGATGCCAAGCTTCTAAGAAATAACGAGTTTCCGAAATAACAGCAAATGTTTTTTCACCCAAGCTTGATGATACTTGGTGGTAAGGACAAGTACACAAATCCCACTTGGCTCTCCAAATTTTGTTCTAGGTTGAAGCATTCGTCTACCGTAGCAGTATTTATTTTAAGATTTCACTCTGTTCTCTCATATATAGATAGATGAATTTGGAACTCTAAATCCAACATGGTTTGTAGTAGCTCTTTGAAACTTGACAAAATAAAGAGGTTCTCAGTTTTGTCTCTATGGTTTGTTTCCTCTTCAAGGGGCCCTAGGCACAGACTGTTAAAAAGGACTTTCATTGAGAGGTGTTGTCAAGCTTCTAAGAAATAACGTGTTTCCGAAATACCAGCAAATATTTTTTCACCCAATGTCGATGATACTTGGTGGTAATGATCTGTACACAAATCCCACTTGGCTCACCAAATTTTGTTCTAGGTTGAAGCATTCGTCTACAGTAGCAGTTTTTATATTTAGGTTTCACTCTGTTCTCTGCTATATAGATAGATGAATTTGGAACTCTAAATCCAACATGGTTTGTAGTAGCTCTTCGAAACTTGCCAAAATAAAGGAGTTCTCAGTTTTGTCTCTATGGTTTGTTTCCTCTAAAGTAGCCCTAGGCACAGAGTGTGGAAAAGCACTTTCATTGAGAGGGGTTGCCAAGCTTCTAAGAAATTACGAATTTCCGAAATACCAGTAAATATTTTTTCTCCCAATATTGATGATACTTGGTGGTAACGATCAGTACACAAATCCCACTTGGCTCACCAAATTTTGTTCTTCTACGTTGAAGCGTTCATCTACAGTAGCAGTTTTTATATTTAGGTTTCACTCTGTTCTCTCCTATATAGATAGATGAATTTGGAACTCTAAATTTAACATGGATTGTAGTAGCTCTTTGAAACTTGACAAAATAAAGAAGTTCTCAGTTGTGTCTCTATGGTTTTTTTCCTCTTCAAGAAGCCCTAAGCAGAGACTGTGGAAAAGCACTTTCATTGAGAGGGGTTGCCAAGCTTCCAAGAAATAACGATTTTCCGAAATACCAGCAAATATTTTCTCACCCAATCTTGATGATACGTGGTGGTAGTGACAAGTACACAAATCCCACTTGGCTAAACATATTTTGTTCTTCTAGGTTTAAGCGTTCGTCTACAGTAGCAGTTTTTATATTTAGGTTTCACTCTGTTCTCTCTTATATAGACAGATGAATTTGGAACTCTAAATCCAATATGGTTTGTAATAGCTCTTTGAAACTTGACAAAATAAAGGAGTTCTCAGTTTTGTCTCTATGATTTGTTTCCGCTTCAAGTAGCCCCAAGCAGAGACGGTGGAAAAGCACTTTCATTGAGAATGGTTGCCAAGCTTCCAAGAAATTACGAGTTTCCGAAATACCAGCAAATATTTTTTCACCCAATATTCATGACACTTGGTGGTATTGATCGGTACACAAATCCCACTTGTCTCACCAATTTTTGTTCTGCTAGGTTGAAGCGTTCGTCGACAGTAGCAGTTTATATATTTAGGTTTCACTCTCTTCTCTGCTATATAGATAGATGAATTTGGAACTCTAAATCCAACATGGTTGGTAGTAGCTGTTTGAAAGTTGAAAAAATAAAGGAGTTCTCAGTTTTGTCTCTATGGTTTGTTTCCTCTTCAAGTAGCCCTAGGCACAGAAGGTGGAAAAGCACTTTCATTGAGAAGGGATGCCAAGCTTCTAAGAAATAACGAGTTTCCGAAATACCAGCAAATATTTTTTCACCCAAGCTTGATGATACTTGGTGGTAAGGACAAGTACACAAATCCCACTTGGCTCACCAAATTTTGTTCTAGGTTGAAGGATTCGTCTACAGTAGCAGTTTTTATTTTAAGGTTTCACTCTGTTCTCTCCTATATAGATAGATGAATTTGGAACTCTAAATCCAACATGGTTTGTAGTAGCTCTTTGAAACTTGAGAAAATAAAGGAGTTCTCAGTTTTGTCTCTATGGTTTGTTGCCTCTTCAAGTACCCCTAGGCACCGACTGTAGAAAAGCACGTTCATTGAGAGGGGTTGTCAAGCTTCTAAGAAATAACGAGTTTCCGAAATACCAGCAAATATTTTTTCACCCAATGTCGATGATACTTGGTGGTAATGATCTGTACACAAATCCCACTTGGCTCAACAAATTTTGTTCTAGGTTGAAGCATTCGTCTACAGTAGCAGTTTTTATATTTAGGTTTCCCTCTGTTATCTCCTATATAGATAGATGAATTTGGAACTCTAAATGAAACATGGTTTGTAGTAGCTCTTTGAAACTTGACAAAATAAAGGAGTTCTCAGATTTGTCTTTATGGTTTGTTTTTTCTTCAAGTAGCCCTAGGCACAGACGGTGGAAAAGCACTTTCATTGAGAGGGGTTGCCAAGCTTCTAAGAAATTACGAATTTCCGAAATACCAGTAAATATTTTTTCTCCCAATGTTGATGATACTTGGTGGTAATGATCAGTACACAAATCCCACTTGGCTCACCATATTTTGTTCTTCTACTTTGAAGCGTTCGTCTACAGTAGCAGTTTTTATATTTAGGTTTCACTCAGTTCTCTCCTACATAGACAGATGAATTTGGAACTCTAAATCCAATATGGTTTGCAGTAGCTCTTTGAAACTTGACAACATAAAGGAGTTCTCAGGTTTGTCTCTATGGTTTGTTTCATCTTCAAATAGCCCTAGATACAGACGGTGGAAAAGCACTTTCATTTAGAGGGGTTGGAAGCTTCTAAGAAATAACGAGTTTCCGAAATACCAGCAAATATTTTTTAACCCAATGTTGATGATAGTTGGTGGTAATGATCAGTACACAAATCCCACTTGGCTCAGCAAATTCTGTTCTTCTAGGTTGAAGCATTCGTCTACAGTAGCAGTTTTTATTTTTAGGTTTTACTCTGTTCTCTCCTACATAGATAGAAGAATTTGGAACTCTAAATCCAACATGGTTTGTAGTAGCTCTTTGAAACTCGACAAAATAAAGGAGTTCTCAGTTTTGTCTCTATGATTTGTTTCCGCTTCAAGTAGCCCTATGCAGAGACTGTGGAAAAGCACTTTCATTGAGAGGGGTTGCCAAGCTTCTAAGAAATAATGAGTTTCTGAATTAACAGCAAATATTTTTTCTCGCAATCTTGATGACACTTGGTGGTAATGATCAGTACACAAATCCCACTTGGCTCACCCAATTTTGTTCTTCTAGGTTGAAGCGTTCGTCTTAGTAGCAGTTTTTATATTTAGGTTTCACGTTGTCTCTCCAATATAGATAGATGAATTTGGAATTCTAAACACAATATGGATTGTAGTAGCTCTTTGAAACTTGAGAAAATAAAGGAGTTCTCAGTTTTGTCTTTATGGTTTGTTTCCTCCACAAGTAGCCCTGGCACAGACTGTGGAAAAGCACTATCATTGAGAGGGGTTGCCAAGCTTCTAAGAAATAACGAGTTTCAGAAATACCAGTAAATATTTTTTCACCCAATCTTGATGATACTTGGTGGTAAGGACAAGTACACAAATCCCACTTGGCTCAGCCAATTCTGTTCTTCTAGGTTGAAGCGTTCGTCTTAGTAGCAGTTTTTTATTTAGGTTTCACGTTGTCTCTCCAATATAGATAGATGAATTTGGAATTCTAAACACAATATGGATTGTAGTAGCTCTTTGAAACTTGAGAAAATAAAGGAGTTCTCAGTTTTGTCTCTATGGTTTGTTTCCTCCACAAGTAGCCCTGGCACAGACTGTGGAAAAGCACTATCATTGAGAGGGGTTGCCAAGCTTCTAAGAAATAACGAGTTTCAGAAATACCAGTAAATATTTTTTCAATCAATCTTGATGATACTTGGTGGTAAGGACAAGTACACAAATCCCACTTGGCTCAGCCAATTCTGTTCTTCTAGGTTGAAGCATTCGTCTACAGTAGCAGTTTTTTATTTTTAGGTTTTACTCTGTTCTCTCCTATATAGATAGAAGAATTTGGAACTCTAAATCCAACATGGTTTGTAGTAGCTCTTTGAAACTTGACAAAATAAAGGAGTTCTCAGTTTTTTCTCTATGATTTGTTTCCGCTTCAAGTAGCCCTAAGCAGAGACTGTGGAAAAGCACTTTCATTGAGAGGGGTTGCCAAGCTTCTAAGAAATAACGAGTTTCCGAAATAACAGCAAATATTTTTTCACCCAATCTTGATGATACTTGGTGGTGAAGATCGGTACACAAATCCCACTTGGCTCACCAAAGTTTTTTCTTATAGGTTGAAGCGTTCGTCTACAGTAGCAGTTTTTATGTTTAGGTTTCACTCTGTTCTCACCTATATATATATAGATGAATTTGGAACCCTAAATCCAACATGGTTTTGCTGTAGCTCCTTGAAACTTGACAAAATAAAGTAGTTCTCAGTTTTGTCTCTATGTTTTGGTTCCTCTTCAAGTAGTCCTAGGCACAGACTGTGGAAAAGCACTTTCATTGAGAGGGGTTGCCAAGCTTCTAAGAAATAACGAGTTTCCGAAATACCATTAAATATTTTTTCTTGCAATCTTGATGACACTTGGTGGCAATGATCAGTACACAAATCCCACTTGGCTCACCAAATTTTGTTCTTCTAGGTTGAAGCGTTCGTCTACTGTAGCAGTTTTTTATTTAGGTTTCCCTCTGTTATCTCCTATATAGATAGATGAATTTGGAACTCTAAATCCAACATGGTTTGCAGTAGCTCTTTGAAACTTGACAAAATAAAGGAGTTCTCAGTTTTGTCTCTATGTTTTGTTTCCTCTTCAAGTAGTCCTAGGCACAGACTGTGGAAAAGCACTTTCATTGAGAGGGGTTGCCAAGCTTCCAAGAAATTACGTGTTTCCAAAATAACAGAAAATATTTTTTCACCCAATCTTGATGATACGTGGTGGTAATGATGGGTTCACAAATCCCACTTGGCTCACCAAATTTTGTTCTTCTAGGTTGAAGCGTTCGTCTAAGTAGCAGTTTTTATATTTAGGTTTCACTCTGTTCTCTGCTATATAAATAGATGACTTTGGAACTCTAAATCCAACATGGTTTGTAGTGGCTCTTTGAAACTTGACAAAATAAAGGAGTTCTCAGTTTTGTCTCTATGGTTTGTTTCCTCCGCAAATAGCCCTGGCACAGACTGTGGAAAAGCAGTATCATTGAGAGGGTTTGCCAAGCTTCTAAGAAATAACGAGTTTCAGAAATACCAGTAAATATTTTTTCACCCAATCTTGTTGATACTTGGTGGTAAGGACAAGTACACAAATCCCACTTGGCTCAGCAAATTCTGTTCTTCTAGGTTGAAGCATTCGTCTACAGTAGCAGTTTTTATTTATAGGTTTTAGTCTCTTCTCTCCTATATAGATAGAAGAATTTGGAACTCTAAATTCAACATGGTTTGTAGTAGCTCTTTGAAACTTGACAAAATAAAGGAATTCTCAGTTTTGTCTCTATGATTTGTTTCCGCTTCAAGTAGCCCTAGGCAGAGACTGTGGAAAAGCAATTTCATTGAGAGGGGTTCCCAAGCTTCTAAGAAATAACGAGTTTCCGAATTAACAGCAAATATTTTTTCACCCAATCTTGATGATACTTGGTGGTGAAGATCGGTACACAAATCCCACTTGGCTCACCAAATTTTGTTCTTATAGGTTGAAGCGTTCGTCTAAGTAGCAGTTTTTATATTTAGGTTTCACTCTGTTCTCTCCTATAGAGATAGATGAATTTGGAACTCTAAATCCAACATGGTTTGTAGTAGCTCCTTGAAACTTGAGAAAATAAATGAGTTCTCAGTTTTGTCTCTATTATTTGTTTCCACATCAAGTAACCCTAAGCAGGGACTGTGGAAAAGCACTTTCATTGAGAGGGTTTGCAAAGCGTCTAAGAAATAACGAGTTTCCGAATTACCAGCAAACATTTTTTCACCCAATCTTGATGATACATGGTGGTAATGATCAGTACACAAATCCCACTTGGCTCACCAAATTTTGTTCTTCTAGGTTGAAGCATTCGTCTACAGTAGCAGTTCTCATTTTTAGGTTTTACTTTGTTCTCTCCTATATAGATAGATGAATTTGGAACTCTAAATCCAACATGGTTTGTAGTAGCTCTTTGAAACTTGACAAAATAAAGGAGTTCTCAGTTTTGTCTCTATGGTTTGTTTCCTCTTCAAGTAGCCCTGGCACAGACTGTGGAAAAGCACTTTCATTGAGAGGGGTTGCCAAGCTTCTAAGAAATAACGATTTTCCGAAATACCAGCAAATATTTTTTCACGCAATCTTGATGACACTTGGTGGTAATGATCAGTACGCAAATCCCACTTGGCTCACCAAATTTTGTTCTTCTAGGTTGAAGCGTGCGTCTACAGTAGCAGTTTTTAAATTTAGGTTTCACTCTGTTCTCTCATATATAGATAGATTAATTTGGAAGTCTAAATCCAATATGGTTTGAAGTAGCTCTTTGAAACTTGACAAAATAAAGGAGTTCTCAGTTTTGTCTCTAGGATTTGTTTCCGCTTCAAGTAGCCCTACGCAGAGACTGTGGAAAAGCACTTTCATTGAGAGGGGTGGCCAAGCATCCAAGAAATTACGATTTTCCGAAATACCAGCAAATATTTTTTCACCCAATCTTGATGATACTTTGTGGTAATGATCGGTGCACAAATCCCACTTGACTCACCGAATTTTGTTCTTCTAGGTTGATGTGTTCGTTTTCAGTAGCATTTTTAATTTTTAGGTTTCAATCTGTTCTCTGCTATATAGATAGATGAATTTGAACTCTAAATCAAACATGGTTTGTAGTAGCTCTTTGAAACTTGAAAAAATAAAGGAGTTCTCAGTTTTGTTTCTATGGTTTGTTTCCTCTTCAAGTAGCCCTGGCACAGAAAGAGGAAACGCACTTTCATTGAGAGGGGTTGCCAAGCTTCTAAGAAATAACGAGTTTCCGAAATACCAGCAAATATTTTTGCACCCAATCTTGATGATACTTGGTGGTAAGGACAAGTACACAAATCCCTCTTGGCTCACCAAATCTGTTTTTCTATGTTGATGCATTCGTCTACATTAGCAGTTTTTATTTTTAGGTTTTACTCTGTTCTCTGCTATATGGATAGATGAATTTGGACTCAAAATCCAACATGGTTCGTAGTGGCTCTTTGAAACTTGACAAAATAAAGGAGTTCTCAGTTTTGTCTCTATGGTTTGTTTCCTCTTCAAGTAGCTCTAGGCACAGACGGTGGAAAAGCACTTTCATTGAGAGGGGTTGCCAAGCTTCCAAAAATTACGAGTTTCCGAAATACCAGCAAAGATTTTTTCACCCAAACTTGATGATACGTGGTGGTAATGACAAGTCCTCAAATCCCACTTGGATCACCAAATTTTGTTCTTCTAAGTTGAAGCGTTTGTTTACACTAGCAGTTTTTATTTTTAGGTTTCACTCTGTTCTCTCTATTATAAATAGATGAATTTGGAACTCTAAATCCAACATGGTTTGTAGTAGCTCTTTGAAACTTGACAAAATAAAGGAGTTCTCATTTTTGTCTCTATGATTTCGTTCCGCTTCACGTAGCCCTAAGCAGTGACTGTGGAAAAGCACTTTCATTGAGAGGGGTTTCCAAGCTTCCAAGAAATTACGAGTTTCCGAAATACCAGCAACTATTTTTTCACCCAATCTTGATGATACTTGGTGGTAATGATCAGTACACAAATCCCACTTGGCTCACTAAATTTTGTTCTTCTAGGTTGAAGCGTTCTTCTGCTGTAGCATTTTTTATGTTTAGGTTTCACTCTGTTCTCCCGTATATAGATAGATGAATTTGGAACTCTAAATTCAACATGGTTTGTAGTGGATCTTTGAAACTTGACAAAATAAAGGAGTTCTCAGTTTTTTCTCAATGGGTTGTTTCCTCTTCAAGTAGCCCTAGGAACAGACGGTGGAAAAGGACTTTCATTGATAGGGGTTGCCAAGCTACCAAGAAATTCCCAGTTTCCGAAATACCTGCAAATATTTTTTGAACCAATCTTGATGATACTTGGTGGTAGTGATCGGTACACAAATCCCACTTGACTCACCAAATTTTGTTCTTCTAGGTTGATGCGTTCGTTATCAGTAGCAGTTTTTATTTTTAGGTTTTACTCTGTTCTCTCCTGTATAGATAGAAGAATTTGGAACTCTAAATCCAACATGGATTTTAGTAGCTCTTTGAAACTTGACAAAATAAAGGAGTTCTCAGTTTTGTCTCTATGGTTTGTTTCCGCTTCAAGTAGTCCTAAGCAGGGACTGTGGAAAAGCACTTTCATTAAGAGGGGTTGCCAATCTTCTAAGAAATAACGACTTTCCGAATTACCAGGAAATATTTTTTCACCCAGTCTTGATGATACTTGGTGGTGAAGATCGGTACACAATTCCCACTTGACTCACCAAATTTTATTCTTCTAGGTTGAATCGTTCGTCTACAGTAGCAGTTTGTATATTTAGGTTTCACTCTGTTCTCTTCTATATAGATAGATGAATTTGAACTCTAAGTCCAATATGGTTTGTAGTAGCTCTTTGAAACTTGACAAAATAAAGTAGTTCTCAGTTTTGTCTCTATGTTTTGTTTCCTTTTCAAGTAGTCTTAGGCACAGACTTTGGAAAAGCACTTTCATTGAGAGGGGTTGCCAAGCTTCCAAGAAATTATGAGTTTCCGAAATACCAGCAAATATTTTTTCTCGCAATCTTGATGAACTTGTTGGTAATGATCAGTACACAAATCCCACTTGGCTCACCAATTTTGTTCTTCTAGGTTGAGGCGTTCGTCTACTGTTGCAATTTTTATATTTAGGTTTCCCTCTGTTCTCTCCTATATAGATAGATAAATTTGGAACTCTAAATCAAACATGGTTTGTAGTGGCTTTTGAAACTTGACAAAATAAAGGAGTTCTCAGTTTTGTCTCTATGGTTTGTTTCCTCTTCAAGTAGCCCTAGGCACAGATGGTGGAAAAGCAGTTTCATTGAGAGGGGTTGCCATGCTTCCAAGAAATTACGAGTTTCCGAAATACCAGCAAATATTTTTTCACCCAATCTTGATGATACGTGGTGGGAAGGACAAGTACACAAATCCCACTTGGCTCACCAAATTCTGTTTTTCTATGTTGAAGCATTCGTCTACATTAGCATTTTTTATTTTTAGGTTTCCCTCTGTTCTCTCCTATATAGATAGATAAATTTGGAACTCTAAATCAAACATGGTTTGTAGTAGCTCTTTGAAACTTGACAAAATAAAGTAGTTCTCAGTTTTGTCTCTATTATTTGTTTCCGCTTCAAGTAGCACTAAGCAGGGACTGTGGAAAAGCACTTTCATTGAGAGGGGTTTCCAAGCTTCAAAGAAATAACGAGTTTCCGAATTACCAGCAAGTATTTTTTCACCCAGTCTTGATGATTCTTGGTGGTGAAGATCGGTACACAAATCCCACTTGGCTCACCAAATTTTATTCTTCTAGGTTGAAGGGTTCGTCGACAGTAGCAGTTTTTATATTTAGGTTTCACTCTGTTCTCTCCTATATAGATAGATGAATTTGAACTCTAAGTCCAATATGGTTTGTTGTAGCTCTTTGAAACTTGACAAAATAAAGGAGTTCTCAGTTTTGTCTCTCTGAATTGTTTCCGCTTCAAGCAGCCCTAAGCAGAGACTGTGGAAAAGCACTTTCATTGAGAGGGTTTGCCAAGCTTCTAAGAAAAAACGAGTTTCC
This sequence comes from Callospermophilus lateralis, assembly GCF_048772815.1. Taxonomy (NCBI): domain Eukaryota; kingdom Metazoa; phylum Chordata; class Mammalia; order Rodentia; family Sciuridae; genus Callospermophilus; species Callospermophilus lateralis. Next base: position 96,964 of record NW_027512910.1, read on the forward strand.
GAAATACCAGCAAATATTTTTTTACCCAATGTTCATGATACTTGGTGGTAATGATCAGTACACAAATCCCACTTGGCTCACCAATTATGTTCTTCTATTTTGAAGCGTTCGTTATCAGAAGCAGTTTTTATTTTTAGGTTTCACTCTTGTCTCTCCTATATAGATAGATGAAGTTGGAACTCTAAATCTAACATGGTTTGTAGTAGCTCTTTGAAACTTGACAAAATAAATGAGTTCTCAGTTTTGTCTCTATTATTTGTTTCCGCTTCAAGTAACCCTAAGCAGGGACAGTGGAAAAGCACTTTCATTGAGAGGGGTTGCCAAGCTTCTAAGAAATAACGAGTTTCCGAATTACCAGCAAATATTTTCTCACCCAATCTTAATGATACTTGGTGGTGAAGATCGGTACACAAATCCCCCTTGGCTCACCAAATTTTGTTCTTCTAGGTTGACGCGTTCTTCTTAGTAGCAGTTATTGTATTTAGGTTTCACTCTGTTCTCTCCTATAGAGATAGATGAATTTGGAACTCTAAATCCAAAATGGTTAGTAGTAGCTCTTTGAAACTTGACAAAATAAAGGAGTTCTCAGTTTTGTCTCTATGGTTTGTTTCCACTTCAAGTAGCCCTAAGAACAGACGGTGGAAAAGCACTTTCATTGAGAGGGGTTGCCAATCTTCTAAGAAATAACGAGTTTCCGAAATACCAGCAAATATTTTTTCTCGCAATCTTGATGACACTTGGTGGTGATGATCAGTACACAAATCCCACTTGGCTCACCAAATTTTGTTCTTCTAGGTTGAGGCGTTCGTCTACAGTAGCAGTTTTTATATTTAGGTTTTACACTGTCTCTCCTATATAGATAGATGAATTTGGAATTCTAAATCCAATATGGTTTGTAGTAGCTCTTTGAAACTTGAGAAAATAACGGAGTTCTCAGTTTTGTCTCTATGGATTCTTTCCTCCTCAATTAGCCCTGGCACAGACTGTGGAAAAGCACTTTCATTGAGAGGGGTTGCCAAGCTTACAAGAAATAACGAGTTTCCGAAATAACAGCAAATATTTTTTCACCCAATCTTGATGATACGTGGTGGTAATGACAAGTCCACAAATCCCACTTGGCTCACCAAATTTTGTTCTTCTAAGTTGAAGCGTTTGTTTACCGTAGCAGTTTTTATTTTTAGGTTTCACTCTGTTCTCTCCTATATAGATAGATGAATTAGGAACTCTAAATCTAACATGGTTTGTAGTAGCTCTTTGAAACTTGACAAAATAAAGGAGTTCTCAGTTTTGTCTCTATGGTTTGTTTCCTCCTCATGTAGCCCTGGCACAGTCTGTGGAAAAGCACTTTCATTGAGAGGGGTTGCCAAGCTTCTAAGAAATCACGAGTTTCCGAAATACCAGCAAATATTTTTTCACACAATTTTGATGATATGTGGTGGTAATGACAAGTACACAAATCCCACTTGGCTCACCAAATTTTGTTCTTCTAAGTTGAAGCGTTTGTTTACAGTAGCAGTTTTTATTTTTAGGTTTAACTCGGTTCTCTCCTATATAGATAGATGAATTTGGAACTCTAAATCCAACATGGTTTGTAGTGGCTCTTTGAAACTTGACAAAATAAAGAAGTTCTCAATTTTTTCTCTATGGTTTGTTTCCTCTTCAAGTAGCCCTCGGCACAGACGGTGGAAAAGCACTTTCATTGAGAGGGGTTGCCAAGCTTCCAAGAAATTACTAGTTTTCGAAATACCAGCAAATATTTTTTCACCCAATCTTGATGATACTTGGTGGTAATGATCGGTACACAAATCCCACTTGACTCACAAAATTTTGTTCTTCTAGGTTGATGCGTTCGTTATCAGAAGCAGTTTTTATTTTTTGGTTTCACTCTGTTCTCTCCTATACAGATAGATGAATTTGGAACTCTAAATCCATCAAGGTTTGTAGTAGCTCTTTGAAACTTGACAAAATAAATGAGTTCTCAGTTTTGTCTCCGTTATTTGTTTCCACTTCAAGTAGCCCTAAACAGGGACTGTGGAAAAGCACTTTCATTGAGAGGGGTTGCCAAGCTTCTAAGAAATAACGAGTTTCCGAATTACCAGCAAATATTTTTTCACCCAATCTTGATGATACTTGGTGGTGAAGATCGGTACACAAATCCCACTTGGCTCACCAAATTTTATTCTTCTAGGTTGAAGCGTTCGTTACTGTAGCAGTTTTAATATTTAGGTTTCCCTCTGTTCTCTCCTATATAGATAGATGAATTTGGAATTCTAAATCCAACATGGTTTGTAGTGGCTCTATGAAACTTGACAAAATAAAGGAATCCTCAATTTTTTCTCAATGGTTTGTTTCCTCTTCAAGTAGCCCTCGGCACAGACGGTGGAAAAGCACTGTCATTGAGAGGGGTTGCCAAGCTTCCAAGAAATTACTAGTATCCGAAATACCAGCAAATATTTTTTCACCAAATCTTGATGATACTTGGTGGTAATGATCGGTACACAAATCCCACTTGACTCACCAAATTTTGTTCTTCTAGGTTGATGCGTTCGTTATCAGAAGCAGTTTTTATTTTTTGGTTTCACTCTTGTCTCTCCTATATAGATAGATGAAATTGGAACTCTAAATTTAACATGGTTTGTAGTAGCTCTTTGAAACTTGACAAAATAAAGGAGTTCTCAGTTTTGTCTCTATGGTTTGTATCCTCTTCAAGTAGCCCTGGCACAGACTGTGGAAAAGCACTTTCATTGAGAGGGGTTGCCAAGCTTCTAAGAAATAACGAGTTTCCGAAATACCAGCAAATATTTTTTCACTCAATCTTGATGACACTTGTTGGTAATGATCAGTACACAAATCACACTTGGCTCACCAAATTTTGTTTTTCTAGGTTGAAGCATTGGTCTACAGTAGCAGTTTTTATATTTAGGTTTCACTCTGTTCTCTCCTATATAGATAGATGAATTTGGAACTCTAAATCCAATATGGTTTGTAGTAGCTCTTTGAAACTTGAAAAAATAAAGGAGTTCTCAGTTTTGTCACTATGATTTGTTTCTGCTTCAAGTAGCCCTACGCAGAGACTGTGGAAAAGCACTTTCATTGAGAGGGTTTTCCATGCTTCCAAGAAATTACGAGTTTCCGAAATACCAGCAAATATTTTTTCACCAAATCTTGATGATACTTGGTGGTAATGATCAGTACACAAATCCCACTTGGCTCACCAAATTTTGTTCTCCTAGGTTGAAGGGTTCGTTTACAGTAGCAGTTTTTATATTTAGGTTTCATTCTGTTCTCCCCTATGTAGACAGATGAATTTGGAACTCTAAATCCAATATCGTTTGTAGTAGCTCTTTGAAACTTGACAAAACAAAAGAGTTCTCAGTTTTGTCTCTATGATTTTGTTTCCGCTTCAAGTAACCCTAAGCAGAGACTGTGGAAAATCACTTTCATTGAGAGGGGTTGCCAAGCTTCCAACAAATTATGAGTTTCCGAAATACCAGCAAATATTTTTTCACCCAATCTTGATGATACTTGGTGGTAATTATCGGTACACAAATCCCACTTGGCTCAGCAAATTTTGTTCATCTAGGTTGAAGCGTTCGTCTACAGTAGCAGTTTTTATATTTAGGTTTCACTCTGTTCTCTCCTATATAGATAGATGAATTTGGAACTCTAAATCAAATATGGTTTGTAGTAGCTCTTTGAAACTTGACAAAGTAAAGGAGTTCTCAGTTTTGTCTCTATGATTTGTTTCCGCTTCATGTAGCCCTAAGCAGAGACTGTGGAAAAGCACTTTCATTGAGAGGGGTTGCCAAGCTTCCAAGAAATTACGAGTTTCCGAAATACCAGCAAATATTTTTTCACCCAATCTTGATGATACTTGGTGGTAATAATCGGTACACATATCCCACTTGGCGCACCAAATTTTGTTCTTCTAGGTTGAAGCGTTCATCTACAGTAGCAGTTTTTATATTTAGGTTTCACTCTGTTCTCTGCTTTATAGATAGATAATTTTGGAACTCTAAATCCAACATGGTTTGTAGTAGTTCTTTGAAACTTGACAAAATAAAAAAGTTCTTAGTTTTGTCTCTATGATTTGTTTCCTCTTCAAGTAGCCCTAGGCACAGATGGTGGAAAAGCACTCTCATTGAGAGGGGTGCCAAGCTTCTAAGAAATTACGAATTACCGAAATACCAGCAAATATTTTTTCACTGAATCTTTATGATACTTTGTGTTAATGATCAGTGCACAAATCCCACTTGGCTCACCAAATTTTGTTCTGCTAGGTTGAAGCATTCGTCTACAGTAGCAGTTTTTATATTTAGGTTTCACTCTGTTCTCCCCTATATAGATAGATGAATTTGGAACTCTAAATCCAACATGGTTTGCAGTACCTCTTTGAAACTTGACAAAATAAAGGAGTTCTCAGTTTTGTCTCTATGGTTTGTTTCGTCTTCACGTAGACCAGGCACCGACGGTGGAAAAGCACTTTCATTGAGAGGGGTTGCCAAACTTCTAAGATATAACGAGTTTCCGAAATACCAGCAAATATTTTTTCACCCAATGTTGATGATACTTGGTGGTAATGATCAGAACACAAATGCCACTTGGCTCACCAAATTTTGTTCTTCTAGGTTGAAGCGTTCGTTTACAGTAGCAGTTTTTATATTTAGGTTTCCCTCTGTTCTCTCCTATATAGATAGATGAATCTGGAACTCTAAATCCAATATCGTTTGTAGTAGCTCTTTGAAACTTGACAAAATAAAGGAGTTCTCAGTTTTTTCTCTATGGATTGTTTCCTCTTCAAGTAGCCCTAGGCACTGCCTGTGGAATTGCACTTTCATTGAGAGTGGTTGCCAAGCTTCTAAGAAATAACGATTTTCCGAAATACTAGCAAATATTTTTTCACCCAATCTTGATGATACTTGGTGGTGATGATCGGTACAAAATCCCACTTGGCTCACCAAATTCTGTTCTTCTAGGTTGAAGCATTCGTTAACAGTAGCAGTTTTTATTTTTAGGTTTCACTCGGTTCTCTCCTATATAGATAGATGAATTTGGAACTGTAAATCCAACATGGTTTGCAGTAGCTCTTTGAAACTTGACAAAATAAGGTAGTTCTCAGTTTTGTCTCTATGTTTTGTTTCCTCTTCAAGTAGTCCTAGGCACAGAGTGTGGAAAAGCACTTTCATTGAGAGGGGTTGCCAAGCTTCTAAGAAATAACGAGTTTCCGAAATACCAGCAAATATTTTTTCACCGAATCTTGATGATTCTTGGTGGTAATGATCGGTACACAAATCCCACTTGGCTCACCAAATTTTGTTCTTCTAGGTTGAAGCGTTCGTCTGCAGTAACAGTTTTTATATTTAGGTTTCACTCTGTTCTCTCCAATATAGACAGATGAATTTGGAATTCTAAATCCAATATGGTTTGTAGTAGCTCTTTGAAACTTGACAAAATAAAGGGGTTCTCAGTTTTGTCTCTATGATTTGTTTCCGCTTCAAGTAGCCCTAAGCAGAGACTGTGGAAAAGCACTTTCATTCAGAGGGGTTGCCAAGCTTCCAAGAAATTACTAGTTTCCGAAATACCAGCAAATAATTTTTCACCCAATATTCATGACACTTGGTTGTATTGATCGGTACACAAATCCCACTTTGCTCACCAAATTTTATTCTGCTAGGTTGAAGCGTTCGTCTACAGTAGCAGTTTATATATTTAGGTTTCACTCTGTTCTCTGCTATATCGATAGATGATTTTGGAACTCTAAATCCAACATGGTTTGTCGTAGCTCTTTGAAAATTGTCAAAATAAAGGAGTTCTCAGTTTTGTCTCTATGGATTGTTTCCTCTTCAAGTAGACCTAGGCACAGAGTGTGGAAAAGCACTTTCATTGAGAGGGGTTGCCAAGCTTCTAAGAAATAACGAGTTTCCGAAATACCAGCAAATATTTTTTCACCCAAACTTGATGATATTTGGTGGTAATGATGAGTACACAAATCCAACTTGGCTCACCAAATTTTGTTCTTCTAGTTTGAAGCGTTCATTTAAAGTAGCAGTTTTTATTTTTTGGTTCACTCTGTTCTCTCCTATATAGGCAGATGAATTTGGAACTCTAAATCCAACATGGTTTGTAGTAGCTCTTTGAAACTTGACAAAACAAAGGAGTTCTCAGTTTTGTCTTTATGGTTGGTTTTCTCTTCAAGTCGCCCTAGGCACAGACTGTGGAAAAGCACTTTCATTGAGAGGGTTGCCAAGCTTGTAAGAAATAACGAGTTTCCGAAATACCAGCAAATATATTTTCACCCAATCTTGATGATACTGGGTGGTAATGATCAGTACACAAATCCCACTTGGCTCACCAAATTTTCTTCTTCCAGGTTGAAGCGTTCGTTTACAATAGCACTTTTTATTTTTAGGTTTCCCTCTGTTCTCTCCTATATAGACAGATGAATTTGGAACTCTAAATCCAACATGGTTTGTAGTAGCTCTTTGAAACTTGACAAAATGAAGGAGTTCTCAGTTTTGTCTCTATGGTTTGTTTCCTCTTCAAGGAGCCCTAGGTACAGACTGTGAAAAAGCACTTTCATTGAGAGTGGTTGCCAAGATTCTAATAAATAACGAGTTTCCGAAATACCAGCAAATATTTTTTCTCACAATCTTGATGACACTTGGTGGCAATGATCAGTACACAAATCCCACTTGGCTCACCAAATTTTGTTCTTCTATGTTGAAGCGTTCGTCTACAGTAGCAGTTTTTATTTTTAGATTTCCCTCTGTTCTCTCCTATATAGATAGATGAATTTGGAACTCTAAATCCAACATGATTTGTAGTAGCACTTTGAAACTTGACAAAATAAAGGAGTTCTCAGTTTCATCTCTATAATTTGTTTCCTCTTCAAGTAGCCCTAGGCACAGTCTGAGGAAAAGCACTTTCATTGAGAGGGGTTGCCAATCTTCTAAGAAATAACGAGTTTCCGAAATACCAGCAAATATTTTTTCACCCAAACTTGATGATTCTTGGTGGTAATGATCAGTACACAAATCCCACTTGGCTCAACAAATTTTGTTCTTCTAGGTTGAAGCGTCATTTACAGTAGCAGGTATTATATTTTGGTTTCACTCTGTTCTCTCCTATATAGACAGATGAATTTGGAACTCTAAATCCAACATGGTTTGTAGTAGCTATTTGAAACTTGACAGAATAGAGGAGTTGTCAGTTTTGTCTCTATGATTTGTTTCCGCTTCATGTAGCTCTAAGGAGAGACTGTGAAAAAGCACATTCATTGAAAGGGGTTGCCAAACTTCCAAGAAATTACGAGTTTCCGAAATACCAGCAAATATTCTTTCACCCAATGTTGATGATACGTAGTGGTAATGACAAGTACACAAATACCACTTGGCTCAACAAATTTCGTTCTTCTAGGTTGAAGCGTTCGTTTACAGTAGCAGTTTTTATTTTTAGGTTTCACTCTGTTCTCTCCTATATAGATAGATGAATTTGGAACTCTAAATTCAACATGGTTTGTAGTAGCTCTTTGAAAGCTGACAAAATAAAGGAGTTCTCAGTTTTGTCTTTATGGTTTGTTTCTACTTCAAGTAGCCCTAGGCACAGACTGTGGAAAAGAACGTTCATTGAGAGAGTTTTCCAAGCTTCTAAGAAATAACGAGTTTCCGAAATACCAGCAAATATTTTTTCACCCAAACTTGATGATTCTTGGTGGTAATGATCAGTACACAAATCCCACTTGGCTCAACAAATTTTGTTCTTCTAGGTTGAAGCGTCATTTACAGTAGCAGGTATTATATTTTGGTTTCACTCTGTTCTCTCCTATATAGACACATGAATTTGGAACTCCAAATCCAACATGGTTTGTAGTAGCTATTTGAAACTTGACAGAATAGAGGAGTTGTCAGTTTTGTCTCTATGATTTGTTTCCGCTTCATGTAGCTCTAAGGAGAGACTGTGAAAAAGCACATTCATTGAAAGGGGTTGCCAAACTTCCAAGAAATTACGAGTTTCCGAAATACCAGCAAATATTCTTTCACCCAATGTTGATGATACGTAGTGGTAATGACAAGTACACAAATACCACTTGGCTCACCAAATTTCGTTCTTCTAGGTTGAAGCGTTCGTTTACAGTAGCAGTTTTTATTTTTAGGTTTCCCTCTGTTCTCTCCTATATAGATAGATGAATCTGGAACTCTAAATCCAATATCGTTTGTAGTAGCTCTTTGAAACTTGACAAAATAAAGGAGTTCTCAGTTTTTTCTCTATGGATTGTTTCCTCTTCAAGTAGCCCTAGGCACTGCCTGTGGAATTGCACTTTCATTGAGAGTGGTTGCCAAGCTTCTAAGAAATAACGATTTTCCGAAATACTAGCAAATATTTTTTCACCCAATCTTGATGATACTTGGTGGTGATGATCGGTACAAAATCCCACTTGGCTCACCAAATTCTGTTCTTCTAGGTTGAAGCATTCGTTAACAGTAGCAGTTTTTATTTTTAGGTTTCACTCGGTTCTCTCCTATATAGATAGATGAATTTGGAACTGTAAATCCAACATGGTTTGCAGTAGCTCTTTGAAACTTGACAAAATAAGGTAGTTCTCAGTTTTGTCTCTATGTTTTGTTTCCTCTTCAAGTAGTCCTAGGCACAGAGTGTGGAAAAGCACTTTCATTGAGAGGGGTTGCCAAGCTTCTAAGAAATAACGAGTTTCCGAAATACCAGCAAATATTTTTTCACCGAATCTTGATGATTCTTGGTGGTAATGATCGGTACACAAATCCCACTTGGCTCACCAAATTTTGTTCTTCTAGGTTGAAGCGTTCGTCTGCAGTAACAGTTTTTATATTTAGGTTTCACTCTGTTCTCTCCAATATAGACAGATGAATTTGGAATTCTAAATCCAATATGGTTTGTAGTAGCTCTTTGAAACTTGACAAAATAAAGGGGTTCTCAGTTTTGTCTCTATGATTTGTTTCCGCTTCAAGTAGCCCTAAGCAGAGACTGTGGAAAAGCACTTTCATTCAGAGGGGTTGCCAAGCTTCCAAGAAATTACTAGTTTCCGAAATACCAGCAAATAATTTTTCACCCAATATTCATGACACTTGGTTGTATTGATCGGTACACAAATCCCACTTTGCTCACCAAATTTTATTCTGCTAGGTTGAAGCGTTCGTCTACAGTAGCAGTTTATATATTTAGGTTTCACTCTGTTCTCTGCTATATCGATAGATGATTTTGGAACTCTAAATCCAACATGGTTTGTCGTAGCTCTTTGAAAATTGTCAAAATAAAGGAGTTCTCAGTTTTGTCTCTATGGATTGTTTCCTCTTCAAGTAGACCTAGGCACAGAGTGTGGAAAAGCACTTTCATTGAGAGGGGTTGCCAAGCTTCTAAGAAATAACGAGTTTCCGAAATACCAGCAAATATTTTTTCACCCAAACTTGATGATATTTGGTGGTAATGATGAGTACACAAATCCAACTTGGCTCACCAAATTTTGTTCTTCTAGTTTGAAGCGTTCATTTAAAGTAGCAGTTTTTATTTTTTGGTTCACTCTGTTCTCTCCTATATAGGCAGATGAATTTGGAACTCTAAATCCAACATGGTTTGTAGTAGCTCTTTGAAACTTGACAAAACAAAGGAGTTCTCAGTTTTGTCTTTATGGTTGGTTTTCTCTTCAAGTCGCCCTAGGCACAGACTGTGGAAAAGCACTTTCATTGAGAGGGTTGCCAAGCTTGTAAGAAATAACGAGTTTCCGAAATACCAGCAAATATATTTTCACCCAATCTTGATGATACTGGGTGGTAATGATCAGTACACAAATCCCACTTGGCTCACCAAATTTTCTTCTTCCAGGTTGAAGCGTTCGTTTACAATAGCACTTTTTATTTTTAGGTTTCCCTCTGTTCTCTCCTATATAGACAGATGAATTTGGAACTCTAAATCCAACATGGTTTGTAGTAGCTCTTTGAAACTTGACAAAATGAAGGAGTTCTCAGTTTTGTCTCTATGGTTTGTTTCCTCTTCAAGGAGCCCTAGGTACAGACTGTGAAAAAGCACTTTCATTGAGAGTGGTTGCCAAGATTCTAATAAATAACGAGTTTCCGAAATACCAGCAAATATTTTTTCTCACAATCTTGATGACACTTGGTGGCAATGATCAGTACACAAATCCCACTTGGCTCACCAAATTTTGTTCTTCTATGTTGAAGCGTTCGTCTACAGTAGCAGTTTTTATTTTTAGATTTCCCTCTGTTCTCTCCTATATAGATAGATGAATTTGGAACTCTAAATCCAACATGATTTGTAGTAGCACTTTGAAACTTGACAAAATAAAGGAGTTCTCAGTTTCATCTCTATAATTTGTTTCCTCTTCAAGTAGCCCTAGGCACAGTCTGAGGAAAAGCACTTTCATTGAGAGGGGTTGCCAATCTTCTAAGAAATAACGAGTTTCCGAAATACCAGCAAATATTTTTTCACCCAAACTTGATGATTCTTGGTGGTAATGATCAGTACACAAATCCCACTTGGCTCAACAAATTTTGTTCTTCTAGGTTGAAGCGTCATTTACAGTAGCAGGTATTATATTTTGGTTTCACTCTGTTCTCTCCTATATAGACAGATGAATTTGGAACTCTAAATCCAACATGGTTTGTAGTAGCTATTTGAAACTTGACAGAATAGAGGAGTTGTCAGTTTTGTCTCTATGATTTGTTTCCGCTTCATGTAGCTCTAAGGAGAGACTGTGAAAAAGCACATTCATTGAAAGGGGTTGCCAAACTTCCAAGAAATTACGAGTTTCCGAAATACCAGCAAATATTCTTTCACCCAATGTTGATGATACGTAGTGGTAATGACAAGTACACAAATACCACTTGGCTCAACAAATTTCGTTCTTCTAGGTTGAAGCGTTCGTTTACAGTAGCAGTTTTTATTTTTAGGTTTCACTCTGTTCTCTCCTATATAGATAGATGAATTTGGAACTCTAAATTCAACATGGTTTGTAGTAGCTCTTTGAAAGCTGACAAAATAAAGGAGTTCTCAGTTTTGTCTTTATGGTTTGTTTCTACTTCAAGTAGCCCTAGGCACAGACTGTGGAAAAGAACGTTCATTGAGAGAGTTTTCCAAGCTTCTAAGAAATAACGAGTTTCCGAAATACCAGCAAATATTTTTTCACCCAAACTTGATGATTCTTGGTGGTAATGATCAGTACACAAATCCCACTTGGCTCAACAAATTTTGTTCTTCTAGGTTGAAGCGTCATTTACAGTAGCAGGTATTATATTTTGGTTTCACTCTGTTCTCTCCTATATAGACACATGAATTTGGAACTCCAAATCCAACATGGTTTGTAGTAGCTATTTGAAACTTGACAGAATAGAGGAGTTGTCAGTTTTGTCTCTATGATTTGTTTCCGCTTCATGTAGCTCTAAGGAGAGACTGTGAAAAAGCACATTCATTGAAAGGGGTTGCCAAACTTCCAAGAAATTACGAGTTTCCGAAATACCAGCAAATATTCTTTCACCCAATGTTGATGATACGTAGTGGTAATGACAAGTACACAAATACCACTTGGCTCACCAAATTTCGTTCTTCTAGGTTGAAGCGTTCGTTTACAGTAGCAGTTTTTATTTTTAGGTTTCACTCTGTTCTCTCCTATATAGATAGATGAATTTGGAACTCTAAATTCAACATGGTTTGTAGTAGCTCTTTGAAACTTGACAAAATAAAGGAGTTCTCAGTTTTGTCTTTATGGTTGGTTTCCGCTTCAAGTCGCCCTAGGCACAGAAGGTGGAAAAGCACTTTCATTGAGAGGGTTGCCAAGCTTCTGAGAAATAACGAGTTTCCGAAATACCAGCGTATATTTTTTCACCCAAAGTTGATGATACTTGGTGGTAATGATCAGTACACAAATGCCACTTGGCTCACCAAATTTTGTTCTTCTAGTTTGAAGCGTTCATTTACAGTAGCAGTTTTTATATTTTGGTTTCACTCTGTTTTCTCCTATATAGAGAGATTAATTTGGAACTCTAAATCCAACATGGTTTGTAGTAGCTCTTTGAAACTTGACAAAATAAAGGAGTTCTCAGTTTTGTCTCTATGGTTTGTTTCCTCTTCAAGTAGTCCTAGGCACTGACTGTGGAAAAGCACTTCCATTGAAAGGGGTTGCCAAGTTTCTAAGAAATAACGAGTTTCCGAAATACCAGCAAATATTTTTTCTCGCAATCTTGATGACACTTGGTGGCAATGATCAGTACACAAATCCCACTTGGCTCACCAAATTTTGTTCTTCTAGGTTGAAGCGTTCGTTTTCAGTAGCAGTTTTAATTTTTAGGTTTCACTCTCTTCTCTCCTATATAGATAGATGAGTTTGGACCTCTAAATCCAACATGGTTTGTAGTAGCTCTTTGAAACTTGACAAAAGAAAGGAGTTCTCAGTTTTGTCTCCATGGTTTGTTTCCTCTTCAAATAGCCTTGGCACAGACTTGGAAAAGCACTTTCATTGAGAGGGGTTGCCAAGCTTCTCAAAAATAACGAGTTTCCGAAATACCAGCAAATATTTTTTCAGCCAATGTTGATGATACTTGGTGGTAATGATCAGTACACAAATCCCACTTGGCTCACCATATTTTGTTCTTCTAGGTTGAAGCGTTCGTCTACAGTAGCAGTTTTTATATTTAGGTTTCACTCTGTTCTCTCCTATATAGATAGATGAATTTGGAACACTAAATCCAATATGGTTTGCAGTAGCTCTTTGAAACTTGGCAAAATAAATTATTTCTCAGTTTTGTCTCTATGTTTTGTTTCCTCTTCAAGTAGCCCTAGGCACCGACGGTGGAAAACCACTTTCATTGAGAGGGGTTGCCAAGCTTCTAAGAAATAACGAGTTTCCGAAATACCAGCAAATATTTTTTCACCGAATCTTGATGATACTTGGCGGTAATGATCGGTACACAAATCCCACTTGACTCACCAAATTTTGTTCTTCTAGGTTGAAGCCATCGTTTTCAGTAGCATTTCATATTTTTAGGTTTCCCTCTGTTCTCTCCTGTATAGATAGATGAATTTTAAACACTAAATCCAACATGGTGTGTAGTAGCTCTTTGAAATTTGACAAAATACAGGAATTGTCAGTTTTGTCTCTATGATTTGTTTCCGCTTCATGTAGCCCTAAGCAGAGACTGTGAAAAAGCACATTCATTGAAAGGGGTTGCCAAACTTCCAAGAAATTACGAGTTTCCGAAATACCAGCAAATATTTTTTCACCCAATGTTGATGATACTTGGTGGCAATGATCACTACACAAATCCCACTTGGCTCACCAAGTTTTGTTCTTCTGGGTTGAAGCGTTCGTCTACAGTAGCAGTTTTTATATTTAGGTTTCAATTTGTTCTCTCCTATATAGATAGATGAATTTGGAACTCTAAATCCAACATGGTTTGTAGTGGCTCTTTGAAAGTTGACAAAATAAAGGAGTTCTCAGTTTTGTCTCTATGGTTTGTTTCCTCTTCAAGTAGCCCTAGGCACAGACGTTGGAAAAGCACTTTCATTGATAGGGGTTGCCAAGCTTCCAAGAAATTACGAGTTTACGAAATACCAGCATATATTTTTTGACCCACTCTTGATGATACTTGTTGGTAATGATCAGTACACAAATTCCACTTGGCTCACCAAATTTTGTTCTTCTAGTTTGAAGCATTCGTCGACAGTAGCAGTTTTTAATTTTAGGTTTCACTCTGTTCTCTCCTATATAGACAGATGAATTTGGAACTCTAAATCCAACATGGTTTGTAGTAGCTCTTTGAAACTTGACAAAATAAAGGAGTTCTCAGTTTTGTCTCTATGGTTTGTTTCTTCTTCAAGTAGCCCTAGGCACAGACTGTGGAAAAGCACTCTCATTGAGAGGGTTGCCAAGCTTCTAAGAAATAACGAGTTTCCGAAATACCAGCAAATATTTTTTAACCCAAACTTGATGATACTTGGTGGTAATGATCAGTACACAAATCCCACTTGGCTTAACAAATTTTGTTCTTCTAGGTTGAAGAGTTCATTTACAGTAGCAGTTATTATATTTTGGTTTCACTCTGTTCTCTCCTATATAGACAGATGAATTTGGAACTCTAAATCCAACATGGTTTGTAGTAGCTCTTTGAAACTTGACAAAATAAAGGAGTTCTCAGTTTTGTCTTTATGGTTGGTTTCCGCTTCAAGTCGCCCTAGGCACAGAAGGTGGAAAAGCACTTTCATTGAGAGGGTTGCAAAGCTTCTAAGAAATAACGAGTTTCCGAAATACCAGCGAATATTTTTTCACCCAAACTTGATGATACTTGGTGGTAATGATCAGTACACAAATGCCACTTGGCTCACCAAATTTTGTTCTTCTAGTTTGAAGCGTTCATTTACAGTAGCAGTTTTTATATTTTGGTTTCACTTTGTTCTCTCCTATATAGACAGATGAATTTGGAACTCTAAATCCAACATGGTTTGTAGTAGCTCTTTGAAACTTGACAAAATAAAGGAGTTCTCAGTTTTGTCTCTATGGTTTGTTTCCTCTTCAAGTAGTCCTAGGCACTGACTGTGGAAAAGCACTTCCATTGAGAGTGGTTGCCAAGTTTCTAAGAAATAACGAGTTTCCGAAATACCAGCAAATATTTTTTCTCGCAATCTTGATGACACTTGGTGGCAATGATCAGTACACAAATCCCACTTGGCTCACCAAATTTTGTTCTTCTAGGTTGAAGCGTTCTTCTACAGTAGCAGTTTTTATGTTTAGGTTTCACTTGGTTCTCTCGTATATAGATAGATGAATTTGGAACTCTAAATACAACATGGTTTGTAGTGGCTCTTTTAAACTTGACAAAATAAAGGAGTTCTCAGTTTTGTCTCTATGGTTTTTTTCCTCTTCAAGTAGCCCTAGGCACAGATGGTGGAAAAGCACTTTCATTGAGAGGCGTTGCCAAGCTTCCAAGAAATTACAAGTTTCCGAAACACCAGCAAATATTTTTTCACCCAATCTTGATGATACTTGGTGGTAATGATCGGTACACAAATCCCACTTGACTCACCAAATTTTGTTCTTCTAGGTTGATGCGTTCGTTTTCAGTAGCAGTTTTAATTTTTAGGTTTCACTCTCTTCTCTCCTATATAGATAGATGAGTTTGGACCTCTAAATCCAACATGATTTGTAGTACCTCTTTGAATCTTGAAAAAATAAAGGAGTTCTCAGTTTTGTCTCCATGGTTTATTTCCTCTTCAAATAGCCCTGGCACAGACTGTGGAAAAGCACTTTCATTGAGAGGGGTTGCCAAGCTTCTCAAAAATAACGCGTTTCCGAAATACCAGCAAATATTTTTTCAGCCAATGTTGATGATACTTGGTGGTAATGATCAGTACACAAATCCCACTTGGCTCACCAAATTTTGTTCTTCTAGGTTGAAGCGTTCGTCTACAGTAGCAGTTTTTATATTTAGGTTTCACTCTGTTCTCTCCTATATAGATAGATGAATTTGGAACACAAAATCCAATATGGTTTGCAGTAGCTCTTTGAAACTTGGCAAAATAAATTATTTTTCAGTTTTGTCTCTATGTTTTGTTTCCTCTTCAAGTAGTCCTAGGCACCGACGGTGGAAAAAAACTTTCATTGAGAGGGTTTGCCAAGTTTCTAAGAAATAACGAGTTTCCGAAATACCAGCAAATATTTTTTCACCGAATCTTGATGATACTTGGCGGTAATGATCGGTACACAAATCCCACTTGACTCACCAAATTTTGTTCTTCTAGGTTGAAGCCATCGTTTTCAGTAGCAGTTCATATTTTTAGGTTTCCCTCTGTTCTCTCCTGTATAGATAGATGAATTTGGAACACTAAATCCAACATGGTGTGTAGTAGCTCTTTGAAATTTGACAAAATAGAGGAATTGTCAGTTTTGTCTCTATGATTTGTTTCCGCTTCATGTAGCCCTAACCAGAGACTGTGAAAAAGCACATTCATTGAAAGGGGTTGCCAAACTTCCAAGAAATTACGAGTTTCCGAAATACCAGCAAATATTTTTTCACCCAATGTTGATGATACTTGGTGGCAATGATCAGTACACAAATCCCACTTGGCTCACCAAGTTTTGTTCTTCTGGGTTGAAGCGTTCGTCTACAGTAGCAGTTTTTATATTTAGGTTTATTTGTTCTCTCCTATATAGACAGATGAATTTGGAACTCTAAATCCAACATGGTTTGTAGTAGCTCTTTGAAACTTGACAAAATAAAGGAGTTCTCAGTTTTGTCTTTATGGTTGGTTTCCGATTCAAGTCGCCCTAGGCACAAGAGGTGGAAAAGCACTTTCATTGAGAGGGTTGCCAAGCTTCTAAGAAATAACGAGTTTTCGAAATACCAGCGAATATTTTTTCACCCAAATTTGATGATACTTGGTGGTAATGATCAGTACACAAATGCCACTTGGCTCACCAAATTTTGTTCTTCTAGTTTGAAGCGTTCATTTACAGTAGCAGTTTTTATATTTTGGTTTCACTCTGTTCTCTCCTATATAGACAGATGAATTTGGAACTCTAAATCCAACATGGTTTGTAGTAGCTCTTTGAAACTTGACAAAATAAAGGAGTTCTAAGTATTGTCTCTATGGTTTGTTTCCTCTTCAAGTAGCCCTAGGCACAGACGGTGGAAAAGCACTTTCATTGAGAGGGGTTGCCAAGATTCCAAGAAATTACGAGTTTCCGAAATACCAGCAAATATTTTTTCATCCAATCTTGATGACACGTGGTGGTAATGACAAGTCCACAATCCCACTTGGCTCACCAAATTTTGTTTTTCTAAGTTAAAGCGTTCTTTTACAGTAGCAGTTTTTATTTTTAGGTTTCACTCTGTTCTCTCCTATATAGATAGATGAATTTGGAACTCTAAATCCAACATGGTTTGTAGTAGCTCTTTGAACCTTGACAAAATAAAGGAGTTCTCAGTTTTGTCTCTATGATTTGTTTCCGCTTCAAGTAGCCCTAAGCAGAGACTGTGGAAAAGCACTTTCATTGAGAGTGGTTGCCAAGCATCTAAGAAATAACGAGTTTCCAAATTACCAGCAAATATTTTTTCACCCAATCTTGGTTATACTTGGTGGTGAAGATCAGTACCCAAATCCCACTTGGCTCACCACATTTTGTTCTTCTCGGTTGAAGCGTTCATCTACAGTAGCAGTTTTTATATTTAGGTTTCACTCTGTTCTCTGCTATATAGATAGATGAATTTGGAACTCTAATTCCAACATGGTTTGTAGTAGCTCTTTGAAACTTGACGAAAGAAAGGAGTTCTCATTTTGGCTCTATGGTTTGTTTCCTCTCAATTAGCCCTCGCACCGAAGGTTGAAAGGCACTTTCATTGAGAGGGTTTGCCAAGCTTCTGAGAAATAACGAGTTTCCGAAATACCAGCAAATATTTTTTCACCCAATGTTGATGATACTTGGTGGTAATGATCAGTACACAAATCCTACTTAGCTCACCAAATTTTGTTCTTCTAGGTTGAAGCGTTTGTCTACAGTAGCAGTTTTTACGTTTAGTTTTCACTCTGTTCTCTGCTATATAGATAGATGAATTTGGAACTCTAAATGCAACATGGTTTGTAGTGGATCTTTGAAACTTGACAAATTAATGAGTTCTCAGTTTTGTCTCTATTATTTGTTTCCGCTTCAAGCAGCCCTAAGAAGAGACTGTGGAAAAGCACTTTCATTGAGAGGGGTTGCCAAGCTTCTAAGAAATAACAAGTTTCCGAATTACCAGCAAATATTTTTTCACCCAATCTTGATGATACTTGGTGGTGAAGATCAGTACACAAATCCCACTTGGCTCACCAAATTTTGTTCTTCTAGGTTGAAGCGTTCGTCTATATTAGCAGTTTTTATGTTTAGGTTTCAGTCTGTTCTCTGCTATATAGATAGATGAATTTGGAACTCTAAATCCAACAGGGTTTGTAGTGGCTCTTTGAAACTTGACAAAATAAAGGAGTTCTCAGTTTTGTCTCTATGGTTTGTTTCCTCTTCAAGTAGCCCTAGGCAGAGACCGTGAAAAAGCACTTTCATTGAGAGGGGTTGCCAAGATTCCAAGAAATTACGAGTTTCCGAAATACCAGCAAATATTTTTTCACCCAATCTTGGTGATACGTGGTGGTAATGACAAGTCCACAATCCCACTTGGATCACCAAATTTTGTTCTTCTAAGTTAAAGCGTTATTTTACAGTAGCAGTTTTTATTTTTAGGTTTCACTCTGTTCTCTCCTATACAGATAGATGAATTTGGAACTCTAAATCCAACATGGTTTGTAGTAGCTCTTTGAACCTTGACAAAATAAAGGAGTTCTCAGTTTTGTCTCTATGATTTGTTTCTGCTTCAAGTAGCCCTAAGCTGAGACTGTGGAAAAGCACTTTCATTGAGAGGGGTTGCCAAGCTTCTAAGAAATAACGAGTTTCCAAATTACCAGCAAATATTTTTTCACCCAATCTTGATGATACTTGGTGATGAAGATCAGTACACAAATCCCACTTGGCTCTCCACATTTTGTTCTTCTAGGTTGAAGTGTTCATCTACAGTAGCAGTTTTTATATTTAGGTTTCACTCTGTTCTCTGCTATATAGATAAATGAATTTGGAACTCTAAATCCAACATGGTTTGTAGTAGCTCTTTGAAACTTGACAAAAGAAAGGAGTTCTCATTTTGGCTCTATGGTTTGTTTTCTCTTCAATTAGCCCACGCTCCCACAGTGGAAAAGCACTTTCATTGAGAGGGTTTGCCGAGCTTCTAAGAAATAACGTGTTTCCGAAATACCAGCAAATATTTTTTCACCCAATCTTGATGATACTTGGTGGTAATGATCAGTACACAAAATCCACTTGGCTCACCAAATTTTGTTCTACTACATTGAAGCATTCGTTTACAGTAGCAGGTTTTATTTTTAGGTTTCACTCTGTTCTCTCCTATATAGATAGATGAATTTGGAACTCTAAATCCTTCATGGTTTGTAGTAGTTCTTTGAAACTTGACAAAATAAAGGAGGTCTCAGTTTTTTCTCTACGGATTGTTTCTTCTTTAATAGCCCTATGCACTGACTGTGGAAAAGCACTTTCTTTGAGAGGGGTTGCCAAGCTTCCAAGAAATTACGAGTTTCCAATATACCAGCAAATATTTTTTTCACCCAATGTTGATGATACTTGGTGGTAATGATCAGTACACAAATCCCACTTGGCTCACCAAATATTGTTCTTAAAGGTTGAAGCGTTCGTCTACAGTAGCAGTTTTTATGTTTAGGTTTCACTCTGTTCTCTGCTATATAGATAGATGAATTTGGAACTCTAAATCCAACATTGTTTGTAGTGGCTCTTTGAAACTTGACAAAATAAAGGAGTTCTGAGTTTTGTCTCTATGGTTTATTTCCTCTTCAAATAGCCCTAGGCACAGACTGTAGAAAAACACTTTCATTGAGAGGGGTTGCGAATCTTCTAAGAAATAACGAGTTTTCGAAATACCAGCAAAAATTTTTTAACCCAATATTGATGATACTTGGTGGTAATGATCAGTACACAAATCCTACTTGTCTCACCAAATTGTGTTCTTCTAGGTTGAAGCGTTCGTCTACAGTAGCAGTTTTTATATTTAGGTTTCACTCTGTTCTCTCCTATATAGATAGATGAATTTGGACCTCTAAATCCAACATGGTTTGTAGTAGTTCTTTGAAACTTGACAAAATAAAGGTGTTCTCAGTTTTGTCTCTATGATTTGTTTCCACTTCAAGTAGCCCTAAGCAGAGTCTGTGGAAAAGCACTTTCATTGTGAGGGTAGCCACGCTTCTGAGAAATAACGAGTTTCCGAAATACCAGCAAATATTTTTACACCCTAACTTGATCATACTTGGTGGTAATGATCAGTACACAAAACCCACTTTACTCATTGAATTTTGTTCTTCTAGGTTGAAGCGTTCATCTACAGTAGCAGTTTTTATATTTAGGTTTCACTCTGTTCTCTCCTATATAAATAGATGAATTTGGAACTCTAAATCCAATATGGTTTGTAGTAGCTCTTTGAATCTTGACAAAATAAAGGAGTTCTCAGTTTTGTCTCCATGATTTGTATCCGCTTAAAGTAGACCTAAGCAGAGACTGTGGAAAAGCACTTTCATTGAGAACGGTTGCCAATCTTCCAAGAAATTACGAGTTTCCGAAATACCAACAAATATTTTCTCACCCAATCTTGATGATGCTTGGTGGTAATGACAAGTCCACAAATCCCTCTTGGCTCACCAAATTTTGTTCTTCTAAGTTGAAGCGTTAGTTTACAGAAGCAGTTTTTATTTTTAGGTTTCACTCTGTTCTCTGCTATATAGATAGATGAATTTGGAACTCTAAATCCAACATGGTTTGTAGTAGCTTTTTTAAACTTGACAAAATAAAGGAGTTCTCAGTTTTGTCTCTATGATTTGTTTCCGCTTCAAGTAGCCCTAAGCAGAGACTGTGGAAAATCACTTTCATTCAGATGGGTTGCCAAGCTTCCAAGAAATTACGAGTTCCAAAATACCAGCAAATATTTTTTCACCCAATCTTGATGATACTTGGTGGTAATGATCAGTACACAAAACCCACTTTACTCATTGAATTTTGTTCTTCTAGGTTGAAGCGTTCATCTACAGTAGCAGTTTTTATATGTAGGTTTCACTCTGTTCTCTCCTATATAGATAGATGAATTTGGAACTCTAAATCCAACATGGTTTTTAGTGGGTCTTTGAAACTTGACAAAATAAAGGAGTTCTCAGTTTTGTCTCTATGATATGTGTCCGCTTCAAGTAGCCCTAACCAGAGACTGTGGAAAAGCACTTTCATTGAGAGGGGTTGCCAAGCTTCCAAGAAATTATGAGTTTCCGAAATACCAGCAAATATTTTTTTCACCCAAAGTTTATGATACTTGGTGGTAATGATCGGTACACAAATCCCACTTGACTCACCAAATTTTGTTCTTTTAGGTTGATGCGTTCGTTTTCAGTAGCAGTTTTAATTTTTAGGTTTCACTCTGTTCTCTCCTATATAGATAGATGAAATTGGAACTCTAAGTCCAACATGGTTTGTAGTTGCACTTTGAAACGTGACAAAAGAAAGGAGTTCTGATTTTGGCTCTATGGTTTGTTTCCTCTTCAAGTAGCCCTAGGCACACACTGTGGAAAAGCACTTTCATTGAGAGGGTTGCCAAGCTTCTAAGAAATAACGATTTGCCAAAATACCAGCAAATATTTTTACACCCAATCTTGATGATACTTGGTGGTAATGATCAGTACACAAATCCCACTAGGCTCACCAAATTTTGTTCTTCTAGTTTGAAGCATTCTTCGACAGTAGCAGATTTTATACTTAGGTTTCAATCTGTTCTCTCCTATATAGATAGATGAATTTCGAACTCTAAATCCAACATGGTTTGTAGTAGTTCTTTGAAACTTGACAAAATAAAGGAGTTCTCAGTTTTGTATCTATGATTTGTTTCCACTTCAAGTAGCCCTAAGCAGAGACTGTGGAAAAGCACTTTCATTGTGAGGGGTAGCCACGCTTCTGAGAAATAACGAGTTTCCGAAATACCAGCAAATATTTTTACACCCAAGCTTGATGATACTTGGTGGTAATGATCAGTACACAAATCCCACTTGGCTCACCAAATTTTATTCTTGTAGATTGAAGCGTTCGTCTACAGTAGCAGTTTTTTTATTTAGGTTTCACTCTGTTCTCTCTTATATACATAGATGAATTTGGAACTCTAAATCCAACATGGTTTGTAGTAGCTCTTTGGAACTTGACAAAATAAAGGGTTTCTCAGTTTTGTCTCTATGGTTTGTTTTCTCTTCAAGTAGCCCTAAGCAGAGACTTTGGAAAAGCACTTTCATTGAAAGGGGTTGCCAAGCTTCCAAGAAATTACGAGTTTACGAAATACCAGCAAATATTTTTCAACCCAATCTTGATGATACGTGGTGGTAATGACAAGTACACAAATCCCACTTGGCTCACCAAATTTTGTTCTTCTAGGTTGAAGTGTTCGTCTACAGTAGCAGTTTTTATTTTTAGGTTTCACTCTGTTCTTTCCTATATAGATAGATGAATTTGGAACTCTAAATCCAACATGGTTTGTAGTGGTTTTTTGAAACTTGACAAAATAATGGAGTACTCAGTTTTGTCTCTATGGTTTGTTTCCTCTTCAAGTAGCCCTAGGCACAGACTGTTGAAAAGCACTTTCATTGAGAGGGGTGCCAAGCTTCTAAGAAATAACGAGTTTCCGAAATACCAGCAAATATTTTTTCTCCCAATGTTGATGATACTTGGTGGTAATGATCAGTACACAAAACCCACTTTGCTCACCAAACTTTGTTCTTCTAGGTTGAAGCGCTCGTCTACAGTAGCAGTTTTTATATTTAGGTTTCACTCTGTTCTCTCCTATATAGATAGATGAATTTGGAACTCTAAATCCAATATGGTTTGTAGTACCTCTTTGAAACGGGACAAAGTAAAGGAGTTCTCAGTTTTGTCTCTATGATTTGTTTCCGCTTCAAGTAGCCCTAAGCAGAGACTGTGGAAAAGCACTTTCATTGAGAGGGGTTGCCAAGCTTCCAAGAAATTACCAGTTTTCGAAATACCAGCAAATATTTTTTAACCCAATCTTGATGATATTGGTGGTAATGACAAGTACACAAATCCCACTTGGCTCACCAAATTCTGTTCTTCTAGGTTGAAGCGTTCGTCTACAGTAGCAGTTTTTCTTTTTAAGTTTCACTCTGTTCTCTCCTATATAGATAGATGAATTTGGAACTCTAAATCCAACATGGTTTGTAGTAGCTCTTTGAAACTTGAAAAAATAAAGGTGTTCTCAATTTGGTCTCTATGGTTTGTTTCCTCTTTAAGTACCCCTAGGAACAGACTTGGAAGAGCACTTTCATTGAGTGGGGTTGCCAAGCTTCTAAGAAATAACGAGTTTCCGAAATACCAGCAAATGTTTTTTTCACGCAAAATTGATGACACTTGGTGGTAATGATCAGTACACAAATCCCACTTGGCTCACCAAATTTTGTTCTTCTAGGTTGAAGCGTTCGTCTACAGTAGCAGTTTTTATATTTAGGTTTCACTCTGTTCTCTCCTATATAGATAGATGAATTTGGAACTCTAAATCCAATATGGTTTGTAGTAGCTCTTTGAAACTTGACAAAGTAAAGGAGTTCTCAGTTTTGTCTCTATGATTTGTTTCCGCTTCATGTAGCCCTAAGCAGAGACTGTGGAAAAGCACTTTCATTGAATGGGGTTGCCAATCATCCAAGAAATTACGAGTTTCGAAAATACCAGCAAATATTTTGTCACCCAATGTTGATGATACGTGGTGGTAATGATCTGCACACAAATCACACTTGGCTCACCACATTTTGTTCTTCTAGGTTGAAGCATTCGTCTACAGTAGCAATTTTTATATTTAGGTTTAACTCTGTTCTCTCTTAAATAGATAGATGAATTTGGAACTCTAAATCCAACATGGTTTGTAGGAGCTCTTTGAAACTTGACAAAATAAAGGAGTTCTCAGTTTTGTCTCTATGATTTGTTTCCGCTTCATGTAGCCCTAAGCAGAGACTGTGGAAAAGCACTTTCATTGAAAGGGGTTGCCAATTTTCCAAGAAATTACGAGTTTCCTAAATACCAGCAAATATATTTTCACCCAATCTTGATGATACTTGGTGGTAATGATCGGTACAGAAATCCCACTGGGCTCACCAAATTTTGTCCTTCTAGGTTGAAGCGTTCGTCTACAGTAGCAGTTTTTATATTTAGGTTTCACTCTGTTCTCTGCGATATAGATAGAGGAATTTGGAACTCTAAATCCAACATGGTTTGTAGTAGCTCTTTGAAACTTGCCAAAATAAAGGAGTTCCAAGTTTTGTCTCTATGATTTTATTTCCGCTTCAAGTAACCCTAAGCAGAGACTGTGGAAAAGCACTTTCATTGAGAGGGGTTGCCAAGCTTCCAAGAATTTATGAGTTTCCGAAATAGCAGCAAATATTTTTTCACCCAATCTTGATGATACTTGGTGGTGATGATCAGTGCACAAATCCCACTTGGCTCACCAAATGTTGTTCTTCTAGGTTGAAGCGTTCGTCTACAGTAGCAGTTTTTATATTTATGTTTCACTCTGTTCTCTCCTATATAGACAGATGAATTTGGAACTCTAAATCCAATATGGTTTGTAGGAGCTCTTTGAAACTTGACAAAATAAAAGAGTTCTCAGTTTTGTCCCTATGATTTGTTTCTTCTTCAAGTAGCCCTAAGCAGAGAGTGTGGAAAAGCACTTTCATTGAAAGGGGTTGCCAATCTTCCAAAATTTACGAGTTTCCGAAATACCAGCAAATATTATTTCACCCAATTTTGATGATACTCGGTGGTGATGATCGGTACACAAATCAAACTTGGCTCACCAAATTTTGTTCTTCTAGGTTGAAGCGTTCATCTACAGTAGCAGTTTTTATTTTTAGGTTTCACTCTGTTCTCTGCTTTATAGATAGATCAATTTGGAACTCTAAATCCCACATGGTTTGTAGTAGCTCTTTTAAACTTGACGAAATAAAGGAGTTCGCAGTTTTGTCTCTATGGTTTGTTTTTTCTTCAAGTAGCCCTAGGAACAGACTGTGGAAAAGCACTTTCATTGAGTGGGGTTGCCAAGCTTCTAAGAAATAACGAGTTTCCGAAATACCAACAAAAGTTTTTTCAGGCAAACTTGATGACACTTGGTGGTAATGATCAGTACACAAATCCCACTTGGCTCACCAAATTTTGTTCTTCTAGGTTGATGCGTTCGTCTACAGTAGCAGTTTTTATATTTAGGTTTCACTCTGTTCTCTCCTATATAGATAGATGAATTTGGAACTCTAAATCCAATATGGTTTGTAGTAGCTCTGTAAACTTGACAAAGTAAAGGAGTTCTCAGTTTTGTCTCTATGAATTGTTTCCGCTTCATGTAGCCCTAAGCAGAGACTGTGGAAAAGCACTTTCATTGAAAGGGGTTGCCAATCTTCCAAGAAATTACGAGTTTCCGAAATACCAGCAAATATTTTGTCACCCATTGTTGATGATACGTGGTGGTAATGATCGGTACACAAATCCTACTTGGCTCACCACATTTTGTTCTTCTAGGTTGAAGCGTTCGTCTACAGTAGCAGTTTTTATATTTAGGTTTCACTCTGTTCTCTGCTATATAGATAGATGAATTTGGAACTCTAAATCCAACATGGTTTGTAGTAGCTCTTTGAAACTTGATAAAATAAAGGAGTTCTCAGTTTTGTGTCTATGATTTGTTTCCGCATCAAGTAGCCCTAAGCAGAGACTGTGGAAAAGCACTTTCATTGAGAGGGGTTGCCAAGCTTCCAAGAAATTACGAGGGTCCGAAATACCAGCAAATATTATTTCACCCAATATTGATGATACGTGCTGGTAATGACAAGTCCACAAATCCCACTTGGCTCACCAAAGTTTGTTCTTCTAATTTGAAGCGTTCGTTTACAGTAGCAGTTTTTATTTTTAGGTTTCACTCTGTTCTCCTATATAGATAGATGAATTTGGAACACTAAATCAAACTTGGTTTGTAGTAGCTCTTTGAAACTTGACAAAATAAAGGAGTTCTCAGATTTGTCTTTATGGTTTGTTTCCTCTTCAAGTACCCCTAGGAACAGACTGTGGAAAAGCACTTTCATTGAGTATGTTTGCCATGCTTCTAAGAAATAACGAGTTTCCGAAATACCAGCAAATATTTTTTCATGCAATCTTGATAACGCTTGGTGGTAATGATCAGTACACAAATCCCACTTGGCTCACCAAATTTTGTTCTTCTAGGTTGAAGCGTTCGTCTACAGTAGCAGTTTTTATATTTAGGTTTCATTATGTTCTCTCCTATATAGATAGATGAATTTGGAACTCTAAATCCAATATGGTTTGTAGTAGCTCTTTGAAACTTGACAAAGTAAAGGAGTTCTCAGTTTTGTCTCCATGGTTCTTTTCCTCTTCAAGTAGCGCTAGGCACACACTGTTGAAAAGCACTTTCATTGAGAGGGGTTGCCAAGCTTCTAAGAAATAAGGAGTTTCCAAAATACCAGCAAATATTTTTTCACCCAATGTTGATGATACTTGGTGGTGAAGATCGGTACACAAATCCCACTTGGCTCACCAAATTTTGTTCTTCTAGGTTGAAGCGTTCGTCTACAGTAGCAGTTTTTATGTTTAGGTTTCACTCTGTTCTCCTATATAGATAGATGAATTTGGAACTCTACATCCAACATGGTTTGTAGTGGTTCTTTGAAACCTGACAAAATAAAGGAGTTCTCACTTTTGTCTCCATGGTTTGTTTCCTCTTTAAGTATCCCTAGGCACAGACGGTGGAAAAGCACTTTCATTGAGAGGGGATGCCAAGCTTCTAAGAAATTACGAATTTCTGAAATACCAGCAAATATTTTTTCTCCCAATGTTGATGATACTTGGTGGAAATGATCAGTACACAAATCTCACTTGGCTCACCAAATTTTGTTCTTCTATGTTGAAGCGTTTGTCTACAGTAGCAGTTTTAATATTTAGGTTTCCCTCTGTTCTCTCCTATATAGATAGATGAATTTGGAACTCTAAATCCAACATGGTTTGTAGTAGCTCTTTGAAACTTGACAAAATAAAGTAGTTCTCAGTTTTGTCTCTATGTTTTGTTTCCTCTTCAAGTAGCCCTAGGCACAGACCATGGAAAAGCACTTTCATTGAGAGGGGTTGCCAAGCTTCCAAGAAATTACGAGTTTACGAAATACCAGCAAATATTTTTTCACCCAATCTTGACGATACTTGGTGGTAATGATCGGTACACAAATCCCACTTGACTCACCTAATTTTGTTCTTCTAGGTTGATGCGTTCATTTTCAGTAGCAGTTTTTATGTTTAGGTTTCACTCTGATCCCTGCTATATAGATAGATGAATTTGGAACTCTAAATCCAACATGGTTTGTAGTGGTTCTTTGAAACCTGACAAAATAAAGGAGTTCTCACTTCTGTCTCCATGGTTTGTTTCCTCTTTAAGTATCCCTAGGCACAGACGGTGGAAAAGCACTTTCATTGAGAGGGGATGCCAAGCTTCTAAGAAATAACGAGTTTCCGAAATACCAGCAAATATTTTTTCACCCAATCTTGATGATACTTGGTGGTAAGGACAAGTCCACAAATCCCACTTGGCTCACCAAATTTTGTTCTTCTAGGTTGAAGCGTTTGTTTACAGTAGCAGTTTTTATTTTTAAGCTTCACTTTGTTCTCTCCTATATAGATAGATGAATTTGGAACTCTAAATCCAACATGGTTTGTAGTAGCTCTTTGAAACTTGACAAAATAAAGGAGTTCTCAGTTTTGTCTCTATGATTTTATTTCCGCTTCAAGTAACCCTAAGCAGAGACTGTGGAAAAGCACTTTCATTGAAAGGCATTGCAAAGCTTCCAAGAAATTACGATTTTCCGAAATACCAGGAAATATTTTCTCACCCAATCTTGATGATACGTGGTGGTAATGACAAGTACACAAATCCCACTTGGCTCAACATATTTTGTTCTGCTAGGTTGAAGTGTTCGTCTACAGTAGCAGTTTTTATATTTAGGTTTCACTCTGTTCTATGCTATATAGATAGATGAATTTGGAACTCTAAATCCAACATGGTTTGTAGTAGCTTTTTGAAAGTTGACAAAATAAAGAGTTCTCAGTTTTGTCTCTATGGTTTGTTTCCTCTTCAAGTAGCCCTAGGCAAAGACGGTGGAAAAGCACTTTCATTATAGAGGGGTTGCCAAGCTTCTAAGAAATAACGTGTTTCCGAAATACCAGCAAATATTTTTTCACCCAAGCTTGATGATACTTGGTGGTAAGGACAAGTACAAAAATCCCTCTTGGCTCACCAAATTTTGTTCTAGGTTGAAGCATTCGTCTACAGGAGCAGTTTTTATTTTTAGGTTTCCCTCTGTTCTCTCCTATATATATCGATGAATTTGGAACTCTAAATCCAACATGGTTTGTAGTAGCTCTTTGAAACTTGACAAAGTAAAGGAGTTCTCAGTTTTGTCTCTATGATTTGTTTCCGCTTCAAGTAGCCCTACGAGGAGACTGTGGAAAAGCACTTTCATTGAGAGGGGTTGCCAAGCTTCCAAGAAATTACGAGTTTCCGAAATACCAGCAAGTATTTTTTCACCGAATCTTGATGATACTTGGTGGTAATGATCAGCACCCAAATAACACTTGGCTCACCAAATTTTGTTCTTCTAGGTTGAAGCGTTCGTTTACAATAGCAGTTTTTATATGTAGGTTTCACTCTGTTGTCTCCTATATAGACAGATGAATTTGGAACTCTAAATCCAATATGGTTTGTAGTAGCTCTTTCAAACTTGACAAAGTAAAGGAGTTCTCAGTTTTGTCTCTATGATTTGTTTTCTCTTTAAGTAGCCCTAGGCACAGACTGTGGAAAAGCACTTTCATTGAGAGGGGTTGCCAAACTTCCATGAAATTACGAGTTTCCGAAATACCAGCAAATATTTTTTCACCGAATCTTGATGATACTTCGTGGTAAATATCAGTACACAACTCCCACTTGGCTCACAAAATTTTGTTCTAGTTTGAAGCGTTCGTCTACTGTAGCAGTTTTTATATTTAGGTTTCTCTCTGTTCTCTCCTATATAGATAGATGAATTTGGAACTCTAAATCCAACATGGTTTGCAGTAGCTCTTTGAAACTTGACAAAATAAAGGAGTTCTCAGTTTTGTCTCTATGGTTTGTTTCCTCTTCAAGAAGCCCTAGGCACCGACGGTGGAAATGCACTTTCATTGAGAGGGGTTGCCAAACTTCTAAGAAATAACGTGTTTCCGAAATACCAGCAAATATTTTTTCACCCAATATTCATGATACTTGGTGGTATTGATCGGTACACAAATCCCACTTGGCTCACCAAATTTTGTTCTGCTACGTTGAAGTGTTCGTCTACAGTAGCAGTTTTTATATTTAGGTTTCCCTCTGCTCTCTGCTATATAGATAGATGAATTTGGAACTCTAAATCCAACATGGTTTGTAGTAGCTCTTTTAAACTTGACAAAATAAAGTAGTTCTCAGTTTTGTCTCTATGTTTTGTTTCCTCTTCAAGTAGCCCTAGGCACAGACCATGGAAAAGCACTTTCATTGAGAGGGGTTGCCAAGCTTCCAAGAAATTACGAGTTTACGAAATACCAGCAAATATTTTTTCACCCAATCTTGACGATACTTGGTGGTAATGATCGGTACACAAATCCCACTTGACTCACCTAATTTTGTTCTTCTAGGTTGATGCGTTCATTTTCAGTAGCAGTTTTTATGTTTAGGTTTCACTCTGATCCCTGCTATATAGATAGATGAATTTGGAACTCTAAACCCAACATGGTTTGTAGTGGTTCTTTGAAACCTGACAAAATAAAGGAGTTCTCACTTCTGTCTCCATGGTTTGTTTCCTCTTTAAGTATCCCTAGGCACAGACGGTGGAAAAGCACTTTCATTGAGAGGGGATGCCAAGCTTCTAAGAAATAACGAGTTTCCGAAATACCAGCAAATATTTTTTCACCCAATCTTGATGATACTTGGTGGTAAGTACAAGTCCACAAATCCCACTTGGCTCACCAAATTTTGTTCTTCTAGGTTGAAGCGTTTGTTTACAGTAGCAGTTTTTATTTTTAAGCTTCACTTTGTTCTCTCCTATATAGATAGATGAATTTGGAACTCTAAATCCAACATGGTTTGTAGTAGCTCTTTGAAACTTGACAAAATAAAGGAGTTCTCAGTTTTGTCTCTATGATTTTATTTCCGCTTCAAGTAACCCTAAGCAGAGACTGTGGAAAAGCACTTTCATTGAAAGGCATTGCAAAGCTTCCAAGAAATTACGATTTTCCGAAATACCAGGAAATATTTTCTCACCCAATCTTGATGATACGTGGTGGTAATGACAAGTACACAAATCCCACTTGGCTCAACATATTTTGTTCTGCTAGGTTGACGCGTTCGTCTACAGTAGCAGTTTTTATATTTAGGTTTCACTCTGTTCTCTGCTATATAGATAGATGAATTTGGAACTCTAAATCCAACATGGTTTGTAGTAGCTTTTTGAAAGTTGACAAAATGAAGAGTTCTCAGTTTTGTCTCTATGGTTTGTTTCCTCTTCAAGTAGCCCTAGGCAAAGACGGTGGAAAAGCACTTTCATTATAGAGGGGTTGCCAAGCTTCTAAGAAATAACGTGTTTCCGAAATACCAGCAAATATTTTTTCACCCAAGCTTGATGATACTTGGTGTTAAGGACAAGTACAAAAATCCCTCTTGGCTCACCAAATTTTGTTCTAGGTTGAAGCATTCGTCTACAGGAGCAGTTTTTATTTTTAGGTTTCCCTCTGTTCTCTCCTATATATATCGATGAATTTGGAACTCTAAATCCAACATGGTTTGTAGTAGCTCTTTGAAACTTGACAAAGTAAAGGAGTTCTCAGTTTTGTCTCTATGATTTGTTTCCGCTTCAAGTAGCCCTAAGAGGAGACTGTGGAAAAGCACTTTCATTGAGAGGGGTTGCCAAGCTTCCAAGAAATTACGAGTTTCCGAAATACCAGCAAGTATTTTTTCACCGAATCTTGATGATACTTGGTGGTAATGATCAGCACCCAAATAACACTTGGCTCACCAAATTTTGTTCTTCTAGGTTGAAGCGTTCGTTTACAATAGAAGTTTTTATATGTAGGTTTCACTCTGTTGTCTCCTATATAGACAGATGAATTTGGAACTCTAAATCCAATATGGTTTGTAGTAGCTCTTTCAAACTTGACAAAGTAAAGGAGTTCTCAGTTTTGTCTCTATGATTTGTTTTCTCTTTAAGTAGCCCTAGGCACAGACTGTGGAAAAGCACTTTCATTGAGAGGGGTTGCCAAACTTCCATGAAATTACGAGTTTCCGAAATACCAGCAAATATTTTTTCACCGAATCTTGATGATACTTCGTGGTAAATATCACTACACAACTCCCACTTGGCTCACAAAATTTTGTTCTTCTAGTTTGAAGCATTCGTCTACTGTAGCAGTTTTTATATTTAGATTTCTCTCTGTTGTCTCCTATATAGATAGATGAATTTGGAACTCTAAATCCAACATGGTTTGCAGTAGCTCTTTGAAACTTGACAAAATAAAGGAGTTCTCAGTTTTGTCTCTATGGTTTGTTTCCTCTTCAAGAAGCCCTAGGCACCGACGGTGGAAATGCACTTTCATTGAGAGGGGTTGCCAAACTTCTAAGAAATAACGTGTTTCCGAAATACCAGCAAATATTTTTTCACCCAATATTCATGATACTTGGTGGTATTGATCGGTACACAAATCCCACTTGGCTCACCAAATTTTGTTCTGCTACGTTGAAGCATTCGTCTACAGTAGCAGTTTTTATATTTAGGTTTCCCTCTGCTCTCTGCTATATAGATAGATGAATTTGGAACTCTAAATCCAACATGGTTTGTAGTAGCTCTTTGAAACTTGACAAAATAAAGTAGTTCTCAGTTTTGTCTCTATGTTTTGTTTCCTCTTCAAGTAGCCCTAGGCACAGACCATGGAAAAGCACTTTCATTGAGAGGGGTTGCCAAGCTTCCAAGAAATTACGAGTTTACGAAATACCAGCAAATATTTTTTCACCCAATCTTGACGATACTTGGTGGTAATGATCGGTACACAAATCCCACTTGACTCACCTAATTTTGTTCTTCTAGGTTGATGCGTTCATTTTCAGTAGCAGTTTTTATGTTTAGGTTTCACTCTGATCCCTGCTATATAGATAGATGAATTTGGAACTCTAAATCCAACATGGTTTGTAGTGGTTCTTTGAAACCTGACAAAATAAAGGAGTTCTCACTTCTGTCTCCATGGTTTGTTTCCTCTTTAAGTATCCCTAGGCAAAGACGGTGGAAAAGCACTTTCATTGAGAGGGGATGCCAAGCTTCTAAGAAATAACGAGTTTCCGAAATACCAGCAAATATTTTTTCACCCAATATTGATGATACTTGGTGGTAAGGACAAGTCCACAAATCCCACTTGGCTCACCAAATTTTGTTCTTCTAGGTTGAAACGTTTGTTTACAGTAGCAGTTTTTATTTTTAAGCTTCACTTTGTTCTCTCCTATATAGATAGATGAATTTGGAACTCTAAATCCAACATGGTTTGTAGTAGCTCTTTGAAACTTGACAAAATAAAGGAGTTCTCAGTTTTGTCTCTATGATTTTATTTCCGCTTCAAGTAACCCTAAGCAGAGACTGTGGAAAAGCACTTTCATTGAGAGGGGTTGCCAAGCTTCCAAGAATTTATGAGTTTCTGAAATAGCAGCAAATATTTTTTCACCCAATCTTGATGATACTTGGTGGTGATGATCAGTACACAAATCCCACTTGGCTCACCAAATGTTGTTCTTCTAGTTTGAAGCGTTCGTCTACAGTAGCAGTTTTTATATTTAGGTTTCTGTTCTCTCCTATATAGACAGATGAATTTGGAACTCTAAATCCAATATAGTTTGTAGGAGCTCTTTGAAACTTGACAAAATAAAGGAGTTCTCAGTTTTGTCCCGATGATTTGTTTCTTCTTCAAGTTGCCCTAAGCAGAGAGTGTGGAAAAGCACTTTCATTGAAAGGGGTTGCCAATCTTCCAAAAATTACGAGTTTCCGAAATACCAGCAAATATTTTTTCACCCAATTTTTATGATACTCGGTGGTGATGATCGGTACACAAATCCCACTTGGCTCACCAAATTTTGGTCTTCTAGGTTGAAGCCTTCATCTACAGTAGCAGTTTTTATTTTTAGGTTTCACTCTGTTCTCTGCTTTATAGATAGATAAATTTGGAACTCTAAATCCCACATGGTTTGTAGTAGCTCTTTTAAACTTGACGAAATAAAGGAGTTCTCAGTTTTGTCTCTATGGTTTGTTTTTTCTTCAAGTAGCCCTAGGAACAGACTGTGGAAAAGCACTTTCATTGAGTGGGGTTGCCAAGCTTCTAAGAAATAACGAGTTTTTGAAATACCAACAAAAGGTTTTTCAGGCAAACTTGATGACAATTGGTGGTAATGATCAGTACACAAATCCGACTTGTCTCACAAAATTTTGTTCTTCTAGGTTGAAGCGTTCGTCTACAGTAGCAGTTTTTATATTTAGGTTTCACTCTGTTCTCTCCTATATAGATAGATGAATTTGGAACTCTAAATCCAATATGGATTGTAGTAGCTCTTTAAACTTGACAAAGTAAAGGAGTTCTCAGTTTTGTCTCTATGATTTGTTTCCGCTTCATGTAGCCCTAAGCTAAGACTGTGGAAAAGCACTTTCATTGAAAGGGGTTGCCAATCTTCCAAGAAATTACGAGTTTCCGAAATACCAGCAAATATTTTGTCACAAATTGTTGATGATACGTGGTGGTAATGATCGGTACACAAATCCCACTTGGCTCACCAAATTTTGTTCTTCTAGGTTGAAGCGTTCGTCTACAGTAGCAGTTTTTATATTTAGGTTTCACTCTGTTCTCTGCTATATAGATAGATGAATTTGGAACTCTAAATCCAACATGGTTTGTAGTAGCTCTTTGAAACTTGACAAAATAAAGGAGTTCTCAGTTTTGTGTCTATGATTTGTTTCAACATCAAGTAGCCCTAAGAAGAGACTGTGGAAAAGCACTTTCATTGAGAGGGGTTGCCAAGCTTCCAAGAAATTACGAGGTTCCGAAATACCAGCAAATATTATTTCACACAATATTGATGATACGTGCTGGTAATGACAAGTCCACAAATCCCACTTGGCTCACCAAAGTTTGTTCTTCTAATTTGAAGCGTTCGTTTACAGTAGCAGTTTTTATTTTTAGGTTTCACTCTGTTCTCCTTTATAGATAGATGAATTTGGAACACTAAATCCAACATGGTTTGTAGTAGCTCTTTGAAACTTGACAAAATAAAGGAGTTCTCAGATTTGTCTTTATGGTTTGTTTCCTCTTCAAGTACCCCTAGGAACAGACTGTGGAAAAGCACTTTCATTGAGTAGGTTTGCCATGCTTCTAAGAAATAACGAGTTTCCGAAATACCAGCAAATATTTTTTCATGCAATCTTGATAACGCTTGGTGGTAATGATCAGTACACAAATCCCACTTGGCTCACCAAATTTTGTTCTTCTAGGTTGAAGCATTCGTCTACAGTAGCAGTTTTTATATTTAGGTTTCATTCTGTTCTCTCCTATATAGATAGATGAATTTGGAACTCTAAATCCAATATGGTTTGTAGTAGCTCTTTGATACTTGACAAAGTAAAGGAGTTCTCAGTTTTGTCTCCATGGTTTTTTTCCTCTTCAAGTAGCCCTAGGCAAACACTGTTGAAAAGCACTATCATTGAGAGGGGTTGCCAAGCTTCTAAGAAATAACGAGTTTCCAAAATACCAGCAAATATTTTTTCACCCAATGTTGATGATACTTGGTGGTGAAGATCGGTACACAAATCCCACTTGGCTCACCAAATTTTGTTCTTCTAGGTTGAAGTGTTCGTCTACAGTAGCAGTTTTTATGTTTAGGTTTCATTCTGATCCCTGATATATAGATAGATGAATTTGGAACTCTAAATCCAACATGGTTTGTAGTAGCTCTTTGAAACTTGACAAAATAAAGGAGTTCTCAGTTTTGTCTCTATGGTTTGTTTCCTCTTTAAGTAGTCCTAGGCACAGAGGGTGGAAAAGCACTCTCATTGAGAGGGGTTGCCAACCTTCCAAGAAATTACCAGTTTCAGAAACACCAGCAAATATTTTTTCACCCAATCTTGATGATACTTGGTGGTAATGATTGGTACACAAATCCAACTTGACTCACCAAATTTTGTTCTTCTAGGTGTATGCGTTCGTTTTCAGTAGCAGTTTTAATTTTTAGGTTCCACTCTCTTCTCTCTTATATAGATAGATGAATTTGGAACTCTAAATCCAACATGGTTTGTAGTAGCTCTTTGAAACTTGACAAAATAAAGGAGTTCTCAGTTTTGTCTCCATGGTTTGTTTCCTCTTCAAATACCCCTGGCACAGACTGTGGAAAAGCACTTTCATTGAGAGGGGTTGACAAGCTTCTAAGAAATAACGAGTTTCTGAAATACCAGAAAATATTTTTTCACCCAATGTTGATGATACTTGGTGGTAATGATCAGTACACAAATCCCACTTGGCTCACCAAATTTTGTTCTTCTAGGTTGAAGCGTTCGTCGACAGTAGCAGTTTTTATATTTAGGTTTTACTCTGTTCTCTCCTATATAGATAGTTGAATTTGGAACTCTAAATCCAATATGGTTTGCAGTAGCTCTTTGAAACTTGGCAAAATAAAGTAGTTCTCAGTTTTGTCTCTATGTTTTGTTTCCTCTTCAAGTAGTCCTAGGCACCGACGGTGGAAAACCACTTTCATTGAGAGGGGTTGCCAAGCTTCTAAGAAATATCGAGTTTCCGAAATACCAGCAAATAATTTTTCACCGAATCTTGATGATACTTGGCGGTAATGATCGGTACACAAATCCCACTTGACTCACCAAATTTTGTTCTAGGTTGAAGCGATCGTTTACAGTAGCAATTCATATTTTTAGGTTTCCCTCTGTTCTCTCCTGTATAGATAGATGAATTTTGAACATTAAATCCAACATGGTGTTTAGTAGCTCTTTGAAATTTGACAAAATAAAGGAGTTCTCAGTTTTGTCTCCATGGTTTGTTTCCTCTTCAAATATCCCTGGCACAGACTGTGGAAAAGCACTTTCATTGAGAGGGGTTGCCAAGCTTCTAAGAAATAACGAGTTTCCGAAATACCAGCAAATATTTTTTCTCCCAATCTTGATGATACTTGGTGGTAATGACAAGTACACAAATCCCACTTGGCTCACCAAATTTTGTTCTTCTAGGTTGAAGCGTTCGTCTACAGTAGCAGTTTTTATGTTTAGGTTTCACTCTGTTCTCTGCTATATAGATAGATGAATTTGGAACTCTAAATCCAACATGGTTTGTAGTGGCTCTTTGAAACTTGACAAAATAAAGAAGTTCTCAGTTTTGTCTCTATGGTTTGTTTCCTCTTCAAGTAGCCCTAGGCACAGACGGTGGAAAAGCACTTTCATTGAGAGGGGTTGCCAAGCTTCCAAGAAATTACGAGTTTCTGAAATACCAGCAAATATTTTTTCACCCAATCTTGGTGATATGTGGTGGTCATGAAAAGTCCACAATCCCACTTGGCTCACGAAATTTTGTTCTTCTAAGTTAAAGCGTTCTTTTACAGTAGCAGTTTTTATTTTTAGGTTTCACTCTGTTCTTTCCTATATAGATAGATGAATTTCGAACTCTAAATCCAACATGGTTTGTAGTAGCTTTTTGAACCTTGACAAAATAAAGGAGTTCTCAGTTTTGTCTCTATGATTTGTTTCTGCTTCAAGTAGCCCTAATCAAAGACTGTGGAAAAGCAATTTCATTGAGAGGGGTTGCCAAGCTTCTAAGAAATAACGAGTTTCCAAATTACCAGCAAATGTTTTTTCACCCAATCTTGATGATACTTGGTGGTGAAGATCAGTACACAAATCCCACTTGGCTCACCACATTTTGTTCTTCTAGGTTGAAGCGTTCATCTACAGTAGCAGTTTTTATATTTAGGTTTCACTCTGTTCTCTCCTATATAGATAGATGAATTTGGAACTCTAAATCCACCATGGTTTGTAGTTGCTCTTTGAAACGTGACAAAAGAAAGGAGTTCTGATTTTTGCTCTATGGATTGATTCCTCTTCAAGTAGCCCTAGGCACAGACTGTGGAAAAGCACTTTCATTGAGAGGGATTGACAAGCTTCTAAGAAATAACGAGTTTCCGAATTACCAGCAAATATTTTTTCACCCAATCTTGATGATACGTGGTGGTAATGACAAGTCCACAATCCCACTTGGATCACCAAATTTTGTTCTTCTAAGTTAAAGCGTTATTTTACAGTACCAGTTTTTATTTTTAGGTTTCACTCTCTTTTCTCCTATATAGATAGATGAATTTGGAACTCTAAATCCAACATGGTTTGTAGTAGTTCTTTGAACCTTGACAAAATAAAGGAGTTCTCAATTTTGTCTCTATGATTTGTTTCTGCTTCAAGTAGCCCTAAGCAATGACTGTGGAAAAGCACTTTCATTGAGAGGGGTTGCCAAGCTTCTAAGAAATAACGAGTTTCCAAATTACCAGCAAATATTTTTTCACCCAATCTTGATGATACTTGGTGGTGAAGATCAGTACACAAATCCCACTTGGCTCTCCACATTTTGTTCTTCTAGGTTGAAACGTTCATCTACAGTAGCAGTTTTTATATTTAGGTTTCACTCTGTTCTCCGCTATATAGATAAATGTATTTGGAACTCTAAATCCAACATGGTTTGTAGTAGCTCTTTGAAACTTGACAAAAGAAAGGAGTTCTCATTTTGGCTCTATGGTTTGTTTTCTCTTCAATTAGCCCATGCTCCGACAGTGGAAAAGCACTTTCATTGAGAGGGGTTGCCAAGCTTCCAAGAAATTACGATGTTTCCGAAATAACAGCAAATATTTTTTCACCCAATCTTGATGATACTTGGTGGTAATGATCAGTACACAAATCCCACTTGGCTCACCAAATTTTGTTCTTCTAGGTTGAAGCGTTCATCTACAGTAGCATTTTTTATATTTAGGTTTCACTCTGTTCTCTGTTATATAGATAGATGAATTTGGAACTCTAAATCCAACATGAATTGTAGTACCTCTTTGAAACTTGAAAAAATAAAGGAGTTCTCAGTTTTGTCTCTATGGTTTGTTTGCGCTTCAAGTAGCCCTAAGCAGAGACTGTGGAAAAACACTTTCATTGAGAGGGGTTGCCAAGCTTCTAAGAAATAACGAGTTTCCGAAATACCAGCAAATATTTTTTTGACCCAATGTTGATGATACTGGGTGGTAATGAACAGTACACAAAACCCACTTGGCTCACCAAATTTTGTTCTTCTAGATTGAAGCGTTCGTCTACAGTAGCAGTTTTTATATTTAGGTTTCACTCTGTTCTCCCCTATATAGATAGATGAATTAGGAACTCTAAGTCCAACATGGTTTGTAGTAGCTCTCTGAAACTTGACAAAATAAAGGAGTTCTCAGTTTTGTTTCTATGGGTTGTTTCCTCTTCAAGTAGTCCTAGGCACAGACTGTGGAAAAGCACTTTCATTGAGTGGGGTTGCCAAGCTTCTAAGAAATAAATAACGAGTTTCCGAAATACCAGCAATTATTTTTTCACCCAATCTTGATGACACTTGGTGGTAATGATCAGTACACAAATACTACTTGGCTCACCAAATTTTGTTCTTCTGGGTTGAAGAGTTCGTCTACAGTAGCAGTTTTTATATTTGGGTTTCACTCTGTACTCTCCTATATAGATAGATGAATTTAGAACTCTAAATCCAACATGGTTTGTAGTAGCTCTTTGAAACTTGATAAAATAAAGGAGGTCTCAGTTTTGTCTCTATGGTTTGTTTCCTCTTCAAGTAGCCCTAGGCACAGACTGTGGAAAAGCACTTTCATTGAGAGGGGTTGCCAAGCTTATAAGAAATAACGTGTTTCCGAAATACCAGCAAATATTTTTGCACCCAAACTTGATGATACTTGGTGGTATTGATCGGTACACAAATCCCACTTGGCTCACCAAATTTTGTTCTTCTAGGTTGAAGCATTCGTCTACAGTAGCAGTTTTTATTTTTACGTTTTACTCGGTTCTCTCCTATATAGATAGATGAATTTAGAACTCTAAATCCAACATGCTTTGTAGTAGCTCTTTGAAACTTGAAAAAATAAATGAGTTCTCAGTTTTGTCTTTATTATTTGTTTCCGCTTCAAGTAGCCCTAAGCAGAGACTGTGGAAAATCACTTTCAATGAGAGTGGTTGCCAAGCATCTAAGACATAACGAGTTTCCGAATTACCAGCAAATATTTTTTCACCCAATCTTGATGATACTTGGTGGTGAAGATCGGTAAACAAATCCAACTTGGCTCACCAAATTTTGTTCTTCTAGGTTGAAGCATTCGTCTACAGTAGCAGTTTTTATATTTAGGTTTCACTCTGTTATCTCCTATATAGATAGATGAATTTAGAACTCTAAATCCAACATGCTTTGTAGTAGCTCTTTGAAACTTGAAAAAATAAATGAGTTCTCAGTTTTGTATTTATTATTTGTTTCCGCTTCAAGTAGCCCTAAGCAGAGACTGTGGAAAAGCACTTTCATTGAGAGGGGTTGCCAAGCTTCCAAGAAATTACCAGTTTCCGAAATACCAGCAAATATATTTTCACCCAATCTTGATGATACGTGGTGGTAATGATCAGTACACCAAACCCACTTGGCTCAACAAATTTTGTTCTTCTAGATTGAAGCGTTCGCCTACAGTAGCAGTTCTTATATTTAGGTTTCACTCTGTTCTCTCCTATATAGATAGATGAATTTGGAACTCTAAATATAACATGGTTTGTAGTAGCTCTTTGACACTTGACAAAATAAAGGAGTTCTCAGTTTTGTTTCTATGGTTTGTTTCCTCTTCAAGTAGTCCTAGGCATAGACG
This sequence comes from Callospermophilus lateralis, assembly GCF_048772815.1. Taxonomy (NCBI): domain Eukaryota; kingdom Metazoa; phylum Chordata; class Mammalia; order Rodentia; family Sciuridae; genus Callospermophilus; species Callospermophilus lateralis. Next base: position 136,629 of record NW_027512910.1, read on the forward strand.
GTGGAAAAGCACTTTCCTTGAGAGGGGTTGCCAAGCTTCCAAGAAATTACGAGTTTCCGAAATACCAGCAAATATTTTTTCACCCAATCTTGATGACACTTGGTGGTAATGACAAGTCCACAATCCCACTTGGCTCACCAAATTTTGTTCTTCAGAATTAAAGCGTTCTTTAACAGTAGCAGTTTTTATTCTTAGGTTTCACTCTGTTCTCTCCTATATAGATAGATGAATTTGGAACTCTAAATCCACCATGGTTTGTAGTAGCTCTTTGAACCTTGACAAAATAAAGTGTTTCTCAGTTTTGTCTCTATGATTTGTTTCCGCTTCAAGTAGCCCTAAGCAGAGACTGTGGAAAAGCACTTTCATTGAGAGGGGTTGCTAAGCTTCTAAGAAATAATGAGTTTCCAAATTACCAGCAAATATTTTTTCACCCAATCTTGGTGATAGTTGGTGGTGAAGATCAGTATACCAATCTCACTTGGCTCACAACATTTTGTTCTTCTCTGTTGAAGCGTTCATCTACAGTAGCAGTTTTTATATTTAGGTTTCACTCTGTTCTCTGCTATATAGATAGATGAATTTGGAACTCTAAATCCAACATGGTTTGTAGTAGCTCTTTGAAACTTCACAAAAGAAAGGAGTTCTCATTTTGGCTCTATGGTTTGTTTCCTCTTCAATTAGCCGTCGCACCGACGGTGGAAAGGCACTTTCATTGAGAGGGGTTGTCAAGCTTCTAAGAAATAATGAGTTTCCAAATTACCAGCAAATATTTTTTCACCCAATCTTGGTGATACTTGGTGGTGAAGATCAGTACACCAATCCCACTTGGCTCACATCATTTTGTTCTTCTCCTTTGAAGCGTTCATCTACAGTAGCAGTTATTATATTTAGGTTTCACTCTGTTCTCCCCTATATAGATAGATGATTTTGGAACTCTAAATCCAACATGGTTTGTAGTAGCTCTTTGAAACTGGACAAAATAAAGGAGTTCTCAGTTTTGTTTCTATGGTTTGTTTCCTTTTCAAGTAGTCCTAGGTTCAGACTGTGGAAAAGCACTTTCATTGAGTGGGGTTGCCAAGCTTCTAAGAAATAACGAGTTTCCGAAAAACCAGCAAACATTTTTTCACCCTATCTTGATGATTCTTGGTGGTAATGATCAGTACACAAATCCCACTTGGCTCACCAAATTTTGTTCTTGTAGATTGAAGCGTTCGTCTACAGTAGCAGTTTCTTTATTTAGGTTTCACTCTGTTCTCTCTTATATAGATAGATATATTAGGAACTCTAAATCTAACATGGTTTGTAGTAGCGCTATGGAACATGCCAAAATAAAGGGTTTCTCAGTTTTGTCTCTATGGTTTGTTTTCTCTTCAAGTAGCCCTAAGAAGAGACTTTGGAAAAGCACTTTCATTGAGAGGGGTTGCCAAGATTCTTAGAAATTACGAGTTTCCGAAATACCAGCAAATATTTTTTCACCCAATCTTGATGATACGTTTTGGTAATGACAAGTACACAAATCCCACTTGGCTCATCAAATTTTCTTCTTCTAGGTTGAAGCGTTCGTCTACAGTACCAGTTTTTATTTTTAGGTTTCACTCTGTTCTCTCCTATATAGATAGATGAATTTGGAACTCTAAATGCAACTTGGTTTGTAGTGGTGCTTTGAAAATTGACAAAATAAAGGAGTACTCAGTGTTTTCTCTATGGTTTGTTCCCTCTTCAAGTAGCCCTAGGCACAGACTGTGGAAAAACACTTTCATTGAGAGGAGTTGCCAAGCTTCTAAGAAATAAAGAGTTTTCGAAATACCAGCAAATATTTTATCACCTACTCTTGATGATACGAGGTGGTAATGATCAGTACACAAATCCCACTTGGCTCACCAAATTGTATTCTTCTAGGTTGAAGCGTTCGTCTACAGCAGCAGTTTTTATATTTTGGTTTCACTCTGTTCTCTCCTATATATATAGATGAATTGGAACTCTAAATCCAACATGGTTTGTAGTGGTTCTTTGAAACTTGACAAAATAAAGGAGTACTCAGTTTTGTCTCTATGGTTTGTTTCCTCTTAAAGTAGCCCTAGGCACAGACTGTTGAAAAGCACTTTCATTGAGAGGGGTTGCCAAGATTCTAAGAAATAACGAGTTTACGAAATTCCAGCAAATAATTTTTAACCGAATCTTGATGATACTTGGTGGTAATGATAAGTACACAAATCAAACTTGGCTCACCAAATTTTGTTCATCTAGGTTGAAGCATTCGTCTACAGTAGCAGTTTTTATTTTTAGGTTTAACTCTGTTCTCTCCTATATAGATAGATGAATTTGGAACTCTAAATTCAACATGGTTTGTAGTAGCTCTTTGAAAGTTGACAAAAGAAAGGAGTTCCCAGATTTGTCTCTATGGTTTGTTTCCTATTCAATTAGCCTTAGGCACCAAAGGTGGAAAACCACTTTCATTGAGAGGGGTGCCAAGCTTCTAAGAAATAACGAGTTTACGAAATAACAGCAAATATTTTTTCACCCAAGGTTGATGATACGTGGTGGTAATGATCAGTACACAAATCCAACTTTGCTCACCAAATTATGTTCTTCTAGTTTGAATTGTTCATCTACAGTAGCAGTTTTTATATTTAGGTTTCACTCTGTTCTCTGCTATATAGATAGATGAATTTGGAACTCTAAATCAAACATACTTTGTAGTAGCTCTTTGAAACTTGACAAAAGAAAGGAGTTCTCAGTATTGTCTCTATGGTTTGTTTCCTCTTCAATTAGCCCTACCACCGTCGGTGGCAAAGCACTTTCATTGAGAGGGGTTGCCAAGCTTCCAAGAAATTACGAGTTTCCCAAATAACAGCAAATATTTTTTCACCAAATCTTGATGGTACGTGGTGGTAATGACAAGTACAGAAATCCCAGTTGGCTCACCAAATTGTGTTCTTCTATGTTGAAGCATTCGTCTAGAGTAGCAGTTTTTATGTTTAGGTTTAACTCTGATCCCTGCTATATAGATAGATGAATTTGGTACTCTAAATCCAACATGGTTTGTAGTGGTTCTTTGAAACCTGACAAAATAAAGGAGTTCTCACTTTTGTCTCTATGGTTTGTTTCCTCTTCAAGTAGCGCTAGGCACAGAGTGTTGAATAGCACTTTCATAGAGAGGGGTTGCCAAGATTCTAAGAAACAACGAGTTTCCGAAATATCAGCAAATATTTTTTCACCCAATCTTGATGATACTTGGTGGTAATGACAAGTACACAAATCCCACTTGGCTCACCAAATTTTGTTCTTCTAGGTTGAAGCGTCCGTCTACAGCAGCAGTTTTTATTTTTAGGTTTCACTCTGTTCTCTAAAATATTGATAGACGAATTTGGAACTCTAAATCCAACATGGTTTCTAGTAGCTCTTTGAAACTTGTCAAAGTAAAAGAGTTCTCAGTTTTGTCTCTATGGTTTGTTTCCTCTTCAAGTAGCCCTAGGCACAGACTTTGGAAAAGCACTTTCATTGAGGGGTTGCCAAGCTTCTAAGAAATAACGAGTTTCCGAAATACCAGCAAATATTTTTTCACCCAATCTTGATGATACTTGCTCGTAATGATCAGTACTCAAAACCCACTTGGCTCACCAAATTTTGTTCTTCTAGTTTGAAGCGCTCATCTACAGTAGCAGTTTTTATATTTAGGTTTCACTCTGTTCTATTTTATATAGATAGATGAATTTGGAACTCTAATCCAACATGGTTTGTAGTAGCTGTTTGAAACTTGACAAAATAAAGGAGTTCTCAGTTTTGTTTCTATGGTTTGTTTCCTCTTCAAGTAGTCCTAGGCACAGACTGTGGAAAAGCACTTTCATTGAGTGGGGTTGCCAAGCTTCTAAGAAATAACGAGTTTCCAAAATACCAGCAAATATTTTTTCACCCAATCTTGATTACACTTGGTGGTAATGATCAGTACACAAATCCCACTTGGTTCACCAAATTTTGTTCTTCTAGGTTGAAGCGTTCGTCTACAGTAGCAGTTTTTATATTTAGGTTTCACTCTGTTCTCTGCTATATAGATAGATTAATTTGGAACTCTAAATCCAACAAGGTTTGCAGTAGCTCTTTGAAACTTGACAAAATAAAGGAGTTCTCAGTTTTTTCTCCATGGTTTGTTTCCTCTTCAAGTAGCCCAATGCACAGACTGTGGAAAAGCACTTTCATTGAGAGGGGTTGCCAAGTTTCTAAGAAATAACATCAAATATTTTTTTCACCCAATCTTGATGATACATGGTGGTAACCACAAGTCCACAAATCCCTCGTCGCTCACCAAATTTTGTTCTTCTAAGTTGAACGTTCGTTTACAGTAGCAGTTTATATTTTTAGGTTTCACTCAGTACTCTCCTATATAGATAGATGAATTTGGAACTCTAAATCCAACATGGTTTGTAGTAGCTCTTTGAAACTTGACAACATAAAGGAGTTCTCAGTTTTGCCTCTATGGTTTGTTTCATCTTCAAGTAGCCCTAGGCACAGACTGTGGAAAAGCACTTTCATTGAGTGGGTTTGCCAAGTTTCTAAGAAATAACGAGTTTCCGAAATACCAGCAAATATTTTTTCAACCAATGTTCATGATACTTGGTGGTGAAGATCGGTACACAAATCCCACTTGGCTCACCAAATTTTGTTCTTCAAGGTTGAAGCGTTCGTCTACAGTAGCAGTTTTTATATTTAGGTTTCACTCTGGTCCCTACTATATAGATAGATGAATTTGGAACTCTGAATCCAACATGGTTTGTAGTAGCTCTCTGAAAATTGACAAAAGAAAGGAGTTCTCAGTTTTTTCTCTATGGTTTCTTTTCTCTTCAATTAGCCCTAGGCACCGATGGTGGAAAAGCATTTTCATTGAGAGGGTTTCCAAGTTTCTAAGATATATCGAGTTTCCGAAATACCAGCAAATATTTTTTCACCCAATCTTGATGATACTTGGTGGTAATGATCACTACAAAAATACCACTTGGCTCACCAAATTCTGTTCTTCTAGGTTGAAGCGTTCGTCTACAGTAGCAGTTTATATATTTAGGTTTCACTCTGTTCTCTCCTATATAGAGAGATGAATTTGGAACTCTAAAACCAACATGGTTTGTAGTAGCTCTTAGAAACTTGAAAAAAACAAAGGAGTTCTCAGTTTTGTCTCTATGATTTGTTTCCTCTTTAAGTAGCCCAAGGCACAGACTGTGGAAATGCACTTTCATTGAGAGGGGTTGCCAAGCTTCCAAGAAATTAAGAGTTTTCGAAATACCAGCAAATATTTTTTTCACCCAATCTTGATTTTACTTGGTGGAATAGATCAGTACACAAATCCCACTTGGCTCACCAAATTTCGTTCTTCTAGTTTGAAGCGTTCGTCTACAGTAGCAGTTTTTATATTTAGTTTTCACTCTGTTCTCTCCTATATAGGCAGATGAATTTAGAACTCTAAATCCAACATGGTTTGTAGTAGCTCTTTGAAACTGGAAAAAATAAAGAAGTTCTCAGTTCTGTTTCTATGGTTTGTTTCCTCTTCAAGTAGTCCTAGGCACAGATTGTGGAAAAGCACTTTCATTGAGTGGGGTTGCCAAGCTTCTAAGAAATAAAGAGTTTACGAAATACCAGCAAATATTTTTTCACCCAATCTTGATGATACTTGGTGGTAATGATCAGTACACCAATCCCACTTGGCTCACCAAATTTTGTTCTTCTAGTTTGAAGCATTCGTTTACAGTAGCAGTTTTTATTTTTAGGTTTCACTATGTTTTCTCCTATATAGATAGATGAATTTGGAACTCTAAATCCTACATGGTTTGTAGTAGCTCTTTGAAACTTGACAAAATAAAGGAGGTCTCAGTTTTGTCTATGGATTGTTTCCTCTTTAAGTAGCCCTAAGCACTGACTGTGGAAAAGCACTTTCATTGAGAGGGGTTGCCAAGCTTCCAAGAAATTACGAGTTTCCGAAATACCAGCAAATATTTTTTTCACCCAATGTTGATGATACTTGGTGGTAATGATCAGTACACAAATCCCACTTGGCTCACCAAATATTGTTCTTCCAGTTTGAAGCGTTCGTCTACAATAGCAGTTTTTATGTTTAGGTTTCACTCTGTTCTCTGCTATATAGATAGATGAGTTTGGAACTCTAAATCCAACATGGTTTGTTGTGGCTCTTTGAAACTTGACAAAATAAAGGAGTTCTCCGTTTTGTCTCTATGGTTTGTCTCCTCTTCAAGTAGACCTAGGCATAGACTGTGGAAAAGCACTTTCATTGAGAGGGGTTGCCAAGCTTCTAAGAAATAACGAGTTTCCGAAATACCAGCAAATATTTTTTCACCCAACCTTGATGATACTTGGTGGTAATGACAAGTACACAAATCCCACTTGGCTCACCAAATTTTGTTCTTCTTGTTTGAAGCATTCGTTTAGAGTAGCAGTTTTTATTTTTAGATTTCACCCTGTTCTCTCCTATATAGATAGATGAATTTGGAACTCTAAATCCAACATGGTTTGTAGTAGCTCTTTGAAACTTGAGCAAATAAAGGAGTTTTCAGTTTTGTCTCTACAATTTGTTTCCGTTTCATGTAGCCCTAATCAAAGACTGTGGAAAAGCACTTTCATTGAAAGGGGTTGCCAAGCTTCCAACAAATTACGAGTTTCCGAAATACCAGCAAATATTTTTTCACCCAATGTTGATGATACGTGGTGGTAATGACAAGTACACAAATCCCACTTGGCTCACCAAATTTTGTTCTTCTAGGTTGAAGCGTTCGTTTCCAGTAGCAGTTTTTATTTTTAGGTTTCACTCTGTTCTCTCCTATATAGATAGATGAATTTGGAACTCTAAATTCAACATGGTTTGTAGTAGCTCTTTGAAAGTTGACAAAATAAAGGAGTTCTCAGTTTTGTGTCTATGGTTTGTTTCCTCTTCAAGTAGCCCTAGGCACAGACTGTGGAAAAGCACTTTCATTGAGAGGGGTTGCCAAGCTTCTAAGAAATAACGAGTTTCCGAAATACCAGCAAATATTTTTTCAACCAATGTTGATGATACTTGGTGGTAATGATCAGAACACAAATCCCACTTGGCTCACCAAATTTTGTTCTTCTGGGTTAAAGCGTTCGTATACAGTAGCAGTTTTTATATTTAGGTTTCACTCTGTTCTCTCCTATATAGATAGATGAATTTGGTACTCTAAATCCCACATGGTGTGTAATTGCTGTTTAAAACGTAAAAAATAAAGGAGTTCTCTGATTTGTCTCTCTGTTTTGTTTCCACTTCAAGTCGCCCTAGGCACGGACTGTGGAAAGCACTTTCATTGAAAGGGGTTGCCAAGCTTCCAAGTAATTACGAGTTTCCGAATTACCAGCAAATATTTTTTCACCCAATGTTCATCATACTTTGTGGTAATCACAAGTACACAAATCCCACTTGGCTCACCAAATTTTGTTCTTCTCGGTTGAAGCGTTCGTCTACTGTAACAATTTTTATATTTAGGTTTCACTCTGTTCTCTCCTATATAGATAGATGCATTTGAAACTCTAAATCCAACATGGTTTTTAGTAGGTCTTTGAAACTTGACAAAATAAAGGAGTTCTCAGTTTTGTCTCTATGATTTCTATCCGTTTCAAGTAGCCCTAAGCACAGACTGTGGAAAAGCACTTTCATTCAGAGGGATTGCCAAACTTCCAAGAAATTACGAGTTTCCGAAATACCAGCAAATGTTTTTTCACCCAATCTTGATGATACGTGGTGGTAATGACAAGTCCACAAATCCCATTTGGCTCACCAAATTTTGTTCTTCTAAGTTGAAGCGTTCATTTACAGTAGCAGTTTTTATATTTAGGTTTCACTCTGTTGTCTGCTATATAGATAGATGAATTTGGAACTCTAAATCCAACATGGTTTGTAGTAGCTCTTTGAAACTTGACAAAATAAAGAGTTCTCAGTTTTGTCCCTTTGGTTTGTTTCCTCTTCAAGTAGCCCTCGGCATAGACGGTGGAAAAGCACTGTCATTGAGAGGGGTTGCAAAACTTCTAAGAAATAACGAGTTTCCGAAATACCAGCAAATATTTTTTCAGCCAATCTTGATGATACTTGGTGGTAATGACAAGTACACAAATCCCACTTGGCTCAACAAATTTTGTTCTTCTAGGTTGAATTGTTCATCTAAAGTAGCAGTTTTTATATTTAGGTTTCACTCTGTTCTCTGCTATATAGATAGATGAATTTGGAACTCTAAATCCCATATGGTTTGTAGTAGCTCTTTGAAACTTGACAAAAGAAAGGAGTTCTCAGTTTTGTCTCTATGGTTTGATTCCTCTTCAATTAGCTCTAGGCACCGACGGTGGAAAAGCACTTTTATTGAAAGCGGTTGCCAAGCTACCAAGAAATTACGAGTTTCCGAAATACCAGCAAATATTTTTTTACACAATCTTGATGAAACTGTGTGGTAATGATCAGTACACAAATCCCACTTGGCTCACCAAATTTTGTTCTTGTAGGTTGAAGCGTTTGTCTACAGTAGCAGTTTTTATATTTAGGTTTCACTCTGTTCTCTGCTATATAGATAGATGAATTTGGAACTCTAAATCCAATATGGTTTGTAGTAGCTCTTTGAAACTTGACAAAGTAAAGGAGTTCTCAGTTTTGTCTCTATGATTTGATTCCGCTTCATGTAGCCCTAAGCAGAGACTGTGGAAAAGCACTTTCATTGAGAGGGGTTGCCAAGCTTCCAAGAAATTACCAGTTTCCGAAATAGCAGCAAATATTTTTTCACCCAATCTTGATGATACGTGGTGGTAATATCAAGTCCACAAATCCCACTTTGCTCACCAAATTTTGTTCTTCTAGGTTGAAGCATTCGTTTACAGTCGCAGTTTTTATTTTTAGGTTTCACTGTGTTCTCTCCTATATAGATAGATGAATTTGGAACTCTAAATCCAACATGGTTTGTAGTAGATCTTTGAAACTTGACAAAATAAAGGGGTTCTCAGTTTTGTCTCTATGGTTTTTTTTTCTTCAAGTAGACCTAGGCACAGACGGTGGAAAAGTATTTTCATTGAAAGGCATTGCAAAGTTTCCAAGAAATTACGATTTTCCGAAATACCAGCACTTATTTTCTCACCCAATCTTGATGATACGTGGTGGTAATGACAAGTACACAAATCCCACTTGCCTCAACAAATTTTGTTCTTCTAGGTTGATGCGTTCGTCTGCAGTAGCAGTTTTTATATTTAAGTTTCACTCTGTTCTCTCCTATATAGATAGATGAATTTGGAACTCTAATCCAATATGGTTTGTAGTAGCTCTTTGATACTTGACAAAATAAAGGAGTTCTCAGATTTGTCTCAATGATTTGCTTCCGCTTCAAGTAGCCCAAACAGTGACTGTGGAAAAGCACTTTCATTGAGAGGGGTTGCCAAGCTTCTAAGAAATAACGAGTTTCCGAAATACCAGCAAATATTTTTTCACCCAATCTTGATGATACTTTGTGGTGATGATCAGTACACAAATCCCAATGTCTCACCAAATTTTGTTCTTCTAGGTTGAAGAGTTCGTCTACAGTAGCAATTTTTATACTTAGGTTTCACTCTGTTCTCTCCTATATAGATAGATGAATTTGGAACTCTAAATAAAACATAGTTTGTACTAGCTCCTTGAAACTGGACAAAATAAAGGAGTTCTCAGTTTTGTCTCTATGATTTGTTTCTGCTTCAAGTAGCCCTAAGCAGTGACTGTGGAAAAGCACTTTCATTGAGAGGGGTGGCCAAGCTTCTAAGAAATAACGAGTTTCCGAAATACCAGCAAATATTTTTTCACCCAATCTTGATTATACTTGGTGGTAATGATCAGTACACAAATCCCACATGGCTCACCAAATTTTGTTCTTCTAGGTTGATGCGTTCGTCTGCAGTAGCAATTTTTATGTTTAGGTTTTACTCTGTTCTCTGCTATACAGATAGATGAATTTGGAACTCTAAATCCAACATGGTTTGTAGTGTCCCTTTGAATCTTGACAAAATAAAGGAGTTCTCAGTTTTGTCTCTATGATTTGTTTCCTCTTCAACTAACCCTATGCACAGAGTGTGGATAAACACTTTCATTGAGAGGGGTTGCAAAGCTTCTGAGAAATAATGAGTTTCCGAAATACCAGCAAATGTTTTTACACCCAATCTTGATGATACTTGGTGGTAATGATCAGTACACAAATCCCAATTTACTCACCAAATTTTGTTCTTCAAGGTTGAAGCGTTTGTCTACCGTAGCAGATTTTATACTTAGGTTTCAATCTGTTCTCTCTTATATAGATAGATGAATTTGGAACTCTAAATCCAACATGGTTTGTACTAGCTCCTTGAAACTGGACAAAATAAAGGAGTTCTCAGTTTTGTCTCTATGATTTGTTTCTGCTTCAAGTAGCCCTAAGCAGTGACTGTGGAAAAGCACTTTCATTGAGAGGGGTGGCCAAGCTTCTAAGAAATAACGAGTTTCCGAAATACCAGCAAATATTTTTTCACCCAATCTTGATTATACTTGGTGGTAATGATCAGTACACAAATCCCACATGGCTCACCAAATTTTGTTCTTCTAGGTTGATGCGTTCGTCTGCAGTAGCAATTTTTATGTTTAGGTTTTACTCTGTTCTCTGCTATACAGATAGATGAATTTAGAACTCTAAATCCAACATGGTTTGTAGTGTCCCTTTGAATCTTGACAAAATAAAGGAGTTCTCAGTTTTGTCTCTATGATTTGTTTCCTCTTCAACTAACCCTATGCACACAGTGTGGATAAACACTTTCATTGAGAGGGGTTGCAAAGCTTCTGAGAAATAATGAGTTTCCGAAATACCAGCAAATGTTTTTACACCCAATCTTGATGATACTTATGGTAATGATCAGTACACAAATCCCAATTTACTCACCAAATTTTGTTCTTCAAGGTTGAAGCGTTTGTCTACCGTAGCAGATTTTATACTTAGGTTTCAATCTGTTCTCTCTTATATAGATAGATGAATTTGGAACTCTAAATCCAACATGGTTTGTAGTGGCTCTTTGAAACTTGACAAAATAAAGGAGTTCTCAGTTTTGTCTCTACGGCTTGTTTCCTCTTCAAGTAGTCCTAGGCACAGACGGTGGAAAAGCACTTTCATTGAGAGAGGTTGCCAAGCTTCTCAGAAATAACGAGTTTCCGAAATACCAGCAAATATTTTTTCTCGCAATCTTGATGACACTTGGTGGCAATGATCAGTACACAAATCCCACTTGGCTCACCAAATTTTGTTCTTCTAGGTTGAAGTGTTCTTCTACAGTAGCAGTTTTTATGTTTAGGTTTCACTTGGTTCTCTTGTATATAGATAGATGAATTTGGAACTCTAAATCCAACATGGTTTGTAGTGGCTCTTTGAAACTAGACAAAATAAAGGAGTTCTCAATTTTGTCTCTATGGTTTGTTTCCTCTTCAAGTAGTCCTAGGCACCGACGGTGGAAAACCACTTTCATTGAGAGGGGTTGCCAAGCTTCTAAGAAATAACGAGTTTCCAAAATACCAGCAAATATTTTTTCACCGAATCTTGATGATACTTCGCGGTAATGATCGGTACACAAATCCTACTTGACTCACCAAATTTTGTTCTTCTAGGTTGAAGCGATCGTTTACAGTAGCAGTTCATATTTTTAGGTTTCCCTCTGTTCTCTCCTGTATAGATAGATGAATTTGGAACACTAAATCCAACATGGTGTGTAGTAGCTCTTTGATATTTGACAAAATAGAAGAGTGCTCAGTATTGTCTCTATGATTTGTTTCCGCTTCATGTAGCCCTAATCAGAGACTGTGAAAAAGCACTTTCATTGAAAGGGGTTGCCAAACTTCGAAGAAATTACGAATTTCCGAAATACCAGCAAATATTTTTTCACCCAATGTTGATGATACGTGGTGGTAATGACAAGTACACAAATACCACTTGGCTCACCTAATTTCGTTCTTCTAGGTTGAAGCGTTCGTTTACAGTAGCAGTTTTTATTTTTAGGTTTCACTCTGTTCTCTCCTATATAGATAGATGAATTAGGAACTCTAAATCCAACATGGTTTGTAGTAGCTCTTTGAAAGTTGACAAAATAAAGGAGTTCTCAGTTTTGACTCTAAAGTTTTTTCTTCTTCAAGTAGCCCTAGGCACAGACTGTGGAAAAGCACTTTCATTGAGAGGGGTTACCAAGCTTCTAAGAAATAACGAGTTTCCGAAATACCAGCAAATATTTTTTCACCCAAACTTGATGATACTTGGTGGTAATGATCAGTACACAAATCCCACTTGGCTCAACAAATTTTGTTCTTCTAGGTTGAAGCGTTCTTTTACAGTAGCAGTTATTATATTTTGGTTTCACTCTGTTCTCTCCTGTATAGACAGATGAATTTGGAACTCTAAATCCAACATGGTTTGTAGTAGCTCTTTGAAGCTTGACAAAATAAAGGAGTTCTCAGTTTTGTCTTTATGGTTGGTTTCCTCTTCAAGTAGCCCTAGGCACAGACTGTGGAAACGCAATTTCATTGAGAGGGTTGCCAAGCTTCTAAGAAATAACGAGTTTCTGAAATGCCAGAGAATATTTTTTCACCCAAACTTGATGATACTTGGTGGTAATGATCATTACACAATTCCCACTTGGCTCACCAAATTTTGTTCTTCTAGGTTGAAGCGTTCATTTACAGTAGAAGTTTTTATGTTTAGGTTTCACTTGCTTCTCTCGTATATAGATAGATGAATTTGGAACTCTAAATCCAACATGGTTTATAGTGGCTCTTTGAAACTTGACAAAATAAAGGAGTTCTCAGTTTTGTCTCTATGGTTTGTTTCCTCTTCAAGTAGCTCTAGGCACAGACGGTGGAAAAGCTCTTTCATTCAGAGGGGTTGCCAAGCTTCCAAGAAATTACCAGTTTCCGAAACACCAGCAAATATTTTTTCACCCAATCTTAATGATACTTGGTGGTAATGATCGGTACACTAATCCCACTTGACTCACCAAATTTTGTTATTCTAGGTTGATTCGTTCGTTTTCAGTAGCAGTTTCAATTTTTAGGTTTCACTCTCTTCTCTCCTATATAGATAGATTAATTTGGAACTCTAAATCCAACATGGTTTCTAGTAGCTCTTTGAAACTTGACAAAATAAAGGAGTTCTCAGTTTTGTCTCCATGGTTTGTTCCCTCTTCAAATATCCCTGGCACAGACTGTGGAAAAGCACTTTCATTGACAGGGGTTGCCAAGCTTCTAAGAAATAACGAGTTTCCGAAATACCAGCAAATATTTTATAACCCAATCTTGATGGTACTTGGTGGTGATGATCAGTACACAAATCCCAAATGGCTCACCAAATTTTGTTCTTCTAGTTTGAAGCGTTCGTCCACAGTAGCAGTTTTTATGTTTAGGTTTCACTCTGTTCTCTGCTCTATAGATAGATGAATTTGGACCTCTAAATCCAACATGGTTTGTAGTGGCTCTTTGAAGCTTGACAAAATAAAGGAGTTCTCAGTTTTGTCTCCATGGTTTGTTTCCTCTTCAAGTAGCCCTAGGCATAGACGGTGGAAAAGCACTTTCATTGAGAGGGGTTGCCAAGCTTCCAAGAAATTACGAGTATCCGAAAGAAAGGCAAATATTTTTTCACGCAATCTTGATGTTACGTGGTGGTAATGTCAAGTCCACAAATCCCACTTGGCTCACCAAATTTTGTTCTTCTAGGTTGAAGCGTTCATCTACAGTAGCATTTTTTATATTTAGGTTTCACTCTGTTCTCTGTTATATAGATAGATGAATTTGGAACTCTAAATCCAACATGGTTTGTAGTTGCTCTTTGAAACGTGACAAAAGAAAGGAGTTCTGATTTTGGCTCTATGGTTTGTTTCTTCTTCAAGTAGCCCTAGTCACAGACTATGGAAAAGCACTTTCATTGAGAGGGGTTGCCAAGCTTCTAAGAAATAACGAGTTTCCGAAATACCAGCAAATATTTTCTCACCCAATCTTGATGATACTTGGTGGTAATGAAAAGTACACAAATCCCACTTGGCTCACCAAATTTTGTTCTTCCAGGTTGAAGCGTTCGTCTACAGTAGCAATTTTTATGTTTAGGTTTCACTCTGTTCTCTGCTATATAGATAGATAAATTTGGAACTCTAAATCCAACATGGTGTGTAGTGGCTCTTTGAAACTTGACAAAAATAAAGGAGTTCTCAGTTTTGTCTCTATGGTTTGTTTCCTCTTCAAGTAGCCCTAGGCACAGACTGTGGAAAAGCACTTTCATTGAGAGGGGTTGCCAAACTTCCAAGAAATTACCAGTTTTCGAAACACCAGCAAATATTTTTTCACCCAATCTTGATGATACTTGGTGGTAATGATCTGTACAAAAATCCCACTTGACTCACCAAATTTTGTTCTTCTAGGTTGATGCGTTCGTTTTCAGTAGCAGTTTTAATTTTTAGATTTCCCTCTGTTCTCTCCTATATAGATAGATGAATTTGGAACTATAAATCCAACATGGTTTGTAGTAGCTCTTTGAAACTGGACAAAGTAAAGGAGTTCTCAGTTTTGTCTCTACGGTTTGTTTCCTCTTCAAGTAGCCCTAGGCACAGATTGTGGAAAAGCACTTTCATTGAGAGGTGTTGCCAAGCTTTTAAGAAATAATGAGTTTCTGAAATACCAGCAAATATTTTTTCACCCAATATTGATGGTACTTGGTGGTAATGATCAGTACACAAATCCCACTTGGCTCACCAAATTTTGTTCTTCTAGGTTGAAGTGTTCTTCTACAGTAGCAGTTTTTATGTTTAGGTTTCACTTGGTTCTCTCGTATATAGATAGATGAATTTGGAACGTTAAATCCAACATGGTTTGTAGTGGCTCTTTGAAACTTGACAAAATAAAAGAGTTCTCAGTTTTGTCTCTGTGGTTTGTTTCCTCTTCAAGTTGTCCTAGGCACAGACGGTGGAAAAGCACTTTCATTGAGAGGGGTTGCCAAGCTTCCAAGAAATTACCAGTTTCCGAAACACCAGCAAATATTTTTTCACCCAATCTTGATGATACTTCGTGGTAATGATCGGTACACAAATCCCACTTGACTCACCAAATTTTGTTCTTCTAGGTTGATGCGTTCGTTTTCAGTAGCAGTTTTAATTATTAGGTTCCACTCTCTTCTCTCCTATGTAGATAGATGAATTTGGAACTCTAAATCCAACATGGTTTGTAGTAGCTCTTTGAAACTTGACAAAATAAAGGAGTTCTCAATTTTGTCTCCATGGTTTGTTTCCTCTTCAAATAGCCCTGGCACAGACTGTGGAAAAGCACTTTCATTGAGAGGGTTT
This sequence comes from Callospermophilus lateralis, assembly GCF_048772815.1. NCBI lineage: Eukaryota > Metazoa > Chordata > Mammalia > Rodentia > Sciuridae > Callospermophilus > Callospermophilus lateralis. Next base: position 151,977 of record NW_027512910.1, read on the forward strand.
GCAAAGGCTCTAAGAAATAACGAGTTTCCGATATACCAGCAAATATTTTTTCACCCAATGTTGATGATACTTGTTGGTAATGATCAGTGCACAAATCCCACTTGGCTCACCAAATTTTGTTCTTCTAGGTTGAAGCGTTCGTCTACAGTAGCAGTTTTTATATTTATGTTTCACTCTGTTCTCTCCTATATAGATAGATGAATTTGCAACTCTAAATCCAATATGGTTTGCAGTAGCTCTTTGAAACTTGGCAAAATAAAGTGGTTCTCAGTTTTGTCTCTATGTTTTGTTTCCTCTTCAAGTAGTCCTAGGCACCAACGGTGGAAATCCACTTTCATTGAGATGGGTTGCCAAGCTTCTAAGAAATAACGAGTTTCCGAAATACCAGCAAATATTTTTTCACCGAATCTTGATGATACTTGGCGGTAATGATCGGTACACATATCCCACTGGACTCACCAAATTTTGTTCTTCTAGGTTGAAGCGATCGTTTACAGTAGCAGTTCATATTTTTAGGTTTCCCTCTGTTCTCTCCTGTATAGACAGATTAATTTGGAACACTAAATCCAACATGGTGCGTAGTAGCTCTTTGAAATTTGACAAAATAGAGGAGTTGTCAGTTTTCTCTCTATGATTTGTTTTCGCTTCATGTAGCCCTAAGCAGAGACTGTGAAAAAGCACTTTCATTGAAAGGGGTTGCCAAACTTCCAAGAAATAACGAGTTTCCGAAATACCAGCAAATATTTTTTCACCCAATGTTGATGATACGTGGTGGTTATGACAAGTACACAAATACCACTTGGCTCACCAAATTTCGTTCTTCTAGGTTGAAGCGTTCGTTTACAGTAGCAGTTTTTATTTTTAGGTTTCACTCTGTTCTCTCCTATATAGACAGATGAATTTGAACTCTAAATCCAACATGGTTTGTAGTAGCTCTTTGAAACTTGACAAATTAAAGGAGTTCCCAGTTTTGTCTTTATGGTTGGTTTCCTCTTCAAGTCGCCCTAGGCACAGAAGGTGGAAAAGCACTTTCATTGAGAGGGTTGCCAAGCTTCTAAGAAATAACGAGTTTCCGAAATACCAGCGAATATTTTTTCACCCAAACTTGATGATACTTGGTGGTAATGATAAGTACACAAATCCCACTTGGCTCACCAAATTTTGTTCTTCTAGTTTGAAGTGTTCATTTACAGTAGCAGTTTTTATATTTTGGTTTCACTCTGTTCTCTCCTATATAGACAGATGAATTTGGAACTCTAAATCCAACATGGTCTGCAGTAGCCCTTTGAAACTTGACAAAATAGGTGAGTTCTCAGTTTTGTCTCTATGGTTTGTTTCCTCTTCAAGTAGTCCTAGGCACTGACTGTGGAAAAGCACTTCCATTGAGAGGGGTTGCCAAGCTTCTAAGAATTAACGAGTTTCCGAAATACCAGCAAATATTTTTTCTCGCAATCTTGATGACACTTGGTGACAATGATCAGTACACAAATCCCACTTGGCTCACCAAATTTTGTTCTTCTAGGTTGAAGCATTCGTCTACAGAAGCAGTTTTTATTTTTAGATTTCCCTCTGTTCTCTCCTATATAGATAGATGAATTTGGAACTATAAATCCAACATGGTTTGTAGTAGCTCTTTGAAACTTGACAAAATAAAGGAGTTCTCAGTTTCGTCTCTATAATTTGTTTCCTCTTCAAGTAGCCCTAGGCACATACTGTGGAAAAGCACTTTCATTGAGAGGGGTTGCCAAGCTTCTAAGAAATAACGAGTTTCCGAAATACCAGCAAATATTTTTTCACCCAAACTTGATGATACTTGGTGGTAATGATCAGTACACAAATCCCACTTGGCTCAACAAATTTTGTTCTTCTAGGTTGAAGCGTTCTTTTACAGTAGCAGTTATTATATTTTGGTTTCACTCTGTTCTCTCCTGTATAGACAGATGAATTTGGAACTCTAAATCCAACATGGTTTGTAGTATCTCTTTGAAGCTTGACAAAATAAAGGAGTTCTCAGTTTTGTCTTTATGGTTGGTTTCCTCTTCAAGTAGCCCTAGGCACAGACTGTGGAATCGCACTATCATTGAGAGGGTTGCCAAGCTTCTAAGAAATAACGAGTTTCCGAAATGCCAGAGAATATTTTTTCACCCAAACTTGATGATACTTGGTGGTAATGATCATTACACAATTCCCACTTGGCTCACCAAATTTTGTTCTTCTAGGTTGAAGCGTTCATTTACAGTAGCAGTTTTTATGTTTAGGTTTCACTTGCTTCTCTCGTATATAGATAGATGAATTTGGAACTCTAAATCCAACATGGTTTGTAGTGGCTCTTTGAAACTTGACAAAATAAAGGAGTTCTCAGTTTTGTCTCTATGGTTTGTTTCCTCTTCAAGTAGCTCTAGGCACAGACGGTGGAAAAGCTCTTTCATTCAGAGGGGTTGCCAAGCTTCCAAGAAATTACCAGTTTCCGAAACACAAGCAAATATTTTTTCACCCAATCTTAATGATACTTGGTGGTAATGATCGGTACACAAATCCCACTTGACTCACCAAATTTTGTTATTCTAGGTTGATTCGTTCGTTTTCAGTAGCAGTTTCAATTTTTAGGTTTCACTCTCTTCTCTCCTATATAGATAGATTAATTTGGAACTCTAAATCCAACATGGTTTCTAGTAGCTCTTTGAAACTTGACAAAATAAAGGAGTTCTCAGTTTTGTCTCCATGGTTTGTTTCCTCTTCAAATATCCCTGGCACAGACTGTGGAAAAGCACTTTCATTGACAGGGGTTGCCAAGCTTCTAAGAAATAAGGAGTTTCCGAAATAGCAGCAAATATTTTATAACCCAATCTTGATGGTAATTGGTGGTGATGATCAGTACACAAATCCCACTTGGCTCACCAAATTTTGTTCTTCTAGTTTGAAGCGTTCGTCCACAGTAGCAGTTTTTATGTTTAGGTTTCACTCTGTTCTCTGCTATATAGATAGATGAATTTGGACCTCTAAATCCAACATGGTTTGTAGTGGCTCTTTGAAACTTGACAAAATAAAGGAGTTCTCAGTTTTGTCTCTATGGTTTGTTTCCTCTTCAAGTAGCCCTAGGCATAGACGGTGGAAAAGCACTTTCATTGAGAGGGGTTGCCAAGCTTCCAAGAAATTACGAGTATCCGAAAGAAAGGCAAATATTTTTTCACGCAATCTTGATGATACGTGGCGGTAATGTCAAGTCCACAAATCCCACTTGGCTCACCAAATTTTGTTCTTCTAGGTTGAAGCGTTCATCTACAGTAGCATTTTTTATATTTAGGTTTCACTCTGTTCTCTGTTATATAGATAGATGAATTTGGAACTCTAAATCCAACATGGTTTGTAGTTGCTCTTTGAAACGTGACAAAAGAAAGGAGTTCTGATTTTGGCTCTATGGTTTGTTTCTTCTTCAAATAGCCCTAGTCACAGACTATGGAAAAGCACTTTCATTGAGAGGGGTTGCCAAGCTTCTAAGAAATAACGAGTTTCCGAAATACCAGCAAATATTTTCTCACCCAATCTTGATGATACTTGGTGGTAATGAAAAGTACACAAATCCCACTTGGCTCACCAAATTTTGTCCTTCCAGGTTGAAGCGTTCGTCTACAGTAGCAGTTTTTATGTTTAGGTTTCACTCTGTTCTCTGCTATATAGATAGATAAATTTGGAACTCTAAATCCAACATGGTGTGTAGTGGCTCATTGAAACTTGACAAAAATAAAGGAGTTCTCAGTTTTGTCTCTATGGTTTGTTTCCTCTTCAAGTAGCCCTAGGCACAGACTGTGGATTAGCAATTTCATTGGGAGGGGTTGCCAAGCTTCTAAGAAATAACGAGTTTCCGAAAAACCAGCAAATATTTTTTCACCCAATCTTGATGATACTTGGTGGTAATGATCAGTACTCAAAACCCACTTGGCTCACCAAGTTGTGGTCTTCTGGGTTGAAGTGCTCACCTACAGTAGCAGTTTTTATATTTAGGTTTCACTCTGTTCTCTCCTATATAGATAGATGAATTTGGAACACTAAATCCAACGTGGTTTGTAGTAGCTCTTTGAAACTTGACAAAATAAATGAGTTCACAGTTTTGTCACTCTTATTTGTTTCTGCCTCAAGTAGCCCTAAGCAGAGACTGTGGAAAAGCACTTTCAGTGAGAGGGGTTGCCAAGAGTCTAAGAAATAACGAGTTTCCGATTTACCAGCAAATATTTTTTCACCCAATCTTGATGATACTTGGTGGTGAAGATCGGTACACAAATCCCACTTGGCTCATCAAATTTTGTTCTTCTAGGTTGAAGCGTTCGTGTACAGTAGCAGTTCTTATATTTAGGTTTCACTCTGTTCTCTCCTATATAGATAGATGAATTTGGAACTCTAAATCCAATATGGTTTGTAGTAGCTCTTTGAAACTTGACAAATAAAGGAGTTCTCAGTTTTGTCAATATGATTTGTTTTCGCTCTAAGTAGCCCTAAGCAGAGACTGTGGAAAAGCACTTTCATTGAGAGGGGTTGCCAAGCTTCCAAGAAATTACAAGATTCCGAAATACCAGCAAATATTTTTTCACCCAATCTTGATGATACTTGGTGGTAATGATCAGTACACAAAACACACTTGGCTCCCCAAATTTTGTATTTCTAAATTGAAGCGTTCGTCTACAGTAACAGTTTTTATATTTAGGTTTCACTCTGTTCTCTCCTATATAGATAGATGAATTTGGAACTCTAAATCCAACATGGTTTTTAGTATTATTTGACACTTGACAAAATAAAGGAGTTCTCAGTTTTGTTTCTATGGTTTGTTTCCCGTTCAAGCAGTCTTAGACACAGACTGTGGAAAAGCACATTCATTGAGTGGGGTTGCCAAGCTTCAAAGAAATAACTGGTTTCTGGAATACCAGCAAATATTTTTTCACCCAATCTTGATGATACTTGGTGGTAATGATCAGTACACAATTCCACTAGGCTCACCAAATTTTGTTCTTCTAGTTTGAAGCATTCATTTACTGTAGCAGTTTTTATTTTTAGGTTTCACTCTGTTCTCTCCTATATAGATAGATGAATTTGGAACTCTAAATTCTACATGGTTTGTAGTAGCTCTTTGAAACTTGACAAAATAAAGGAGTTCTCAGTTTTGTCTCTATGGATTGTTTCCTCGTTAAGTAGCCCAAGGCACTTACTGTGGAAAAGCACTTTCATTGAGAGGGGTTGCCAAGCTTCGAAGAAATTACGAGTTTCCAAAATACCAGCAAATATTTTTTTCACCCAGTGTTGATGATACTGGGTGGTAATGATCAGTACACAAATCCCACTTGGCTCACCAAATTTTGTTCTTCCAGGTTGAAGCGTTCGTCTACAGTAGCATTTTTTATGTTTAGGTTTCACTCTGTTCTCTGCTATATAGACAGATGAATTTGATCACTAAATCCAACATGGTTTGGAGTGGCTCTTTGAAACTTGACAAAATAAAGGAGTTCTCAGTTTTGTCTCTACGGTTTTTTCCTCTTCAAGTAGCCCTAGGCACAGACTGTGGAAAAGCACTTTCATTGAGAGGGGTTGCCAAGCTTCTAAAATATCGAGTTTCCAAAATACCAGCAAATATTTTTTCACCCAATCTTGATGATACTTGCTGGTAATGACAAGTACACAAATCCCACTTGGCTCACCAAATTTTGTTCTTCTAGTTTGAAGCGTTCGTCTACAGTAGCAGTTTTTATGTTTAGGTTTCACTCTGTTCTCTGCTATATAGATAGATGAATTTGGAACTCTAAATCCAACATGGTTTGTAGTGGCTCTTTGAAACTTGACGTAATAAAGAAGTTCTCAGTTTTGTCTCTATGGTTTGTTTCCTCTTCAAGTAGCCCTAGGCACAGACGGTTAAAATAACTTTCATTGAGAGGGGTTGCCAAGCTTCCAAGAAATTATGAGTTTCCGAAATACCAGCAAATATTTTATCACCCAATCTTGATGATATGTGGTGGTAATGACAAGTAAACAATCCCACTTGGCTCACGAAATTTTGTTCTTCTAAGTTAAAGCGTTCTTTTACAGTAGCAGTTTTTATTTTTAGGTTTCACTCTGTTCTCTTTTATATAGATAGATGAATTTCGAACTCTAAATTAAACATGGTTTGTAGTAGCTCTTTGATCCTTGACAAAATAAAGGAGTTCTCAGTTTTGTCTCTATGATTTGTTTCTGCTTCAATAGCCTTAAGCAGAGACTGTGGAAAAGCACTTTCATTGAGAGGGGTTGCCAAGCATCTAAGGAATAACGGGTTTCCATATTACCAGCAAATATTTTTTCACCCAATCTTGATGATACTTGGTGGTGAAGATCAGTACACAAATCCCACTTGGCTCACCATATTTTGTTCTTCTAGGTTGAAGCGTTCATCTACAGTAGCAGTTTTTATATTTAGGTTTCACTCTGTTCTCTGCTCTATAGATAGATGAATTTGGAACTCTAAATCCAACATGGTTTGTAGTTGCACTTTGAAACTTGACAAAAGAAAGGAGTTCTGATTTTGGCTCTATGGTTTGTTTCCTCTTCAAGTAGCCCTAGTCACAGACTATGGAAAAGCACTTTCATTGAGAGGGGTTGCCAAGCTTCTAAGAAATAACGAGTTTCCGAAATACCAGCAAATATTTTTCCACCCAATCTTGATGATACTTGGTGGTAATGAAAAGTACACAAATCCCACTTGGCTCACCAAATTTTGTTTTTCTAGGTTGAAGCATTCGTCTACAGTTGCAGTTTTTATTTTTAGGTTTTACTCTGTTCTCTCCTATATAGATAGATGAATTTGGAACTCTAAATCCAACATGGTTTGTAGTAGCTCTTTGAAACTTGACAAAATAAATGAGTTCTCAGTTTTGTCTCTATTATTTGTTTCCGCTTCAAGTAGCCCTAAGCAGAGACTGTGGAAAAGCACTTTCATTGAGAGGGGTTGCCAAACTTCTAAGAAATAACGAGTTTCCGAATTAGCAGCAAATATTTTTTCACCCAATCTTGATGATATTTGGTGGTGAAGATCGGTAAACAAATCCATCTTGGCTCACCAAATTTTGTTCTTCTAGGTTGAAGCGTTCGTCTACAGTAGCAGTTTTTATATTTAGGTTTCACTCTGTTATCTCCTATATAGATAGATGAATTTGGAACTCTAAATCTAATATGGTTTGTAGTAGCTCTTTGAAACTTGACAAAATAAAGGAGTTCTCAGTTTTGTCTCTATGATTTGTTTCCGCTTCAATTAGCCCTAAGCAGAGACTGTGGACTAGCACTTTCATTGAGAGGGGTTGCCAAGCTTCCAAGAAATTACCAGTTTCCGAAATACCAGCAAATATTTTTTCACACAATCTTGATGATACGTGGTGGTAATGACAAGTCCACGATCCCACTTGGCTCACCAAATTTTGTTCTTCTAAGTAAGCGTTCTTTTACAGTAGCAGTTTTTATTTTTAGGTATCACTCTGTTCTCTCCTATATAGATAGATGAATTTGGAACTCTAAATCCTACATGGTTTGTAGTAGCTTTTGAACCTTGACAAAATAAAGGAGTTCTCAGTTTTGTCTCTATGATTTGTTTCCGCTTCAAGTAGCCCTAAGCAGAGACTGTGGAAAAGCACTTTCATTGAGAGGGGTTGCCAAGCTTCTAAGAAATAACGAGTTTCCAAATTACCAGCAAATATTTTTTCACCCAATCTTGGTGATACTTGGTGGTGAAGATCAGTACACAAATCCCACTTAGCTCACCACATTTTGTTCTTCTCGTTTGAAGCGTTCATCTACAGTAGCAGTTTTTATATTTAGGTTTCACTCTGTTCTCTGCTATATAGATATATGAATGTGGAACTCTAAATCCAACAAGGATTGTAGTAGCTCTCTGAAACTTGACAAAATAAAGGAGTTATCAGCTTTGTCTCTATGATTTGATTCCACTTCAAGTAGCCCTATGCAGAAACTGTGGAAAAGCACTTTCATTGAGAGGGGTTGCCAAGCTTCCAAGGAATTACGAGTTTCCGAAATACCAGCAAATATTTTGTCACCCAATCTTGATGATACGTGGTGGTAATGATCAGTACACATAACCCATTTGGCTCACCAAATTTTGTTCTTCTAGATTGAAGCGTTCATCTGCAGTAGCAGTTTTTATATTTATGTTTCACTCTGTTCTCTCCTATATAGATAGATGAATTTGGAACTCTAAATATAACATGGTTTGTAGTAGCTCTTTGACACTTGACAAAATAAAGGAGTTCTCAGTTTTGTTTCTATGGTTTGTTTCCTCTTCAAGTATCCTAGGCAAAGACTGTGGAAAAGCACTTTAATTGATAGGGGTTTCCAAGCTTCTAAGAAATAACGAGTTTCCGAAATACCAGCAAATATTTTTTCACCCAATCTTGATGATACTTGGTGGTAATGATCATTTCACAAAACCGCTTGTCTCACCAAATTTTGTTCTTCTAGTTTGAAGCATTCGTTTACAGTAGCAGTTTTTATTTTTAGGTTTCACTCTGTTCTCTCCTATATAGATAGATTAATTTGGAACTCTAAATCCTACATGGTTTGTAGTAGCTCTTTGAAACTTGACAAAATAAAGGAGGTCTCAGTTTTGTCTCTATGGATTGTTTCCTCTTTAAGTAGCCCCAGGCACTGACTGTGGAAAAGCACTTTCATTGAGAGGGGTTGCCAAGCTTCCAAGAAATTACGAGTTTCCGAAATACCAGCAAATATTTTTTTCACCCAATGTTGATGATACTGGGTGGTAATGATCAGTACACAAATCCCACTTGGCTCACCAAATTTTGTTACTCCAGGTTGAAGCGTTCGTCTACAGTAGCAGTTTTTATGTTTAGGTTTCACTCTGTTCTCTGCTATATAGATAGATGAATTTGGAACTCTAAATCCAACATGGTTTGCAGTGGCTCTTTGAAACTTGACAAAATAAAGGAGTTCTCAGTTTTGTCTCTATGGTTTGTTTCCTCTTCAAGTAGCCCGAGGCATAGACGGTGGAAAAGCACTTTCATGGAGAGGGGTTGCCCAGCTTCCAAGAAATTACGAGTTTACGAAATACCAGCAAATATTTTTTCACCCAATCTTGATGACACGTGGTGGTAATGACAAGTCCACAATCCCACTTGGCTCACCGAATTTCGTTCATCTAAGTAAGCGTTCTTTTACAGTAGCAGTTTTTATTTTTAGGTATCACTCTGTTCTCTCTTATATAGATAGATGAATTTGGAACTCTAAATCCTACAAGGTTTGTAGTAGCTCTTTGAACCTTGACAAAATAAAGGAGTTCTCAGTTTTGTCTCTATGATTTGTTTCCGCTTCAAGTAGCCCTAAGCAGAGACTGTGGAAAAGCACTTTCATTGAGAGGGGTTGCCAAGCTTCTAAGAAATAACGAGTTTCCAAATTACCAGCAAATATTTTTTCACCCAATCTTGGTGATACTTGGTGGTGAAGATCAGTACACAAATCCCACTTAGCTCACCACATTTTGTTCTTCTCGTTTGAAGCGTTCATCTACAGTAGCAGTTTTTATATTTAGGTTTCACTCTGTTCTCTGCTATATAGATATATGAATGTGGAACTCTAAATCCAACAAGGTTTGTAGTAGCTCTCTGAAACTTGACAAAATAAAGGAGTTATCAGCTTTGTCTCTATGATTTGATTCCACTTCAAGTAGCCCTACGCAGAAACTGTGGAAAAGCACTTTCATTGAGAGGGGTTGCCAAGCTTCCAAGGAATTACGAGTTTCCGAAATACCAGCAAATATTTTTTCACCCAAGGTTGATGATACGTGGTGGTAATGATCGGTACACAAATCCTACTCGGCTCACCAAATTTTGTTCTTCTAGGTTGAAGCGTTCGTCTATAGTAAATGTTTTTATATTTACGTTTCACTCTGTTCTCTGCTATATAGATAGATGAATTTGGAACTCTAAATCCAACATGGTTTGTAGTAGCTCTTTGAAACTTGACAAATTAAAGGAGTTCTCAGTTTTGTCTCTATGGTTTGTTTGCTCTTTAAGTAGCCCTACGCAGAGACTGTGGAAAAGCACTTTCATTGAGAGGGGTTGCCAAGCTTCCAAGAAATTACGAGTTTCCGAAATACCATCAAATATTTTGTCACCCAATCTTGATGATACGTGGTGGTAATGACATGTACACAAATCCCACTTGGCTCACCAAATTTTCTTCTTCTAGGTTGAAGCGTTCGTTTACAGTAGCAGTTATTATTTTTAGGTTTCACTCTGTTCTCTCCTATATAGATAGATGAATTTGGAACTCTAAATCCAACATGGTTTGTAGTAGCTCTTTGAAACTTGACAAAATAAAGGAGTTCTCAGTTTTGTCTCTATGATTTGTTTCCGCTTCAAGTAACCTTCAGCTGAGACTGTGGAAAAGCACTTTCATTGAGAGGGGTTGCCAAGCTTCCAAGAAATTACGAGTTTCCGAAATACCAGCAAATATTTTTTCACCAAATCTTGATGATACTTGGTGGTAATGATCAGTACACAAATCCCACTTGGCTCACCAAATTTTGTTCTTCTAGGTTGAAGCGTTCATCTACAGTAGCAGTTTTTATATTTAGGTTTCACTCTGTTCTCTGCTATATAGATAGATGAATTTGGAACTCTAAATCCAACATGGTTTGTAGTAACTCTTTGAAACTTGACAAAAGAAAGGAGTTCTCATTTTGGCTATATGGTTTGTTTCCTCTTCAATCAGCCCTCGCACCGATGGTGGAAAAGCACTTTCATTGAGAGGCTTTGCCAAGCTTCTAAGAAATAACGAGTTTCCGAAATACGAGCAAAAATTTTGTCACCCAATGTTGATGATACTTGGTGGTAATGATCAGTACACAAATCCCACTTGGCTCACCAAATTTTGTTCTTCTAGGTTGAAGCGTTCGTCTACAGTAGCAATTTTTATATTTAGGTTTCAATTGTTCTCTGCTATACAGATAGATGAATTTGGAACTCTAAATGCAACATGGTTTGTAGTGAGTCTTTGAAACTTGACTAAATAAAGGAGTTCTCAGTTTTGTCTTTATGGTTTGTTTCCTCTTCAGTAGCCCTAGGCAAAGACTGTGGGAAAGCACTTTCATTGAGAGGGGTTGCCAAGCTTCTAAGAAATAACGAGTTTCCGAAATACCAGCAAATATTTTTTCACCCAATCTTGATGATACTTGGTGGTAATGACAAGTACACAAATCCCACCTGGCTCACCAAATTTTGTACTTCTAGGTTGAAGCGTTAGTCTACAGTAGCAGTTTTTATGTTTAGGTGTCACTCTGTTCTCTGCTATATACATAGATGAATTTGGAACTCTAAATCCAACATGGTTTGTAGTGGCTCTTTGAAACTTGACAAAATAAAGGAGTTCTCAGTTTTGTCTCTATGATTTATTTCCGCTTCATGTAGCCCTAAGCAGAGATTGTGGAAAGGCACTTTCATTGAAAGGGGTTGCCAAGCTTCCAAGAAATTACGAGTTTCCGAAATACCAGCAAATATTTTGTCACCCAATGTTCATGATAGGTGGTGGTAATGATCGGTACACAAATCCCACTTGGCTCACCCAATTTTTTTTCTTCTAGGTTGAAGCGTTCATCTACAGTAGCAGTTTTTATATTTAGGTTTCACTCTGTTCTCTGCTTTATCGATAGATGAATTTGGAACTCTAAATCCAACATAGTTTGTAGTAGCTCTTTGAAACTTGACAAAATAAAGGAGTTCTCAATTTGTCTCTATGGTTTGTTTCCTCTTCAAGTAGCCCTAGGCACTGACTATGGTAAAGCACTTTATTGAGAGGGGTATCCAAGCTTCTAAGAAATAACGAATTTCCGAAATACCAGCAAATATTTTTTCACCCAATCATGATGATACTTGGTGGTGATGATCAGTACACAAATCCCACTTGACTCACCAATTTTGTTCATCTCGGTTGAAGCGTTCGTCTACTGTAGCAATTTTTATATTTAGGTTTCACTCTGTTCTCTCCTACATAGATAGATAGATTTGAAACTCTAAATCCAACATGGTTTGTAGTAGCTCTTTGAAACTTGACAAAATAAAGGAGTTCTCAGTTTTGTCTCTATGATTTGTATCCGTTTCAGTTAGCCCTAAGCAGAGACTGTGGAAAAGCACTTTCATTCAGAGGGGTTGCCAAGCTTCCAAGAAATTACGAGTTTCCGAAATACCAGCAAATATTTTTTCACCCAATCTTGATGATACGTGTTGGTAATTTCAAGTCCACAAATCCCATTTGGCTCACCAAATTTTGTTCTTCTAAGTTGAAGCGTTCATTTACAGTAGCAGTTTTTATATTTAGGTTTCACTCTGTTGTCTGCTATATAGACAGATGAATTTGGAACTCTAAATCGAACATGGTTTGTAGTAGCTCTTTGAAACGTTACAAAATAAAGGAGTTCTCAGTTTTGTCCCTTTGGTTTGTTTCCTCTTCTAGTAGCCCTAGGCATAGACGGTGGAAAAGCACTGTCATTGAGAGGGTTTGCAAAACTTCTAAGAAATAACGAGTTTCCGAAATACCAGCAAATATTTTTTCACCCAATCTTGATGATACTTGGTGGTAATGACAAGTACACAAATCCCACTTGGCTCACCAAATTTTGTTCTTCTAGGTTGAATTGTTCATCTAAAGGAGCAGTTTTTATATTTAGGTTTCACTCTGTTCTCTGCTATATAGATAGATGAATTTGGAACTCTAAATCCAACATGGTTTGTAGTAGCTCTTTGAATCTTGACAAATTAAAGGAGGTCTCAGTTTTGTCTCTATGGTTTGTTTGCTCTTTAAGTAGCCCTACGCAGAGACTGTGGAAAAGCACTTTCATTGAGAGGGGTTGCCAAGCTTCCAAGAAATTACGAGTTTCCGAAATACCAGCAAATATTTTGTCACCCAATCTTGATGATACGTGGTGGTAATGACATGTACACAAATCCCACTTGGCTCATCAAATTTTCTTCTTCTAGGTTGAAGCGTTCGTTTACAGTAGCAGTTATTATTTTTAGGTTTCACTCTGTTCTCTCCTATATAGATAGATGAATTTGGAACTCTAAATCCAACATGGTTTGTAGTAGCTCTTTGAAACTTGACAAAATAAAGGAGTTCTCTGTTTTGTCTCTATGGTTTGTTTCCGCGTCAAGTAACCTTCAGCAGAGACTGTGGAAAAGCACTTTCATTCAGAGGGGTTGCCAAGCTTCCAAGAAATTACGAGTTTCCGAAATACCAGCAAATATTTTTTCACCCAATCTTGATGATACTTGGTGGTAATGATCAGTATACAAATCCCACTTGGCTCACCAAATTTTGTTCTTCTAGGTTGAAGCGTTCATCTACAGTAGCAGATTTTATATTTAGGTTTCACTCTGTTCTCTGCTATATAGATAGATGAATTTGGAACTCTAAATCCAACATGGTTTGTAGTAACTCTTTGAAACTTGACAAAAGAAAGGAGTTCTCATTCTTTCTATATGGTTTGTTTCCTCTTCAATCAGCCCTCGCACCGACGGTGGAAAAGCACTTTCATTGAGAGGGTTTGCCAAGCTTCTAAGAAATAACGAGTTTCCGAAATACGAGCAAAAATTTTGTCACCCAATGTTGATGATACTTGGTGGTAATGATCAGTACACAAATCCCACTTGGCTCACCAAATTTTGTTCTTCTAGGTTGATGCGTTCGTCTACAGTAGCAATTTTTATATTTAGGTTTCACTCTGTTCTCTGCTATACAGATAGATGAATTGGGAACTCTTAATGCAACATGGTTTGTAGTGAGTCTTTGAAACTTGACTAAATAAAGGAGTTCTCAGTTTTGTCTTTATGGTTTGTTTCCTCTTCAAGTAGCCCTAGGCAAAGACTGTGGAAAAGCACTTTCATTGAGAGGGGTTGCCAAGCTTCTAAGAAATAACGAGTTTCCGAAATACCAGCAAATATTTTTTCACCCAATCTTGATGATACTTGGTGGTAATGACAAGTACACAAATCCCACCTGGCTCACCAAATTTTGTACTTCTAGGTTGAAGCGTTAGTCTACAGTAGCAGTTTTTATGTTTAGGTGTCACTCTGTTCTCTGCTATATACATAGATGAATTTGGAACTGTAAATCCAATATGGTTTGTAGTAGCTCTTTGAAACTTGACTAAAGAAAGGAGTTCTGAGTTTTGTCTCTATGGTTTGATTCCTCTACAATTAGCCCTAGGCACTGACGGTGGAAAAGCACTTTTATTGAAAGTGGTTGCCAAGCTACCAAGAAATTACAAGTTTCCGAAATACCAGCAAATAGTTTTTCACCCAAGGTTGATGATACGTTGTGGTAATGATCGGTCCACAAATCGCACTTGGCTCACCAAATTTTGTTCTTCTAGGTTGAAGCGTTCGTTTACTGTAGCCGTTTTTATTTTTAGGTTTCACTCTGTTCTCTCCTATATAGATAGATGAATTTGGAACTCTAAATCCCACATGGTTTGTAGTAGCTCTTTGAAACTTGAGAAAATAAAGGAGTTCTCAGTTTTGTCTCTATGGTTTGTTTCCTCTTCATGTACCCCTAGGAACAGACTTTGGAAAATCACTTTCATTGAGTGGGGTTGCCAAGCTTCTAAGAAATAATGAGTTTCCGAAAGACCAGCAAATATTTTTTTCACGCAATCTTGATGAAACTGGGTGTTAATGATCAGTACACAAATCCCACTTGGCTCACCATATTTTGTTCTTGTAGGTTGAAGCGTTTGTCTACAGTAGCAGTTTTTATATTTAGGTTTCACTCTGCTCTCTCCTATATAGATAGATGAATTTGGAACTCTAAATCCAATATGGTTTGTAGTAGCTCTTTGAAACTTGACAAAGTAAAGGAGTTCTCAGTTTTGTCTCTATGATTTGTTTCCGCTTCATGTAGCCCTAAGCAGAGACTGTGGAAAAGCACTTTCATTGAAAGGGGTTGCCAAGCTTCCAAGAAATTATGATTTTCCGTAATACCAGCAAATATTTCGTCACCCAATGTTGATGATACGTGGTGGTAATGATCGGTACACAAATCCCACTTGGCTCACCAAATTTTGTTCTTCTAGGTTGAAGCGTTCATCTACAGTAGCAATTTTTATATTTAGGTTTCACTCTGTTCTCTGCTTTATCGATAGATGAATTTGGAACTCTAAATCCAACATAGTTTGTAGTAGCTCTTTGAAACTTGACAAAATAAAGGAGTTCTCAGTTTTGTCTCTACGGTTTGTTTCCTCTTCAAGTAGCCCTAGGCACTGACTATGGTAAAGCACTTTATTGAGAAGGGTATCCAAGCTTCTAAGAAATAAAGAATTTCCGAAATACCAGCAAATATTTTTTCACCCAATCATGATGATTCTTGGTGGTGATGATCAGTACACAAATCCCACCTGGCTCACCAAATTTTGTTCTTCTCGGTTGAAGCGTTCATCTACTGTAACAATTTTTATATTTAGGTTTCACTCTGTTCTCTCCTATATAGATAGATGCATTTGAAACTCTAAATCCAACATGGTTTTTAGTAGGTCTTTGAAACTTGACAAAATAAAGGAGTTCTCAGTTTTGTCTCTATGAATTCTATCCGTTTCAAGTAGCCCTAAGCAGAGACTGTGGAAAAGCACTTTCATTCAGAGGGATTGCCAAGCTTCCAAGAAATTACGAGTTTCCGAAATACCAGCAAATGTTTTTTCACCCAATCTTGATGATACGTGGTGTAATGACAAGTCCACAAATCCCATTTGGCTCACCAAATTTTGTTCTTCTAAGTTGAAGCGTTCATTTACAGTAGCAGTTTTTATATTTAGGTTTCACTCTGTTGTCTGCTATATAGATAGATGAATTTGGAACTCTAAATCCAACATGGTTTGTAGTAGCTCTTTGAAACTTGACAAAAAAAAGAGTTCTCAGTTTTGTCCCTTTGGTTTGTTTCCTCTTCAAGTAGCCCTCGGCATAGACGGTGGAAAAGCACTGTCATTGAGAGGGGTTGCAAAACTTCTAAGAAATAACGAGTTTTCGAAATACCAGCAAATATTTTTTCAGCCAATCTTGATGATACTTGGTGGTAATGACAAGTACACAAATCCCACTTGGCTCAACAAATTTTGTTCTTCTAGGTTGAATTGTTCATCTAAAGTAGCAGTTTTTATATTTAGGTTTCACTCTGTTCTCTGCTATATAGATAGATGAATTTGGAACTCTAAATCCCATATGGTTTGTAGTAGCTCTTTGAAACTTGACAAAAGAAAGGAGTTCTCAGTTTTGTCTCTATGGTTTGATTCCTCTTCAATTAGCTCTAGGCACCGACGGTGGAAAAGCACTTTTATTGAAAGCGGTTGCCAAGCTACCAAGAAATTACGAGTTTCCGAAATACCAGCAAATATTTTTTTACACAATCTTGATGAAACTGTGTGGTAATGATCAGTACACAAATCCCACTAGGCTCACCAAATTTTGTTCTTCTAGGTTGAAGCGTTGGTCTACAGTAGCAGTTTTTATATTTAGGTTTCACTCTGTTCTCTGCTATATAGATAGATGAAATTGGAACTCTAAATCCAATATGGTTTGTAGTAGCTCTTTGAAACTTGACAAAGTAAAGGAGTTCTCAGTTTTGTCTCTATGATTTGATTCCGCTTCATGTAGCCCTAAGCAGAGACTGTGGAAAAGCACTTTCATTGAGAGGGGTTGCCAAGCTTCCAAGAAATTACCAGTTTCCGAAATACCAGCAAATATTTTTTCACCCAATCTTGATGATACGTGGTGGTAATATCAAGTCCACAAATCCCACTTTGCTCACCAAATTTTGTTCTTCTAGGTTGAAGCATTCGTTTACAGTCACAGTTTTTATTTTTAGGTTTCACTGTGTTCTCTCCTATATAGATAGATGACTTTGGAACTCTAAATCCAACATGGTTTGTAGTAGCTCTTTGAAACTTGACAAAATAAAGGGGTTCTCCGTTTTGTCTCTATGGTTTTTTTTTCTTCAAGTAGCCCTAGGCACAGACGGTGGAAAAGTACTTTCATTGAAAGGCATTGCAAAGTTTCCAAGAAATTACGATTTTCCGAAATACCAGCACTTATTTTCTCACCCAATCTTGATGATACGTGGTGGTAATGACAAGTACACAAATCCCACTTGCCTTAACAAATTTTGTTCTTCTAGGTTGATGCGTTCGTCTGCAGTAGCAGTTTTTATATTTAAGTTTCACTCTGTTCTCTCCTATATAGATAGATGAATTTGGAACTCTAATCCAATATGGTTTGTAGTAGCTCTTTGATACTTGACAAAATAAAGGAGTTCTCAGATTTGTCTCTATGATTTGCTTCCGCTTCAAGTAGCCCAAACAGTGACTGTGGAAAAGCACTTTCATTGAGACGGGTTGCCAAGCTTCTAAGAAATAACGAGTTTCCGAAATACCAGCAAATATTTTTTCACCCAATCTTGATGATACTTTGTGGTGATGATCAGTACACAAATCCCAATGTCTCACCAAATTTTGTTCTTCAAGGTTGAAGAGTTCGTCTACAGTAGCAATTTTTATATTTAGGTTTCACTCTGTTCTCTCCTATATAGATAGATGAATTTGGAACTCTAAATCCAACATGGTTTGTACTAGCTCCTTGAAACTGGACAAAATAAAGGAGTTCTCAGTTTTGTCTCTATGATTTGTTTCTGCTTCAAGTAGCCCTAAGCAGTGACTGTGGAAAAGCACTTTCATTGAGAGGGGTGGCCAAGCTTCTAAGAAATAACGAGTTTCCGAAATACCAGCAAATATTTTTTCACCCAATCTTGATTATACTTGGTGGTAATGATCAGTACACAAATCCCACATGGCTCACCAAATTTTGTTCTTCTAGGTTGATGCGTTCGTCTGCAGTAGCAATTTTTATGTTTAGGTTTTACTCTGTTCTCTGCTATACAGATAGATGAATTTGGAACTCTAAATCCAACATGGTTTGTAGTGTCCCTTTGAATCTTGACAAAATAAAGGAGTTCTCAGTTTTGTCTCTATGATTTGTTTCCTCTTCAACTAACCCTATGCACACAGTGTGGATAAACACTTTCATTGAGAGGGGTTGCAAAGCTTCTGAGAAATAATGAGTTTCCGAAATACCAGCAAATGTTTTTACACGCAATCTTGATGATACTTGGTGGTAATGATCAGTACACAAATCCCAATTTACTCACCAAATTTTGTTCTTCAAGGTTGAAGCGTTTGTCTACCGTAGCAGATTTTATACTTAGGTTTCAATCTGTTCTCTCTTATATAGATAGATGAATTTGGAACTCTAAATCCAACATGGTTTGTACTAGCTCCTTGAAACTGGACAAAATAAAGGAGTTCTCAGTTTTGTCTCTATGATTTGTTTCTGCTTCAAGTAGCCCTAAGCAGTGACTGTGGAAAAGCACTTTCATTGAGAGGGGTGGCCAAGCTTCTAAGAAATAACGAGTTTCCGAAATACCAGCAAATATTTTTTCACCCAATCTTGATTATACTTGGTGGTAATGATCAGTACACAAATCCCACATGGCTCACCAAATTTTCTTCTTCTAGGTTGAAGCGTTCGTTTAGAGTGGCAGTTTTTTTATTTTTAGGTTTCAATCTGTTCTCTCTTATATAGATAGATGAATTTGGAACTCTAAATCCAAAATGGTTTGTAGTAGCTCTTGGAAACTTGACAAAATGAAGGAGTTCTCCGTTTTGTCTCTATGATTTGTTTCCACTTCAAGTAGCCCTAATCAGAGACTGTGGAAAAGCAGTTTCATTGATAGGGGTTGCCAAGCTTCAAAGAAATTACGAGTTTCCGAAATACCAGCAAATATTTTTTCACCCAATCTTGATGAAACTTGGTGGTAATGACAAGTCCACAAATCCCACTTGGCTCACCAAATTTTGTTCTTCTAGGTTGAAGCGTTCGTTAACAGTAGCAGTTTTTATTTTTAGGTTTCACTCTGTTCTCTCCTATATAGATAGATGAATTTGGAACTCTAAAACCAACATGGTTTGTAGTGGCTCTTTGAAACTTGACAAATAAAGGAGTTCTCTGTTTTGTCACTATGGTTTGTTTCCTCTTCAAGTAGCCCTAGGCACAGACGGTGGAAACGCACTTTCATTGAGAGGGGTTGCCAAGCTTCCAAGAAATTACGAGTTTCCGAAATACCAGCAAATATTTTTTTACCCAATGGTGATGATACTTGGTGTTTACGATCGGTACAACAATCCCTCTTGACTCACCAAATTTTGTTCTTCTAGGTTGAAGCGTTCGTTTTCAGTAGCAGTTTTTATTTTTAGGTTTCAATCTGTTCTCTCCTATATAGATAGATGAATTTGGAACTCTAAATCCAACATGGTTTGTAGTAGCTCTTTGAAACTTGACAAAATAAAGGAGTTCTCAGTTTTTTCTCTATGGTTTGTTTCCTCTTCAAATAGCCCTTCCACAGACTGTGGAAAAGCACTTTCATTGAGAGGGGTTGCCAAGCTTCTAAGAAATAACGTGTTTCCGAAATAACAGCACATATTTTTTCACCCAATCTTGATGATACTTGGTGGTGAAGATCGGTACACAAATCTCACTTGGCTCACCAAATTTTGTTCTTCTAGTTTGAAGCGTTCGTCTACAGTAGCAGTTTTTATATTTAGGTTTCAATCTGTTCTCTCCTATATAGATAGATGAATTTGGAACTCTAAATCCAATGTGGTTTCTAGTAGCTCTTTGAAACTTGACAAAATAAAGGTGTTCTCAGTTTTGTCTCTATGATTTGTTTCTGCTTCAAGTAGACCTAATCAGAGACTGTGGAAAACCACTTTCATTGAGAGGGGTTGCCAAGCTTCCAAGAAATTACGAGTTTCCGAAATACCAGCAAATATTTTTTCACCCAATCTTGATGATACTTGGTGGTGATGATCAGTTCACAAATCCCACTTGGTTCACCACATTTTGTTCTTCTAGTTTGAAGCGTTCGTCTACAGTAGCAATTTTTATATTTAGGTTTCACTCTGTTCTCTCCTTTATAGATAGATGAATTTGGAACTCTAAATCCAACATGGTTTTTAGTAGCTCTTTGAAACTTGACAAAATGAAGGAGTTCTCAGTTTTGTCTCTATGATTTCTTTCCACTTCAAGTAGCCCTAAGCAGTGACTGTGGAAAAGCACTTTCCTTTAGAGGGGTTGCCAAGCTTCCAAGAAATTACGAGTTTCTGAAATATCAGCAAATATTTTTTCACCCTATTTTGATGATACTTGGTGGTAATGATCAGTACACAAATCCCAATTGGCTCACCAAATTTTATTCTTCTAGGTTGAAGCGTTCGTTTTCAGTAGCAGTTTTTATTTTAGGTTTCACTCTGTTCTCTCCTATATAGATAGATGAATTTGGAACTCTAAATCCAACATGGTTTGTAGTAGCTCTTTGAAACTTGACTAAATAAAGGAGTTCTCAGTTTTGTCTCTATGGTTTGTTTCCTCTTCAAATAGCCCTTCCACAGACTGTGGAAAAGCACTTTCATTGAGAGGGGTTGCCAAGCTTCTAAGAAATAACGTGTTTCCGAAATACCAGCAAATATTTTTTCACCCAATCTTGATGATACTTGGTTGTAAGAACAAGTACACAAATCCCACTTGGCTCACCAAATTTTGTTCTTCTAGGTTGAAGCATTCGTCTACAGTAGCGGTTTTTATTTTTAGGTTTTACTCTGTTCTCTCCTATATAGATAGATGAATTCGGAACTCTAAATCCAATATGGTTTGTAGTAGCTCTTTGAAACTTGACAAAAAAAAGGAGATCTCAGTTTTGTCTCTATGATTTGTTTCCGCTTCAAGTAGCCCTAAGCAGAGACTGTGGAAAAGCACTTTCATTGAGAGGGGTTGCCAAGCTTCCAAGAAATTACGAGTTTCCGAAATACCAGCAAATATTTTTTTACCCAATCATGATGATACTCGGTGGTAACTATCGGTACACAAATCCCACTTGGCTCACCAAATTTTGTTCTTCTAGGTTGAAGTGTTCGTCTACATTAGCAGTTTTTATGTTTATTTTTCATCTGTTCTCTGCTATATAGATAGATGAATTTGGAACTCTAAATCCAACATGGTTTGTAGTAGTTCTTTGAAACTTGACAAAATAAAGGAGTTCTCAGTTTTGTCTCTATGGTTTGTTTCCTCTTCAATTAGACCTAGGCACCGACGGTGGAAAAGCACTTTCCTTGAGAGGGGTTGCCAATCTTCCAAGATATTACGTGTTTCCGATATACCAGCAAATATTTTTTCACCCAATCTTGATGATACGTGGTGGTAATGACAAGTCCACAAATCCCTCTTGGCTCACCAAATTTTGTTCTTCTAAGTTGAAGCGTTCGTTTACAGAAGCAGTTGTTATTTTTAGGTTTCACTCTGTTTTCTCCCATATAGATAGACGAATTTGGAACTCTAAATCCAATATGGTTTGTAGTAGCTCTTTTAAACTTGACAAATAAAGGAGTTCTCAGTTTTGTCTCTATGGTTTGTTTCCTCTTCAATTATACCTAGGCACCGACGGTGGAAAAGCCCTTTCATTGAGAGGGGTGCCAAGCTTCTAAGAAATAACGAGTTTCCGAAATACCGGCAAATATTTTTTCACCCAATCTTGATGATACTTGGTGGAAATGATTGGTACACAAATCCCACTGACTCACCAAATTTTGTTCTTCTAGGTTGAAGCGTTCATCTACAGTAGCAGATTTTATATTTAGGTTTCACTCTGTTCTCTCCTATATAGATAGATGAATTTATAACTCTAAATCCAACAAGGTTGATAGTAGCTTTTGAAACTTGACAAAATAAAGGAGTTCTCAGTTTTGTTTCTATGGTTTGTTTCCTCTTCAAGTAGTCCTAGGCACAGACTGTGGAAAAGCTCTTTCATTGAGTGGGTTTGCCAAGCTTCTAAGAAAAAACGAATTTCCTTAAAAACCAGCAAATAATTTTACACCCAATCTTGATGATACTTGGTGGTAATGATCACTACACAAATCCCACTTTGCTCACCAAATTTTATTCTTCTAGATTGAAGCGTTCGTCTACAGTAGCAGTTTTTATATTTAGGTTTCACTCTGTACTCTCCTATATAGATAGATGAATTTGGAACTCTAAATCCAACATGGTTTGTAATAGCTCTTTGAAACTTGAGAAAATAAAGGAGTTCTCAGTTTTGTCTCTATGGTTTGTTTTCTCTTCAAGTAGCCCTAGGCATAGACTGTGGAAAAGCACTTTCATTGAGAGGGCTTGCCAAGCTTCTAAGAAATAACGAGTTTCCGAAATACCAGCAAATATTTTTTCACCCAATCTTGATGATACTTGGTGGTAATGATTGTTACACAAATCCCACTGACTCACCAAATTTTGTTCTTTTCGGTTGAAGCGTTCGTTTACAGTAGCAGTTTATATTTTTAGGTTTCCCTCTGTTCTCTCCTATATAGATAGATGAATTTGGAACTCTAAATCCAACATGGTTTGTAATAGCTCTTTGAAACTTGACAAAATAAAGGAGATCTCAGTTTTTTCCCTATGTTTTGTTTCCTCTTCAAGTAGTCCTAGGCACAGACTGTGGAAAAGCACTTTCATTGAGAGGGGTTGCCAAGCTTCTAAGAAATAACGAGTTTCCGAAATACCAGCAAATATTTTTTAACCGGAACATGATGATACTTGGTGGTAATGATCAGTACACAAATCCCACTTGGCTTACCAAATTTTGTTCTTCTAGGTTGAAGCGTTCGTTTACAGTAGCAGTTTTTATTTTTAGGTTTCACTCTATTCTCACATATATAGATAGATGAATTTGAACTCTAAATCCAACATGCTTTATAGTGGCTCTTTGGAACTTCACAAAATAAAGGAGTTCTTAGTTTTGTCTCTATGGTTTGTTTCCTCTTCAAGTAGCCCTAGGCACAGACTGTGCAAAAGCACTTATATTGAGAGGGGTTACCAAGCTTCTAAGAAATAACGATTTTCCGAAATACCAGCAAATATTTTTTCACCCAATCTTGATGATACTTGGTGGTAATGACAAGTACACAAATCCCACTTGGTTCACCAAATTTTGTTTTTCTAGGTTGAAGCGTTCGTCTACAGTACCAGTTTTTATATTTAGGTTTCACTCTGTTCTCTCCTATATAGTTAGATGAATTTGGAACTCTAAATCCAATATGGTTTGCAGTAGCCCTTTGAAATTTGACAAAATAAAGTACCTCTCAGTTTTGTCTCTATTTTTTTTTCCTCTTCCAGTAGTCCTAGGCACAGACTGTGGAAAAGCAATTTCATTGAGAGGGGTTGCCAAGCTTCTAAGAAATAACGAGTTTCCGAAATACCAGCAAATATTTTTTAACCGGAACATGATGATACTTGGTGGTAATGATCAGTACACAAATCCCACTTGGCTTACCAAATTTTGTTCTTCTAGGTTGAAGCGTTCGTCAACAGTCGCAGTTTTTATATTTAGGTTTCACTCTGTTCTCTCCCATATAGATAGATGAATTTGGAACTCTTAATCCAATATGGTTTTTAGTAGCTCTTTGAAACTTGACAAAATAAAGGAGTTCTCAATTTGTCTCTAAGATTTGTTTCCGCTTCAACTAGCCCTAAGCAGAGACTGTGGAAAAGCAGTTTCATTGATAGGGGTTGCCAAGCTTCCAAGAAATTACGAGTTTCCGAAATACCAGCAAATATTTTTTCACCCAATCTTGATGAAACTTGGTGGTAATGACAAGTCCACAAATCCCACTTGGCTCACCAAATTTTGTTCTTCTAGGTTGAAGCGTTCGTTACCAGTAGCAGTTTTTATTTTTAGGTTTCACTCTGTTCTCTCCTATATAGATAGATGAATTTGGAACTCTAAAACCAACATGGTTTGTAGTGGCTCTTTGAAACTTGACAAAATAAAGGAGTTCTCAGTTTGGTCTCTATGATTAGTTTCAGCTTCAAGTAGCCCTAGGCACAGACTGTGGAAACGCACTTTCATTGAGAGGGGATGGCAAGCTTCCATAAATTACGAGTTTCCGAAATACCAGCAAATATTTTTTCACCCAATCGTGGTGATACTTGGTGTTTACGTTCGGTACACCAATCCCCTTGACTCACCAAATTTTGTTCTTCTAGGTTGAAGCTTTCGTTGTCAGTAGCAGTTTTTATTTTTAGGTTTCACTCTGTTCTCTCCTATATAGATAGATGAATTTGGAACTCTAAATCCATTATGGTTTGTAGTAGCTCTTTGAAACTGGACAAAGTAAAGGAGTTCACAGTTTTGTCTCTATGATTTGTTTCTGCTTCATATAGCCCTAGGCAGAGTCTGTGGAAAAGCACTTTCATTGAAAGGGGTTGCCAAGCTTCAAGAAATTACGAGTTTCCGAAATACCAGCAAATATTTTGTCACCCAATGTTGATGATACGTGGTGGTAATGACAAGTACACAAATCCCACTTGGCTCACCAAATTTTCTTCTTCTAGGTTGAAGAGTTCGTCTACAGTAGCAGTTTTTATTTTTAGGTTTCACTCTGTTCTCTGCAATATAGATAGATGAATTTGGAACTCTAAATCCAACATGGTTTGTAGTAGCTGTTTGAACCCTGACAAAATAAAGGAGTTCTCAGTTTTGTCTCTATGGTTTGTTTCCTCTTCAAGTAGCCCTAGGCACAGACTGTGGAAAAGCACTTTCATTGAGAGGTGTTGCCAAGCTTCTAAGAAATAACGAGTTTCTGAAATACCAACAAATATTTTTTCACCCAATCTTGATGATTCTTGGTGGTGATGATCACTACACAAATTCCACTTGGCTCACCAAATTTTGTTCTTGTAGTTTGAAGCGTTGGTTTTCAGTAGCAGTGTTTATTTTTAGGTTTCACTCTGTTCTCTCCTATATAGATAGATGAATTTGGAACTCTAAATCCAACATTGTTTGTAGTAGCTCTTTGAAACTTGACAGAATAAAGGAGTTCTCAGTTTTTTCTCTATGGTTTGTTTCCTCTTCATGTAGTCCAAGGCACAGACTGTTGAAAAGCACTTTCATTGAGAGGGGTTGCCAAGCTTCTAAGAAATAACGAGTTTTCAAAATATCAGCAAATATATTTTCACCCAATCTTGATGATACTTGGTGGTAATGAAAAGTACACAAATCCCACTTGGCTAACCAAATTTACTTCTTCTAGGTTGAAGCGTTCGTTTACAGTAGCAGTTTTTATTTTTAGATTTCCCTCTGTTCTCTCCTATATAGTTAGATGAATTTGGAACTCTAAATCCAACATGGTTTCTAGTAGCTCTTTGAAACTTGACAAAATAAAGAAGTTCTTAGTTTCGTCTCTATAATTTGTTTCGTCCTTTAGTAGCCCTAGGCACAGACTGTGGAAAAGCACATTCATTGAGAGGGGTTGGCAAGCTTCTAAAAAATAACGAGTTTCCAAAATACCAGCAAATATTTTTTCACCCAATCTTGATGGTACTTGGTGGTAATGATCAGTACACAAATCCCACTTGGCTCACCAACGTTTGTTCTTCTACGTTGATGTGTTCGTCTACAGTATCAGTTTTTTTATTTAGGTTTCACTCTGTTCTCTCCTATATAGATAGATGAATTTGAAACTCTAAATCCAACATGGTTTGTAGTAGATCTTTGAAACTTTACAAAATAAAGGAGTTCTCAGATTTGTCTCAATGGTTTGTTTCCTCTTCATGTAGCCCTAGGCAGAGACTGTGGAAAAGCACATTCAGTGAAAGTGGTTGCCAAGCTTATATGAAATAACGAGTTTCCGAAATACCAGCAAATATTTTTTCACCCAATCTTGATGATACGTGGTGGTAATAACAAGTCCACAAATCCCACTTGGCTCACCAAATTTTGTTCTTCTAGGTTGAAGCGTTCGTTAACAGTAGCAGTTTTTATTTTTAGGTTTCACTCTGTTCTCTCCTATATAGATAGATGAATTTGGAACTCTAAAACCAACATGGTTTGTAGTGGCTCTTTGAAACTTGAAAAAATAAAGGAGTTCTCTGTTTTGTCACTATGGTTTGTTTCCTCTTCAAGTAGCCCTAGGCACACACGGTGGAAACGCACTTTCATTGAGAGGGGTTGCCAAGCTTCCAAGAAATTACGAGTTTCCGAAATACCAGCAAATATTTTTTTACCCAATCGTGATGATACTTGGTGTTTACAATCGGTACAACAATCCCTCTTGACTCACCAAATTTTGTTCTTCTAGGTTGAAGCATTCGTTTTCAGTAGCAGTTTTTATTTTTAGGTTTCACTCTGTTCTCTCCTATATAGATAGATGAATTTGGAACTCTAAATCCAACATGGTTTGTAGTAGCTCTTTGAAACTTGACAAAATAAAGGAGTTCTCAGTTTTTTCTCTATGGTTTGTTTCCTCTTCAAGTAGCCCTTGCACAGACTGTGGAAAAGCACTTTCATTGAGAGGGGTTGCCAAGCTTCTAAGAAATAACGTGTTTCCGAAATAAAAGCAAATATTTTTTCACCCAATCTTGATGATACTTGGTGGTGAAGATCGGTACACAAATCTCACTTGGCTCACCAAATTTTGTTCTTCTAGGTTGAAGCGTTCGTCTACAGGAGCAGTTTTTATATTTAGGTTTCAAACTGTTCTCTCCTATATAGATAGATGAATTTGGAACTCTAAATCCAATGTGGTTGCTGGTAGCTCTTTGAAAGTTGACAAAATAAAGGAGATCTCAGTTTTGTCTCTATGATTTGTTTCCGCTTCAAGTAGACCTAATCAGAGACTGTGGAAAACCACTTTCATTGAGAGGGGTTGCCAAGCTTCCAAGAAATTACGAGTTTCCGAAATACCAGCAAATATTTTTTCACCCAATCTTGATGATACTTGGTGGTGATGATCAGTTCACAAATCTCACTTGGTTCACCACATTTTGTTCTTCTAGGTTGAAGCGTTCGTCTACAGTAGCAATTTTTATATTTAGGTTTCACTCTGTTCTCTCCTTTATAGATAGATGAATTTGGAACTCTAAATCCAACATGGTTTGTAGTAGCTCTTTGAAACTTGACAAAATGAAGGAGTTCTCAGTTTTGTCTCTATGATTTGTTTCTGCTTCATATAGCCCTAGGCAGAGACTGTGGAAAAGCACTTTCATTGAAAGGTGTTGCCAAGCTTCAAGAAATTACGAGTTACCGAAATACCAGCAAATATTTTGTCACCCAATGTTGATGATACGTGGTGGTAATGATCGGTACACAAATCCCACTTGGCTCACCAGATTTTCTTCTTCTAGTTTGAAGAGTTCGTCTACAGTAGCAGTTTTTATTTTTAGGTTTCACTATGTTCTCTGCAATATAGATAGATGAATTTGGAACTCTAAATCCAACATGGTTTGTAGTAGCTCTTTGAAACTTGACAAAATGAAGGAGTTCTCAGTTTTGTCTCTATGATTTCTTTCCGCTTCAAGTAGCCCTAGGCACAGACGGTGGAAACACATTTTCATTGAGAGGGATTGCCAAGCTTCCAAGAAATTACGAGTTTCTGAAATATCAGCAAATATTTTTTCACCCAATTTTGATGATACTTGGTGGTAATGATCAGTACCCAAATCCCACTTGGCTCACCAAATTTTGTTCTTCTAGGTTGAAGCGTTCGTTTTAAGTAGCAGTTTTTATTTTAGGATTCACTCTGTTCTCTCCTATATAGATAGATGAATTTGGAACTCTAAATACAACATGGTTTGTAGTAGCTCTTTGAAACTTGACAAAATAAAGGAGATCTCAGTTTTGTCTGTATGATTTGTTTCCGCTTCAAGTAGCCCTAAGCAGAGACTGTGGAAAAGCACTTTCATTGAGAGGGGTTGCCAAGCTTCCAAGAAATTACGAGTTTCCGAAATACCATCAAATATTTTTTCACCCAATCATGATGATACTTGGTGGTAACTATCGGTACACAAATCCCACTTGGATCACCAAATTTTGTTCTTCTAGGTTGAAGCGTTCGTCTACAGTAGCAGTTTTTATGTTTATTTTTCATCTGTTCTCTGCTATATAGATAGATGAATTTGGAACTCTAAATCCATCATGGTTTGTAGTGGCTCTTTGAAACTTTACAAAATAAAGGAGTTCTCAGTTTTGTCTCTATGATTTGTTTCCGCATCAAGTAGCCCTAGGCACAGACTGTGGAAACGCACTTTCATTGAGAGGGGTTGCCAAGCTTCCATAAATTACGAGTTTCCGAAATACCAGCAAATATTTTTTTACCCAATCGTGGTGATACTTGGTGTTTACCATCGGTACACCAATCCCCTTGACTCACCAAATTTTGTTCTTCTAGGTTGAAGCTTTCGTTGTCAGTAGCAGTTTTTATTTTTAGGTTTCACTCTGTTCTCTCCTATATAGATAGATGAATTTGGAACTCTAAATCCATTATGGTTTGTAGTAGCTCTTTGAAACTGGACAAAGTAAAGGAGTTCACAGTTTTGTCTCTATGATTTGTTTCTGCTTCATATAGCCCTAGGCAGAGACTGTGGAAAAGCACTTTCATTGAAAGGTGTTGCCAAGCTTCAAGAAATTACGAGTTTCCGAAATACCAGCAAATATTTTGTCACCCAATGTTGATGATACGTGGTGGTAATGATCGGTACACAAATCCCACCTGGCTCACCAGATTTTCTTCTTCTAGTTTGAAGAGTTCGTCTACAGTAGCAGTTTTTATTTTTAGGTTTCACTATGTTCTCTGCAATATAGATAGATGAATTCGGAACTCTAAATCCAACATGGTTTGTAGTATCTGTTTGAACCCTAACAAAATAAAGAAGTTCTCAGTTTTGTCTCTATGGTTTCTTTCCTCTTCAAGAAGCCCTAGGCACAGACTGTGGAAAAGCACTTTCATTGAGAGGGGTTGCCAAGCTTCTAAGAAATAACGAGTTTCTGAAATACCAGCAAATATTTTTTCACCCCATCTTGATGATTCTTGGTGGTGATGATCACTACACAAATCCCACTTGGCTCACCAAATTTTGTTCTTCTAGGTTTAAGCGTTCGTTTTCAGTAGCAGTTTTTATTTTTAGGTTTCCCTCTGTTCTCTCCTATATAGATAGATGAATTTGGACCTCTAAATCCAACATGGTTTGTAGTAGCTCTTTGAAACTTGACAAAATAAAGGAGTTCTCAGATTTGTCTCAATGGTTTGTTTCCTCTTCATGTAGCCCTAGGCAGAGACTGTGGAAAAGCACATTCAGTGAAAGTGGTAGCCAAGCTTATATGAAATAACGAGTTTCCGAAATACCAGCAAATATTTTTTCACCCAATGTTGATGATACTTGGTGGTAATGATCAGTACACAAATGCCACTTCGCTCACCAAATTTTGATCTTCTAGTTTGAAGCGTTCGTCTACAGTAGCAGTTTTTATATTTAGGTTTCACTCTGTTCTCTCCTATATAGATAGATGAATTTGGAACTCTAAATCCAACATGGTTTGTAGTAGCTCTTTGAAATTCGACAAAATAAAGGAGTTCTCAGGTTTGTCTCTATGGTTTGTTTTCTCTTCAAGGAGCCCTAGGCACAGACTGTGGAAAATCACTTTCATTGAGAGGGGTTGCCAAGCGTCTAAGAAATAACGAGTTTCCGAAATACCAGCAAATATTTTTTCACCCAATCTTGATGATACATGGTGGTAATGACAAGTCCACAAATCCCACTTGGCTCACCAAATTTTGTTCTTCTAGGTTGAAGCGTTCGTTAACAGTAGCAGTTTTTATTTTTAGGTTTCACTCTGTTCTCTCCTATATAGATAGATGAATTTGGAACTCTAAAACCAACATGGATTGTAGTGGCTCTTTGAAACTTGACAAAATAAAGGAGTTCTCTGTTTTGTCACTATGGTTTGTTTCCTCTTCAAGTAGCCCTAGGCACACACGGTGGAAACGCACTTTCATTGAGAGGGGTTGCCAAGCTTCCAAGAAATTACGAGTTTCCGAAATACCAGCAAATATTCTTTTACCCAATCGTGATGATACTTGGTGTTTACAATCGGTACAACAATCCCTCTTGACTCACCAAACTTTGTTCTTCTAGGTTGAAGCATTCGTTTTCAGTAGCAGTTTTTATTTTTAGGTTTCACTATGTTCTCTGCAATATAGATAGATGAATTTGGAACTCTAAATCCAACATGGTTTCTGGTATCTGTTTGAACCCTAACAAAATAAAGAAGTTCTCAGTTTTGTCTCTATGGTTTCTTTCCTCTTCAAGAAGCCCTAGGCACAGACTGTGGAAAAGCACTTTCATTGAGAGGGGTTGCCAAGCTTCTAAGAAATAACAAGTTTCTGAAATACCAGCAAATATTTTTTCACCCCATCTTGATGATTCTTGGTGGTGATGATCACTACACAAATCCCACTTGGCTCACCAAATTTTGTTCTTCTAGGTTTAAGCGTTCGTTTTCAGTAGCAGTTTTTATTTTTAGGTTTCCCTCTGTTCTCTCCTATATTGATAGATGAATTTGGACCTCTAAATCCAACATGGTTTGTAGTAGCTCTTTGAAACTTGACAAAATAAAGGAGTTCTCAGATTTGTCTCAATGGTTTGTTTCCTCTTCATGTAGCCCTAGGCAGAGACTGTGGAAAAGCACATTCAGTGAAAGTGGTTGCCAAGCTTATATGAAATAACGAGTTTCCGAAATACCAGCAAATATTTTTTCACCCAATGTTGATGATACTTGGTGGTAATGATCAGTACACAAATGCCACTTCGCTCACCAAATTTTGATCTTCTAGTTTGAAGCGTTCGTCTACAGTAGCAGTTTTTATATTTAGGTTTCCCTCTGTTCTCTCCTATATAGATAGATGAATTTGGAACTCTAAATCCAACATGGTTTGTAGTAGCTCTTTGAAATTCGACAAAATAAAGGTGTTCTCAGGTTTGTCTCTATGGTTTGTTTTCTCTTCAAGGAGCCCTAGGCACAGACTGTGGAAAATCACTTTCATTGAGAGGGGTTGCCAAGCGTCTAAGAAATAACGAGTTTCCGAAATACCAGCAAATATTTTTTCACCCAATCTTGATGATACGTGGTGGTAATGACAAGTCCACAAATCCCACTTGGCTCACCAAATTTTGTTCTTCTAGGTTGAAGCGTTCGTTAACAGTAGCAGTTTTTATTTTTAGGTTTAACTCTGTTCTCTCCTATATAGATAGATGATTTTGGAACTCTAAAACCAACATGGATTGTAGTGGCTCTTTGAAACTTGACAAAATAAAGGAGTTCTCTGTTTTGTCACTATGGTTTGTTTCCTCTTCAAGTAGCCCTAGGCACACACGGTGGAAACGCACTTTCATTGAGAGGGGTTGCCAAGCTTCCAAGAAATTACGAGTTTCCGAAATACCAGCAAATATTCTTTTACCCAATCGTGATGATACTTGGTGTTTACAATCGGTACAACAATCCCTCTTGACTCACCAAACTTTGTTCTTCTAGGTTGAAGCATTCGTTTTCAGTAGAAGTTTTTATTTTTAGGTTTCACTCTGTTCTCTCCTATATAGATAGATGAATTTGGAACTCTAAATCCAACATGGTTTGTAGTAGCTTTTTGAAACTTGACAAAATAAAGGAGTTCTCAGTTTTTTCTCTATGGTTTGTTTCCTCTTCAAGTAGCCCTTGCACAGACTGTGGAAAAGCACTTTCATTGAGAGGGGTTGCCAAGCTTCTAAGAAATAACGTGTTTCCGAAATACCAGCAAATATTTTTTCACCCAATCTTGATGATACTTGGTGGTGAAGATTGGTACACAAATCTCACTTGGCTCACCAAATTTTGTTCTTCTAGGTTGAAGCATTCGTCTACAGTAACAGTTTTTATATTTAGGTTTCAATCTGTTCTCTCCTATATAGATAGATGAATTTGGAACTCTAAATCCAATGTGGTTTCTAGTAGCTCTTTTAAACTTGACAAAATAAAGGAGATCCCAGTTTTGTCTCTATGATTTGTTTCCGCTTCAAGTAGCCCTAGGCACAGACTATGGAAACGCACTTTCATTGAGAGGGGTTGCCAAGCTTCCATAAATTACGAGTTTCCGAAATACCAGCAAATATTTTGTCACCCAATCGTGGTGATACTTGGTGTTTACCATCAGTACACCAATCCCCTTGACTCACCAAATTTTGTTTTTCTAGGTTGAAGCTTTCGTTGTCAGTAGCAGTTTTTATTTTTAGGTTTCACTCTGTTCTCTCCTATATAGATAGATGAATTTGGAACTCTAAATCCATTATGGTTTGTAGTAGCTCTTTGAAACTGGACAAAGTAAAGGAGTTCACAGTTTTGTCTCTATGATTTCTTTCTGCTTCATATAGCCCTAGGCAGAGACTGTGGAAAAGCACTTTCATTGAAAGGGGTTGCCAAGCTTCAAGAAATTACGAGTTTCCGAAATACCAGCAAATATTTTGTCACCCAATGTTGATGATACGTGGTGGTAATGATCGGTACACAAATCCCACTTGGCTCTCCAGATTTTCTTCTTCTAGGTTGAAGAGTTCGTCTACAGTAGCAGTTTTTATTTTTAGGTTTCACTATGTTCTCTGCAATATAGATAGATGAATTTGGAACTCAAAATCCAACATGGTTTGTAGTAGCTGTTTGAACCCTAACAAAATAAAGGAGTTCTCAGTTTTGTCTCTATGGTTTCTTTCCTCTTCAAGTAGCCCTAGGCACAGACTGTGGAAAAGCACTTTCATTGAGGGGGGTTGCCAAGCTTCTAACAAATAACGAGTTTCTGAAATACCAGCAAATATTTTTTCACCCCATCTTGATGATTCTTGGTGGTGATGATCACTACACAAATCCCACTTGGCTCACCAAATTTTGTTCTTCTAGGTTGAAGCGTTCGTTTTCAGTAGCACTTTTAATTTTTAGGTTTCACTCTGTTCTCTCCTATATAGATAGATGAATTTGGAACTCTAAATCCAACATTGTTTGTAGTAGCTCTTTGAAACTTGACAGAATAAAGGAGTTCTCAGTTTTTTCTCTTTGGTTTGTTTCCTCTTCATGTAGTCCAAGGCACAGACTGTTGAAATGCACTTTCATTGAGAGGGGTTGCCAAGCTTCTAAGAAATAACGAGTATTCGAAATATCAGCAAGTATATTTTCACCCAATCTTGATGATACTTGGTGGTAATGAAAAGTACACAAATCCCACTTGGCTAACCAAATTTAGTTCTTCTAGGTTGAAGCGTTCGTTTACAGTAGCAGTTTTTATTTTTAGATTTCCCTCTGTTCTCTCCAATATAGATAGATGAATTTGGAACTCTAAATCCAACATGGTTTGTAGTAGCTCTTTGAAAATTGACAAAATAAAGAGTTCTCAGTTTTGTCTCTATGGCTTGTTTCCTCTTCAAGTAGCCCTAGGCACAGACTGTGGAAAAGCACTTTCATTGAGAGGGGTTGCCAAGCTTCTAAGAAATAACGAGTTTCAGAAATACCAGAAAATATTTTTTGACCCAATCTTGGTGATACTTTTTCGTAATATTCAGTACACAAATCCCACTTGGCTCACCAAATTTTGTTCTTCTAGTTTGAAGCGTTCGTTTACAGTAGCAGTTTTTATTTTTATTTTTCATTCTGTTCTCTTCTATATAGATAGATTAATTTGGAACTCTAAATCCAACATGGTTTGTAGTAGCTCTTTGAAACTGGACAAAATAAAGGAGTTCTCAGTTTAATCTCCATGGTTTGTTTCCTCTTTAAGTCGCCCTAAGCAGAGACTGTGGTAAAGCACTTTCATTGAAAGGGGTTTCAAAGCTTCCAAGAAATAACGAGTTTCCGAAATACCAGCAAATATTTTTTCACCCAATCTTGATGATAGGTGGTGGTAATGACAAGTACACAAATCCCACTGGGCTCAACAAATTTTGTTCTTCTAGGATGAAGCGTTCGTTTACAGTAGCAGTTTTTCTTTTTAGGTTTCACTCTGTTCTCTACTATATAGATAGATGAATTTGGAACTCTAAATCCAACATTGTTTGTAGTAGCTCTTTGAAACTTGAAAAAATAAAGTAGTTCTCAGTTTTGTCTCTAGGGTTTGTTTCTTCTTCAATTAGCCCTCAGCACAGACTTTAGAAATGCAGTTTCATTTAGAGGGGTTGCCAAGCTTCTAAGAAATAACGAGTTTCCGAAATACCAGCAAATATTTTTTCACCCAATCTTGATGATACGTGGTGGTAATGATCAGTACAAAAATCTCACGTGGCTCACAAATATTGTTCTTCTAGGTTGAAGCGTTCGTCTATAGTAGCAGTTTTTATATTTAGGTTTCACTCTCTAAACTCCTATATAGATAGGTGAATTTGGAACTCTAAATCCAACATGCTTTGTAGTAGCTCTTTGAAACTTGACAAAATAAAGGAGTTCTCAGTTTTGTCTCTATGATTTCTTCCCGCTTCAAGTAGCCCTAAGCAGAGACTGTGGAAAAGCACTTTCATTGAGAGGGGTTGCCAAGCTTCCAAGAAATCACGAGTTTCTGAAATACCAGCAAAGATTTTTTCACCCAGTCTTGATTATACTTCGTGGTATTGACAAGTCCACAATTCCCACTTCGCTCACCAAATTTTGTTCTTCTAGGTTGAAGCGTTCGTCTACAGTAGCACTTTTTACATTTAGGTTTCTCTCTGTTCTCTCCTATATAGATAGCGGAATTTGGACTCTAAATCCAACCTGGTTTGTAGTAGCTCTTTGAAACTTGAGAAAATAAAGGAGTTCTTAGTTTTTTCTCTATGATTTGTTTCCGATACAAGTAGCCCTAAGCAGAGACTGTCAAAATGCACTTTCATTGAGAGGAGTTGCCAAGCTTCCAAGAAATTACGAGTTTCAGAAATACCAGCGAATATTTTTTCACCCAATCTTGATGATACGTGGTGGTAATGATCAGTACACAAATCCCACTTGGGTCACCAAATTGTGTTCTTCTAGGTTGAAGCGTTCGTCTACAGTAGCACTTTTTACATTTAGGTTTCTCTCTGTTCTCTCCTATATAGATAGATGAATTTGGAACTCTAAATCCAACATGGTTTGTAGTAGCTCTTTGAAACTTGAGAAAATAAAGGAGTTCTCAGTTTTTTCTCTATGATTTGTTTCCGATACAAGTAGCCCTAAGCAGAGACTGTGAAAAAGCACTTTCATTGAGAGGGGTTGCCAAGCTTCCAAGAAATTACGAGTTTCAGAAATACCAGCGAATATTTTTTCACCCAATCTTGATGATACCTGGTGGTAATGACAAGTCCACAAATCCCACTTGGCTCACCAAATTTTGATCTTCTAGGTTGAAACTTTCGTTTACAGTAGCAGTTTTTATATTTAGGTTTCACTATGGTCTCTCCTATATAGATAGATGATTTTGGAACTCTAAATCCAACCTGGTTTGTAGTAGATGTTTGAAACTTGACAAAATAAAGGTGTTCTCAGTTTTGTCTCTATGGCTTGTTTCCTCTTCAAGTAGCCGTAGGCACAGACTGTGGAAAAGCACTTTCATTGAGAGGGGTTGCCAAGCTTCTAAGAAATAACAAGTTTCCGAAATACCAGCAAATATTTTTTTACCCAATCTTGATGATACTTGGTGGTAATGATCAGGACACAAATCCCGCTTGGCTCACCAAATTTTCTTCTTCTAGGTTGAAGCGTTCGTTTAGAGTGGCAGTTTTTTTATTTTTAGGGTTCACTCTGTTCTCTCCTATATAGATAGATGAATTTAGAACTCTAAATCCAACATGGTTTGTAGTAGCTCTTTGAAACTTGAAAAAATAAAGGAGTTTTCAGTTTTGTCTATATTTCTTGTTTCCTCTTCAAATAGCCCTAGGCACAGAGGGTGGAAAAGCACTTTAATTGACGAGGGTTGCCAAGCTTCTAAGAAATAACGAGTTTCCGAAATACCAGCCAATATTTTTCCACCCAATCTTGATGATACATGGTGGTAATGACAAGTCCACAAATCCCACTTGGCTCACCAAATTTTGATCTTCTAGGTTGAAACTTTCGTTTACAGTAGCAGTTTTTATATTTAGGTTTCACTATGGTCTCTCCTATATAGATAGAAGAATTTGGAACTCTAAATCCAACCTCGTTTGTAGTAGATCTTTGAAACTTGACAAAAAAACGGTGTTCTCAGTTTTGTCTCTATGGATTGTTTCCTCTTCAAGTAGCCCTAGGCACAGACTGTGGAAAAGCACTTTCATTGAGAGGGGTTGCCAAGCTTCTAAGAAATAACAAGTTTCCGAAATACCAGCAAATATTTTTTTACCCAATCTTGATGATACTTGGTGGTAATGATCAGTAGAAAAATCCCACTTGGCTCACCCAATTGTGTTCTTCTAGGTTGAAGCGTTCGTCTACAGTAGCAGTTTATATTTTTAGGTTTCACTCTGTTCTCTCCTATATAGATAGATGAATTTGGAACTCTAAATCCAACATGGTTTGTATTAGCTCTTTGAAACTTGAGAAAATAAAGGAGTTCTCAGTTTTGTCTGTATGATTTGTTTCTGATTCAAGTAGCCCTAAGCAGAGACTGTGGAAAAGCACTTTCATGGAGAGGGGTTGCCACGCTTCCAAGAAATTACGAGTTTCTGAAATACTAGCAAATATTTTTTCACCCAATCTTGATGATACGTGGTGGTAATGAGAAGTCCACAAATCGCACTTGGCTCACCAAATTTTGTTCTTCTAGGTTGAAGCATTCGTTTCCAGTAGCAGTTTTTATTTTTAGGTTTTACTCTGTTCTCTACTATATAGATAGATGAATTTGGACCTCTAAATCCAACATTGGTTGTAGTAGCTCTTTGAAACTTGACAAAATAAAGGAGTTCTCAGTTTTTTCTCTATGGTTTGTTTCCTCTTCATGTAGTCCAAGGCACAGACTCTGGAAAAGCACTTTCATTGAGAGGGGTTGCCAAGCTTCTAAGAAATAACGAGTTTCAGAAATACCAGAAAATATTTTTTGACCCAATCTTGATGATACTTTTTCGTAATATTCAGTACACAAATCCCAATTGGCTCACCAAATTTTGTTCTTCTAGTTTGAAGCGTTCGTTTACAGTAGCAGTTTTTATTTTTATTTTTCATTCTGTTCTCTTCTATATAGATAGATTAATTTGGAACTCTAAATCCAACATGGTTTGTAGTAGCTCTTTGAAACTGGACAAAATAAAGGAGTTCTCAGTTTAATCTCCATGGTTTGTTTCCTCTTTAAGTCGCCCAAAGCAGAGACTGTGGTAAAGCATTTTCATTGAAAGGGGTTTCAAAGCTTCCAAGAAATAACGAGTTTCCGAAATACCAGCAAATATTTTTTCACCCAATCTTGATGATAGGTGGTGGTAATGACAAGTACACAAATCCCACTGGGCTCAACAAGTTTTGTTCTTCTAGGATGAAGCGTTCGTTTACAGTAGCAGTTTTTCTTTTTAGGTTTCACTCTGTTCTCTACTATATAGATAGATGAATTTGGAACTCTAAATCCAACATTGTTTGTAGTAGCTCTTTGAAACTTGACAAAATAAAGTAGTTCTCAGTTTTGTCTCTAGGGTTTGTTTCTTCTTCAATTAGCCGTCAGCACAGACTTTAGAAAAGCAGTTTCATTGAGAGGGGTTGCCAAGCTTCTAAGAAATAACGAGATTCCGAAATACCAGCAAATATTTTTTCACCCAATCTTGATGATACTTGGAGATAATGATCAGTACAAAAATCTCACTTGGCTCACCAAATTTTGTTCTTCTAGGTTGAAGCGTTCGTCTACAGTAGCAGTTTTTATATTTAGCTTTCACTCTGTAAACTCCAATATAGATAGATGAATTTGGAACTCTAAATCCAACATGGTTTGTAGTAGCTCTTTGAAACTGGAGCAAATAAAGGAGTTCTCAGTTTTGTCTGTATGATTTCTTCCCGCTTCAAGTAGCCCTAAGCAGAGACTGTGGAAAAGCATTTTCATTGAGAGGGGTTGCCAAGCTTCCAAGAAAACACAAGTTTCCGAAATACCAGCAAAGATTTTTTCACCCACTCTTGATTATAATTCGTCGTATTGAAAAGTCCACAATTCCCACTTCGCTCACCAAATTTTGTTCTTCAAGTTTGAAGCGTTCGTCTACAGTAGCACTTTTTACATTTAGGTTTCTCTCTGTTCTCTCCTATATAGATAGAAGAATTTGGACTCTAAATCCAACCTGGTTTGTAGTAGATCTTTGAAACTTGACAAAATAAAGGAGTTCTCAGTTTTTTCTCTATGGTTTGTTTCCTCTTCAAGTAGCACTAGGCAAATATTTTTTCACCCAATCTTGATGACACTTGGCTGTAATGATCAGTACACAAATCCCATTGGCTCACCAAAATGTGTTCTTCTAGGTTGAAGCGTTCGTCTACAGTAGCAGTTTATATATTTAGGTTTCACTCTGTTCTCTCCTATATAGATAGATGAATATGAAACTCTAAATCCAACATGGTTTGTAGTAGCTCTTTGAAACTTGAGAAAATAAAGGAGTTCTCAGTTTTTTCTCTATGATTTGTTTCCGATTCCAGTAGCCCTAAGCAGAGACTGTGAAAAAGCACTTTCATTGAGAGGGGTTGCCAAGCTTCCAAAAATTACGAGTTTCCGAAATACCAGCAAATATTTTTTCACCCAATCTTGATGATATGTGGTGGTAATGACAAGTCCACAAATCCCACTTGGCTCACCAAATTTTGTTCTTCTAGGATGAAGCGTTCGTTTACAGTAGCAGTTTTTATTTTTAGGTTTCACTCTGTTCTCTACTATATAGATAGATGAATTTGGAACTCTAAATCCAACATTGTTTGTAGTAGCTCTTTGAAACTTGACAAAATAAAGTAGTTCTCAGTTTTGTCTCTATGGTTTGTTTCTTCTTCAATTAGCCCTCGGCAAAGACTTTAGAAAAGCAGTTTCATTGAGAGGGGTTACCAAGCTTCTAAGAAATAACGAGTTTCCGTAATACCAGCAAATATATTTCACACAATCTTGATGATACTTGGTGGTAATGGTCACTACAAAAATGTCACTTGTCTCACCAAATTTTGTTCTTCTAGGTTGAAGCGTTCGTCTACAGTAGCAGTTTTTATATATAGGTTTCACTCTCTAAACTCCTATATAGATAGATGAATTTGGAACTCTAAATCCAACATGGTTTGTAGTAGCTCTTTGAAACTTGACAAAATAAAGGAGTTCTCAGTTTTTTCTCTATGATATGTTTCCTCTTCATGTAGTCCAAGGCACAGACTGTTGAAAAGCACTTTCATTGAGAGGGGTTGCCAATCTTCTAAGAAATAACGAGTTTCAGAAATACCAGCAAATATTTTTTCACCCAATTTTGATGATACTTGGTGGTAATAATCAGTACACAAATCCCACTTGGCTCACCAAATTTTGTTCTTCTGGTTGAATCGTTCGTTTACAGTAGCAGTTTTTATTTTTTGGTTTCACTCTGTTCTCTGCTATATAGACAGATGAATTTGGAACTCTAAATCCAACATGGTTTGTAGTAGCTCTTTGAAACTTGACAAAATAAAGGAGTTCTCAGTTTTGTCTCTATGGTTTGTTTCCTCTTTAATTAGCCCTAGGCACAGACTGTGGAAAAGCACTTTCATTGAGAGGGGTTGCCAAGCTTCCAAGAAATCACGAGTTTCTGAAATACCAGCAAAGATTTTTTCACCCAGTCTTGATTATACTTCGTGGTATTGACAAGTCCACAATTCCCACTTCACTCACCAAATTTTGTTCTTCTAGGTTGAAGCGTTCGTCTACAGTAGCACTTTTTACATTTAGGTTTCTCTCCGTTCTCTCCTATATAGATAGAGGAATTTGGACTCTAAATCCAACCTGGTTTGTAGTAGCTCTTTGAAACTTGAGAAAATAAAGGAGTTCTCAGTTTTTTCTCTATGATTTGTTTCCGATACAAGTAGCCCTAAGCAGAGACTGTCAAAATGCACTTTCATTGAGAGGGGTTGCCAAGCTTCCAAGAAATTACGAGTTTCAGAAATACCAGCGAATATTTTTTCACCCAATCTTGATGATACCTGGTGGTAATGACAAGTCCACAAATCCCACTTGGCTCACCAAATTTTGATCTTCTAGGTTGAAACTTTCGTTTACAGTAGCAGTTTTTATATTTAGGTTTCACTATGGTCTCTCCTATATAGATAGATGATTTTGGAACTCTAAATCCAACCTGGTTTGTAGTAGATGTTTGAAACTTGACAAAATAAAGGTGTTCTCAGTTTTATCTCTATGGCTTGTTTCCTCTTCAAGTAGCCCTAGGCACAGACTGTGGAAAAGCACTTTCATTGAGAGGGGTTGACAAGCTTCTAAGAAATAACAAGTTTCCAAAATACCAGCAAATATTTTTTTACCCAATCTTGATGATGCTTGGTGGTAATGATCAGTACACAAATCCCATTGGCTCACCAAATTTTCTTCTTCTAGGTTGAAGAGTTCGTTTAGAGTGGCAGTTTTTTATTTTTAGGGTTCACTCTGTTCTCTCCTATATAGATAGATGAATTTAGAACTCTAAATCCAACATGGTTTGTAGTAGCTCTTTGAAACTTGAAAAAATAAAGGAGTTTTCAGTTTTGTCTCTATGGCTTGTTTCCTCTTCAAATAGGCACAGAGGGTGGAAAAGCACTTTAATTGAGGAGGGTTGCCAAGCTTCTAAGAAATAACAAGTTTCCGAAATACCAGCAAATATTTTTTTACACAATCTTGATGATACTTGGTGGTAATGATCAGTACAAAAATCCCACTTGGCTCACCCAATTGTGTTCTTCTAGGTTGAAGCGTTCGTCTACAGTAGCAGTTTATATTTTTAGGTTTCACTCTGTTCTCTCCTATATAGATAGATGAATTTGGAACTCTAAATCCAACATGGTTTGTATTAGCTCTTTGAAACTTGAGAAAATAAAGGAGTTCTCAGTTTTGTCTGTATGATTTGTTTCTGATTCAAGTAGCCCTAAGCAGAGACTGTGGAAAAGCACTTTCATGGAGAGGGGTTGCCACGCTTCCAAGAAATTACGAGTTTCTGAAATACTAGCAAATATTTTTTCACCCAATCTTGATGATAAGTGGTGGTAATGAGAAGTCCACAAATCGCACTTGGCTCACCAAATTTTGTTCCTCTAGGTTGAAGCATTCGTTTCCAGTAGCAGTTTTTATTTTTAGGTTTTACTCTGTTCTCTACTATATAGATAGATGAATTTGGACCTCTAAAGCCAACATTGGTTGTAGTAGCTCTTTGAAACTTGACAAAATAAAGGAGTTCTCAGTTTTTTCTCTATGGTTTGTTTCCTCTTCATGTAGTACAAGGCACAGACTCTGGAAAAGCACTTTCATTGAGAGGGGTTGCCAAGCTTCTAAGAAATAACGAGTTTCAGAAATACCAGAAAATATTTTTTGACCCAATCTTGATGATACTTTTTCGTAATATTCAGTACACAAATCCCACTTGGCTCACCAAATTTTGTTCTTCTAGTTTGAAGCGTTCGTTTACAGTAGCAGTTTTTATTTTTATTTTTCATTCTGCTCTCTTCTATATAGATAGATTAATTTGGAACTCTAAATCCAACATGGTTTGTAGTAGCTCTTTGAAACTGGACAAAATAAAGGAGTTCTCAGTTTAATCTCCATGGTTTGTTTCCTCTTTAAGTCGCCCTAAGCAGAGACTGTGGTAAAGCACTTTCATTGAAAGGGGTTTCAAAGCTTCCAAGAAATAACGAGTTTCCGAAATACCAGAAAATATTTTTTCACCCAATCTTGAGGATAGGTGGTGGTAATGACAAGTACACAAATCCCACTGGGCTCAACAAATTTTGTTCTTCTAGGATGAAGCGTTCGTTTACAGTAGCAGTTTTTCTTTTTAGGTTTCACTCTGTTCTCTACTATATAGATAGATGAATTTGGAACTCTAAATCCAACATTGTTTGTAGTAGCTCTTTGAAACTTGACAAAATAAAGTAGTTCTCAGTTTTGTCTCTATGGTTTGTTTCTTCTTCAATTAGCCCTAGGCACAAACTTTAGAAAAGCAGTTTCATTTAGAGGGGTTGCCAAGCTTCTAAGAAATAACGAGTTTCCGAAATACCAGCAAATATTTTTTCACCCAATCTTGATGATACGTGGTGGTAATGATCAGTACAAAAATCTCACTTGGCTCACCAAATATTGTTCTTCTAGGTTGAAGCGTTCGTCTACAGTAGCAGTTTTTATATTTAGGTTTCACTCTCTAAACTCCTATATAGATAGGTGAATTTGGAACTCTAAATCCAACATGGTTTGTAGTAGCTCTTTGAAACTTGACAAAATAAAGGCGTTCTCAGTTTTGTCTCTATGATTTCTTCCCGCTTCAAGTAGCCCTAAGCAGAGACTGTGGAAAAGCACTTTCATTGAGAGGGGTTGCCAAGCTTCCAAGAAATCACGAGTTTCTGAAATACCAGCAAAGATTTTTTCACCCAGTCTTGATTATACTTCGTGGTATTGACAAGTCCACAATTCCCACTTCGCTAACCAAATTTTGTTCTTCTAGGTTGAAGCGTTCGTCTACAGTAGCACTTTTTACATTTAGGTTTCTCTCTGTTCTCTCCTATATAGATAGAGGAATTTGGACTCTAAATCCAACCTGGTTTGTAGTAGCTCTTTGAAACTTGAGAAAATAAAGGAGTTCTCAGTTTTTTCTCTATGATTTGTTTCCGATACAAGTAGCCCTAAGCAGAGACTGTCAAAATGCACTTTCATTGAGAGGGGTTGCCAAGCTTCCAAGAAATTACGAGTTTCAGAAACACCAGCGAATATTTTTTCACCCAATCTTGATGATACGTGGTGGTAATGATCAGTACACAAATCCCACTTGGCTCACCAAATTGTGTTCTTCTAGGTTGAAGCGTTCGTCTACAGTAGCACTTTTTACATTTAGGTTTCTCTCTGTTCTCTCCTATATAGATAGATGAATTTGGAACTCTAAATCCAACATGGTTTGTAGTAGCTCTTTGAAACTTGAGAAAATAAAGGAGGTCTCAGTTTTTTCTCTGTGATTTGTTTCCGATACAAGTAGCCCTAAGCAGAGACTGTGAAAAAGCACTTTCATTGAGAGGGGTTGCCAAGCTTCCAAGAAATTATGAGTTTCAGAAATACCAGCGAATATTTTTTCACCCAATCTTGATGATACCTGGTGGTAATGACAAGTCCACAAATCCTACTTGGCTCACCAAATTTTGATCTTCTAGGTTGAAACTTTCGTTTACAGTAGCAGTTTTTATATTTAGGTTTCACTATGGTCTCTCCTATATAGAAAGATGATTTTGGAACTCTAAATCCAACCTGGTTTGTAGTAGATGTTTGAAACTCGACAAAATAAAGGTGTTCTGAGTTTTGTCTCTATGGCTTGTTTCCTCTTCAAGTAGCCCTAGGCACAGACTGTGGAAAAGCACTTTCATTGAGAGGGGTTGCCAAGCTTCTAAGAAATAACAAGTTTCCGAAATACCAGCAAATATTTTTTTACCCAATCTTGATGATGCTTGGTGGTAATGATCAGTACACAAATCCCGCTTGGCTCACCAAATTTTCTTCTTCTAGGTAGAAGCGGTCGTTTAGAGTGGCAGTTTTTTTATTTTTAGGGTTCACTCTGTTCTCTCCTATATAGATAGATGAATTTAGAACTCTAAATCCAACATGGCTTGTAGTAGCTCTTTGAAACTTGAAAAAATAAAGGAGTTTTCAGTTTTGTCTCTATGGCTTGTTTCCTCTTCAAATAGCCCTAGGCACAGAGGGTGGAAAAGCACTTTAATTGAGGAGGGTTTCCAAGCTTCTAAGAAATAATGAGTTTCCATAATACCAGCCAATATTTTTCCACCCAATCTTCATGATACCTGGTGGTAATGACAAGTCCACAAATCCCACTTGGCTCACCAAATTTTGATCTTCTACGTTGAAACTTTCGTTTACAGTAGCAGTTTTTATATTTAGGTTTCACTAGGGTCTCTCCTATATAGATGAATTTGGAACTCTAAATCCAACCTCGTTTGTAGTAGATCTTTGAAACTTGACAAAAAAACGGTGTTCTCAGTTTTGTCTCTATGGCTTGTTTCCTCTTCAAGTAGCCCTAGGCACAGACTGTGGAAAAGCACTTTCAATGAGAGGGGTTGCCAAGCTTCTAAGAAATAACAAGTTTCCAAAATACCAGCAAATATTTTTTTACCCAATCTTGATGATACTTGGTGGTAATGATCAGTACAAAAATCCCACTTGGCTCACCCAATTGTGTTCTTCTAGGTTGAAGCGTTCGTCTACAGTAGCAGTTTATATTTTTAGGTTTCACTCTGTTCTCTCCTATATAGATAGATGAATTTGGAACTCTAAATCCAACATGGTTTGTATTAGCTCTTTGAAACTTGAGAAAATAAAGGAGTTCTCAGTTTTGTCTGTATGATTTGTTTCTGATTCAAGTAGCCCTAAGCAGAGACTGTGGAAAAGCACTTTCATGGAGAGGGGTTGCCACGCTTCCAAGAAATTACGAGTTTCTGAAATACTAG
Organism: Callospermophilus lateralis; assembly: GCF_048772815.1. Lineage (NCBI taxonomy): Eukaryota > Metazoa > Chordata > Mammalia > Rodentia > Sciuridae > Callospermophilus > Callospermophilus lateralis. The sequence goes on from NW_027512910.1 coordinate 196,536, forward strand.
CAAATATTTTTTCACCCAATCTTGATGATACGTGGTGGTAATGAGAAGTCCACAAATCGCACTTGGCTCACCAAATTTTGTTCTTCTAGGTTGAAGCATTCGTTTCCAGTAGCAGTTTTTATTTTTAGGTTTTACTCTGTTCTCTACTATATAGATAGATGAATTTGGACCTCTAAATCCAACATTGGTTGTAGTAGCTCTTTGAAACTTGACAAAATAAAGGAGTTCTCAGTTTTTTCTCTATGGTTTGTTTCCTCTTCATGTAGTCCAAGGCACAGACTCTGGAAAAGCACTTTCATTGAGAGGGGTTCCAAGCTTCTAAGAAATAACGATTTTCAGAAATACCAGAAAATATTTTTGACCCAATCTTGATGATACTTTTTCGTAACATTCAGTACACAAATCCCAATTGGCTCACCAAATTTTGTTCTTCTAGTTTGAAGCGTTCGTTTACAGTAGCAGTTTTTATTTTTATTTTTCATTCTGTTCTCTTCTATATAGATAGATTAATTTGGAACTCTAAATCCAACATGGTTTGTAGTAGCTCTTTGAAACTGGACAAAATAAAGGAGTTCTCAGTTTAATCTCCATGGTTTGTTTCCTCTTTAAGTCGCCCTAAGCAGAGACTGTGGTAAAGCACTTTCATTGAAAGGGGTTTCAAAGCTTCCAAGAAATAACGAGTTTCCGAAATACCAGAAAATATTTTTTCACCCAATCTTGATGACAGGTGGTGGTAATGACAAGTACACAAATCCCACTGGGCTCAACAAATTTTGTTCTTCTAGGATGAAGCGTTCGTTTACAGTAGCAGTTTTTCTTTTTAGGTTTCACTCTGTTCTCTACTATATAGATAGATGAATTTGGAACTCTAAATCCAACATTGTTTGTAGTAGCTCTTTGAAACTTGACAAAATAAAGTAGTTCTCAGTTTTGTCTCTAGGGTTTGTTTCTTCTTCAATTAGCCGTCAGCACAGACTTTAGAAAAGCAGTTTCATTTAGACGGGTTGCCAAGCTTCTAAGAAATAACGAGTTTCCGAAATACCAGCAAATATTTTTTTACCCAATCTTGATGATACGTGGTGGTAATGACCAGTACAAAAATCTCACTTGACTCACCAAATATTGTTCTTCTAGGTTGAATCGTTCGTCTACAGTAGCAGTTTTTATATTTAGGTTTCACTCTCTAAACTCCTATATAGATAGGTGAATTTGGAACTCTAAATCCAACATGGTTTGTAGTAGCTCTTTGAAACTTGACAAAATAAAGGAGTTCTCAGTTTTGTCTCTATGATTTCTTCCCGCTTCAAGAGCCCTAAGCAGAGACTGTGGAAAAGCACTTTCATTGAGAGGGGTTGCCAAGCTTCCAAGAAATCACGAGTTTCCGAAATACCAGCAAAGATTTTTTCACCGAGTCTTGATTATACTTCGTCGTATTGACAAGTCCACAATTCCCACTTCGCTCACCAAATTTTGTTCTTCTAGGTTGAAGCGTTCGTCTACAGTAGCACTTTTTACATTTAGGTTTCTCTCTGTTCTCTCCTATATAGATAGAGGAATTTGGACTCTAAATCCAACCTGGTTTGTAGTAGCTCTTTGAAACTTGAGAAAATAAAGGAGTTCTCAGTTTTTTCTCTATGATTTGTTTCCGATACAATTATCCCTAAGCAGAGAGTGTGAAAAAGCACTTTCATTGAGAGGGGTTGACAAGCTTCCAAGAAATTACGAGTTTCAGAAATACCAGCGAATATTTTTTCACCCAATCTTGATGATACCTGGTGGTAATGACAAGTCCACAAATCCCAATTGGCTCACAAAATTTTGTTCTTCTAAAATGAAGCGTTCGATTACAGTAGCAGTTTTTATTTTTAGGTTTCACTCTGTACTCTACTATATAGATAGATGAATTTGGAACTCTAAATCCAACATTGTTTGTAGTAGCTCTTTGAAACTTGACAAAATAAAGTAGTTCTCAGTTTTGTCTCTATGGTTTGTTTCTTCTTCAATTAGCCCTAGGAACAAACTTTAGAAAACTAGTTTCATTGAGAGGGGTTGCCAAGCTTCTAAGAAATAACGAGTTTCCGAAATACCAGCAAATATTTTTTCACCCAATCTTGATGATACTTGGAGATAATGATCAGTACAAAAATCTCACTTGGCTCACCAAATTTTGTTCTTCTAGGTTGAAGCGTTCGTCTACAGTAGCAGTTTTTATATTTAGCTTTCACTCTGTAAACTCCTATATAGATAGATGAATTTGGAACTCTAAATCCAACATGGTTTGTAGTAGCTCTTTGAAACTGGAGCAAATAAAGGAGTTCTCAGTTTTGTCTGTATGATTTCTTCCCGCTTCAAGTAGCCCTAAGCAGAGACTGTGGAAAAGCACTTTCATTGAGAGGGGTTGCCAAGCTTCCAAGAAAACACGAGTTTCCGAAATACCAGCAAAGATTTTTTCACCCAATCTTGATTATAATTCGTGGTATTGAAAAGTCCACAATTCCCACTTCGCTCACCAAATTTTGTTCTTCAAGTTTGAAGCGTTCGTCTACAGTAGCACTTATTACAATTAGGTTTCTCTCTGTTCTCTCCTATATAGATAGATGAATTTGGACTCTAAATCCAACCTGGTTTGTAGTAGATCTTTGAAACTTGACAAAATAAAGGAGTTCTCAGTTTTTTCTCTATGGTTTGTTTCCTCTTCAAGTAGCACTAGGCACAGACTGTGGAAAAGCACTTTCATTTTGAGGGGTTGCCAAACTTCTACGAAATAACGAGTTTCCGAAAAACCAGCAAATATTTTTTCACCCAATCTTGATGACACTTGGCTGTAATGATCAGTACACAAATCCCATTGGCTCACCAAAATGTGTTCTTCTAGGTTGAAGCGTTCGTCTACAGTAGCAGTTTATATATTTAGGTTTCACTCTGTTCTCTCCTATATAGATAGATGAATATGAAACTCTAAATCCAACATGGTTTGTAGTAACTCTTTGAAACTTGAGAAAATAAAGGAGTTCTCAGTTTTTTCTCTATGATTTGTTTCCGATTCCAGTAGCCCTCAGCAGAGACTGTGAAAAAGCACTTTCATTGAGAGGGGTTGCCAAGCTTCCAAAAATTACGAGTTTCCGAAATACCAGCAAATATTTTTTCACCCAATCTTGCTGATATGTGGTGGTAATGACGAGTCCACAAATCCCACTTGGCTCACCAAATTTTGTTCTTCTAGGATGAAGCGTTCGTTTACAGTAGCAGTTTTTATTTTTAGGTTTCACTCTGTTCTCTACTATATAGATAGATGAATTTGGAACTCTAAATCCAACATTGTTTGTAGTAGCTCTTTGAAACTTGACAAAATAAAGTAGTTCTCAGTTTTGTCTCTATGGTTTGTTTCTTCTTCAATTAGGCCTCGGCAAAGACTTTAGAAAAGCAGTTTCATTGAGAGTGGTTACCAAGCTTCTAAGAAATAACAAATTTCCGAAATACCAGCAAATATTTTTTCACCCAATCTTGATGATACTTGGTGGTAATGGTCAGTACAAAAATGTCACTTGGCTCACCAAATTTTGTTCTTGTAGGTTGAAGCCTTCGTCTACAGTAGCAGTTTTTATATTTAGGATTCACTCTCTAAACTCCTATATAGATAGATGAATTTGGAACTCTAAATCCAACATGGTTTGTAGTAGCTCTTTGAAACTTGACAAAAAAAAGGAGTTCTCAGTTTTTTCTCTATGATTTGTTTCCTCTTCATGTAGTCCATGGCACAGACTGTTGAAAAGCACTTTCATTGAGAGGGGTTGCCAAGCTTCTAAGAAATAACGAGTTTCAGAAATACCAGCAAATATTTTTTCACCTAATTTTGATGATACTTGGTGGTAATAATCAGTACACAAATCCCACTTGGCTCACCAAATTTTGTTCTTCTGGTTGAATCGTTCGTTTACAGTAGCAGTTTTTATTTTTTGGTTTCACTCTGTTCTCTGCTATATAGACAGATGAATTTGGAACTCTAAATCCAACATGGTTTGTAGTAGCTCTTTGAAACTTGAAAAAATAAAGGAGTTCTCAGTTTTGTCTCTATGGTTTGTTTCCTCTTTAATTAGCCCTAGGCACAGACTGTGGAAAAGCACTTTCATTGAGAGAGGTTGCCAAGCTTCTAAGAAATAACGAGTATTCGAAATATCAGCAAATATTTTTTCACCCAATCTCGATGATACTTGGTGGTAATGAAAAGTACACAAATAACACTTGACTCGCCAAATTTTGTTCTTCTAAGTTGAAGCGTTCGTTTACAGTAGCATTTTATATTTTTCGGTTTCCCTCTGTTCTCTCCTATATAGATAGATGAATTTGGAACTCTAAATCCAACATGGTTTGTAGTAGATCTTTGAAACTTGACAAAATAAAGGAGTTCTCAGTTTTGTCTTTATGGTTTGTTTCCTCTTCAAGTAGCCCTAGGCACAAACTGTGGAAAAGCACTTTCATTGAGAGAGGTTGCCAAGCTTCTAAGAAATAACGAGTTTTCGAAATACCAGGAAATATTTTTTCACCCAATCTTGATGATACATGGTGGTAATGATCAGGACACATATCCCACTTGGCTCACCAAATTGTGTTCTTCTAGGTTGTAGCGTTCTTCTAGGTTTTAGCATTTTTTATAATTAGGTTTCACTCTGTTCTCTCCTATATAGATAGATGAATTTGGAACTCTAAATCCCACATGGTTTGTAGTAGCTCTTTGAAACTTGACAAAATAAAGGAGTTCTCAGTTTTGTCTCTATGGTTTGTTTCCTCTTCAGGTACCCCTCGGATCAGACTGTGGAAAAGCACTTTCATTGAGTGGGGTTGCCATGCTTCTAAGAAATAACGAGTTTCCCAAATACCAGCAAATATTTTTTCACGCAATCTTGATGACACTTGGTGGTAATGATCAGTTCACAAATCCCACTTGGATCACCAAATTTTGTTCTTCTAGGTTGAAGCGTTCGTCTACAGTAGCAGTTTTTATATATAGGTTTCACTCTGTTCTCTCCTATATAGATAGATGAATTTGGAACTCTAAATCCAACATGGTTTGTAGTAGATCTTTGATACTTGACAAAGTAAAGGAGTTCTCAGTTTTGTCTCTATGATTTGTTTCTGCTTAATGTAGCCCTAAGCAGAGACTGTAGAAAAGCACTTTCATTGAAAGGGGTTGCCAAGCTTCCAAGAAATTATGAGTTTCCGAAATACCAGCAAATATTTTTTCACCCAAGGTTGATGATACGTGGTGGTAATGATCGGTACACAAATCCCACTTGGCTCACCAAATTTGTTCTTCTATGTTGAAGCGTTCGTCTAGAGTAGCAGTTTTTATATTTAGGTTTCACTCTGTTTTGTGCTATATAGATAGATGAATTTGGAACTCTACATCCAACATGGTTTGTAGTAGCTCTTTGAAACTTGACAAAATAAAGGAGTTCTCAGTTTTGCCTGTATGGTTTGTTTCCTCTTCAAGTAGCCCTAGGCACAGACGGTGGAAAAGTACTTTCATTGAGAGGGATTGCCAAGCTTCCAAGAAATTACGAGTTTATGAAATACCAGCAAATATTTTTTCACCGAATCTTGATGATACTTGGTGGTAATAATCGGTAAACAAATCCCACTTGGCTCACCAAATTTTGTTCTTCTAGGTTGAAGCGTTCGTCTACAGTAGCAGTTTTTACATTTAGGTTTTACTCTATTCTCTGCTATATAGACACGTGAATTTGGAACTCTAAATCCAACATGGTTTGTAGTAGCTCTTTGAAACTTGACAAAATAAAGGAGTTCTCAGTTTTGTCTCTATGGTTTGTTTCCTCTTCAGGTACCCCTCGGATCAGACTGTGGAAAAGCACTTTCATTGAGTGGGGTTGCCATGCTTCTAAGAAATAACGAGTTTCCCAAATACCAGCAAATATTTTTTAACGCAATCTTGATGACACTTGGTGGTAATGATCAGTTCACAAATCCCACTTGGATCACCAAATTTTGTTCTTCTAGGTTGAAGCGTTCGTCTACAGTAGCAGTTTTTATATATAGGTTTCACTCTGTTCTCTCCTATATAGATAGATGAATTTGGAACTCTAAATCCAACATGGTTTGTAGTAGATCTTTGAAACTTGACAAAGTAAAGGAGTTCTCAGTTTTGTCTCTATGATTTGTTTCTGCTTAATGTAGCCCTAAGCAGAGACTGTGGAAAAGCACTTTCATTGAAAGGGGTTGCCAAGCTTCCAAGAAATTATGAGTTTCCGAAATACCAGCAAATATTTTTTCACCCAAGGTTGATGATACGTGGTGGTAATGATCGGTACACAAATCCCACTTGGCTCACCAAATTTTGTTCTTCTATGTTGAAGCGTTCGTCTAGAGTAGCAGTTTTTATATTTAGGTTTCACTCTGTTTTGTGCTATATAGATAGATGAATTTGGAACTCTAAATCCAACATGGTTTGTAGTAGCTCTTTGAAACTTGACAAAATAAAGGAGTTCTCAGTTTTGCCTGTATGGTTTGTTTCCTCTTCAAGTAGCCCTAGGCACAGACGGTGGAAAAGTACTTTCATTGAGAGGGATTGCCAAGCTTCCAAGAAATTACGAGTTTATGAAATACCAGCAAATATTTTTTCACCGAATCTTGATGATACTTGGTGGTAATAATCGGTACACAAATCCCACTTGGCTCATTAATTTTGTTCTTCTAGGTTGAAGCGTTCGTCTACAGTAGCAGTTTTTACATTTAGGTTTCACTCTAATCTCTGCTATATAGACACGTGAATTTGGAACTCTAAATCCAACATGGTTTGTAGTAGCTCTTTGAAACTTGACAAAATAATGTAGTTCTCAGTTTTGTCTCCATGTTTTGTTTCCTCTTCAAGTAGTCCTAGGCACTGACTATGGAAAAGCACTTTCATTGAGAGGGGTTGCCAAGCTTCTAAGCAATAACGAGTTTCCGAAATACCAGCAAATATTTTTTCACCCAATGTTGATGATACTTGGTGGTAATGATCAGTACACAAATCCCACTTGGCTCACCAAATTTTGTTCTTCTATGTTGAAGCGTTCGTCTACCATAGCAGCTTTTATATTTAGGATTCCCTCTGTTCTCTCCTATATAGATAGGTGAATTTGGAACTCTAAATCCAACATGGTTTGTAGTAACTCTTTGAAACTTGACAATATAAAGGAGTTCTCAGTTTTGTTTCTACGATTTTTTTGCTCTTCAGGTAGCTCTAAACAGAGACTGTGGAAAACCACTTTCATTGAAAGGGTTTACCAAGCTTCCAAGAAATTACGAGTTTCCGAAATACAAGCAAATATTTTTGCACCCAAACTTGATGATACGTGGTGGTAATGATCAGTACACAAATTTCACTTGGCTCACCAAATTTTCTTCTTCTAGGTTGAAGCATTCGTTTACAGTAGCAGTTTTTATTTTTAGGTTTCCCTCTATTCTCTCCTATATAGATAGATGAATTTGGAACTCTAAATCCAACATGGTTTGTAGTAGCTCTTTGAAACTTGACAAAATAAAGAAGTTCTCAGTTTTGTCTCTGTGGTTTGTTTCCTCTTCATGTAGCCCTAGGCACAGATTGTGGAAAAGCACTTTCATTGAGAGGGGTTGCCAAGCTTCTAAGACAAAACGAGTTTCTGAAATACCAGCAAATATATTTTTACCCAATCGTGATGATACGTGGTGGTAATGACAAGTACACAAATCCCACTTGGCTCACCAAATTTTGTTCTTCTATGTTGAAGCGTTCATTTACAGTAGCAGTTTTTATTTTTAGGTTTCACTCTGTTCTCCTATATAGATAGATGAATTTGGAACTCTAAATCCCACATGGTTTGTAGTAGCTCTTTGAAACTTGACAAAATAAAGGAGTTCTCAGTTTTGTCTCTATGGTTTGTTTCCTCTTCAGGTACCCCTCGGATCAGACTGTGGAAAAGCACTATCATTGAGTGGGGTTGCCATGCTTCTAAGAAATAACGAGTTTCCCAAATACCAGCAAATATTTTTTCACGCAATCTTGATGACACTTGGTGGTAATGATCAGTTCACAAATCCCACTTGGATCACCAAATTTTGTTCTTCTAGGTTGAAGCGTTCGTCTACAGTAGCAGTTTTTATATATAGGTTTCACTCTGTTCTCTCCTATATAGATAGATGAATTTGGAACTCTAAATCCAACATGGTTTGTAGTAGATCTTTGAAACTTGACAAAGTAAAGGAGTTCTCAGTTTTGTCTCTATGATTTGTTTCTGCTTAATGTAGCCCTAAGCAGAGACTGTGGAAAAGCACTTTCATTGAAAGGGGTTGCCAAGCTTCCAAGAAATTATGAGTTTCCGAAATACCAGCAAATATTTTTTCGCCCAAGGTTGATGATACGTGGTGGTAATGATCGGTACACAAATCCCACTTGGCTCACCAAATTTTGTTCTTCTATGTTGAAGCATTCGTCTAGAGTACCAGTTTTTATATTTAGGTTTCACTCTGTTTTGTGCTATATAGATAGATGAATTTGGAACTCTAAATCCAACATGGTTTGTAGTAGCTCTTTGAAACTTGACAAAATAAAGGAGTTCTCAGTTTTGCCTGTATGGTTTGTTTCCTCTTCAAGTAGCCCTAGGCACAGACGGTGGAAAAGTACTTTCATTGAGAGGGATTGCCAAGCTTCCAAGAAATTACGAGTTTATGAAATACCAGCAAATATTTTTTCACCGAATCTTGATGATACTTGGTGGTAATGATCGGTAAACAAATCCCACTTGGCTCACCAAATTTTGTTCTTCTAGGTTGAAGCGTTCGTCTACAGTAGCAGTTTTTACATTTAGGTTTCACTCTATTCTCTGCTATATAGACACGTGAATTTGGAACTCTAAATCCAACATGGTTTGTAGTAGCTCTTTGAAATTTGACAAAATAATGTAGTTCTCAGTTTTGTCTCCATGTTTTGTTTCCTCTTCAAGTAGTCCTAGGCACTGACTGTGGAAAAGCACTTTCATTGAGAGGGGTTGCCAAGCTTCTAAGCAATAACGAGTTTCCGAAATACCAGCAAATATTTTTTCACCCAATGTTGATGATACTTGGTGGTAATGATCAGTACACAAATCCCACTTGGCTCACCACATTTTGTTCTTCTAGGTTGAAGCGTTCGTCTACTGTAGCAGTTTTTATATTTAGGTTTCCCTCTGTTCTCTCCTATATAGATAGATGAATTTGGAACTCTAAATCCAAAATGGTTTGTAGTAGTTCTTTGAAACTTGACAAAATAAAGAAGTTCTCAGTTTTGTCTATGTGGTTTGTTTCCTCTTCATGTAGCCCTAGGCACAGATTGTGGAAAAGCACTTTCATTGAGAGGGGTTGCCAAGCTTCTAAGACATAACGAGTTTCTGAAATACCAGCAAATATATTTTTACCCAATCGTGATGATACGTGGTGGTAATGACAAGTACACAAATCCCACTTGGCTCACCAAATTTTGTTCTTCTATGTTGAAGCGTTCGTTTACAGTAGCAGTTTTTGATTTAGGTTTCACTATGTTCTCTCCTATATAGATAGATGAATTTGGAACCCTAAATCCAACATGGTTTGTAGTAGCTCTTTGAAACTTGACAAAATATAGTAGCTCTCTGTTTTGTCTCTTTGGTTTGTTTCCTCTTCAAGTAGCCCTAGGCACAGACTGTGGAAAAGCACTTTCATTGAAAGGGGTGGCCAAGCTTCCACGAAATAACGATTTTCCCAAATACCAGCAAATATTTTTTCATCCAATCTTGATGATACTTGGTGGTGATGATCAGTACACAAATCCCACTTGGCTCACCAAATTTTGTTCTTCTAGGTTGAATCATACGCCTACAGCAGCAATTTTTATATATAGGTTTCACACTGTTCTCTCCTATAGAGATAGATGAATTTGGAACTCTAAATCCAACATGGTTTGTAGTAGCTCTTTGAAACTTGACAAAATAAAGGAGTTCTCTGTTTTGTCTCTGTGGTTTGTTTCCTCTTCAAGTAGCCCTAGGCACAGACTGTGGAAAAGCACTTTAATTGAGAGGGGTTGCCAAGCTTCCAAGAAATTATGAGTTTCCGAAATACCAGCAAATATTTTTTCACCCAATCTTGATGATACCTGGTGGTAATGATTGGTACACAAATCCTACTTGGCTCACCAAATTTTGTTCTTCTGGATTGAAGCATTCGTTTACAGTAGCAGTTTTTATTTTTAGGTTTCACTCTGTTCTCTCCTACATAGATAGATGAATTTTGAACTCTAAATCCAACATGGTTTGTAGTAGCTCTTTGAAAGCTGACAAAATATAAGAGTTCTCAGTTTTGTCTCTATGGTTTGTTTCCTCTTCAAGTCGCCCTAGGCACAGTCTGTGGAAAAGCACTTTCATTGAAAGGGCTTGCCAAGCTTCCAAGAAATTACGAGATTCCGAAATACCAGCAAACATTTTTTCACCCAATGTTCATCATACGTTGTGGTAATGACAAGTATACAAGTCCCCATTGGGTCACCAAATTTTGTTCTTCTAGGTTGAAGCGTTCGTTTACAGTAGCAGTTTTAATTTTTAGGTTTTACTCTGTTCTCTCCTATATAGATAGATGCATTTTGAACTCTAAATCCAACATGGTTTGTAGTAGCTCTTTGAAAACTGACAAAATAAAGGAGTTCTCAGTTTTGTCTGTATGGTTTGTTTCGTCTTCAAGTAGACCTAGGCACAGACTGTGGAAAAGCAATTTCTTTGAGAGGGGTTGTCAACTTCTAAGAAATAACGAGTTTCCGAAATAACAGCAAATATTTTTTCACCCTATGTCGATGATACTTGGTGGTAATGATCTCTACACAAATTCCACTTGGCTCACCAAATTTTGTTCTTCCACTTTGAAGCATTCGTCTACAGTAGCAGTTTTTATATTTAGGTTTCACTCTGTTCTCTCGTATATAGAAAGATGAATTTGGAACTCTAAATCCAACACGGTTTGTAGTGGCTTTTTGAAACTTGACAAAATAAAGGAGTTTTCAGTATTGTCTCAATGATTTGTTTCCGCATCAAGTAGCCCTAAGCAGAGACTGTGGAAAAGCACTTTCATTGAAAGGCATTGCAAAGCTTCCAAGAAATTACGATTTTCCGAAATACCAGCAAATATTTTTTCAACGAATCTTGATGATACGTGGTGGTAATGACAAGTACATAAATCCCACTTGCCTCAACAAATTTTGTTCTTCTAGGTTTAAGCGTTCGTCTGCAGTAGCAGTTTTTATATTTAAGTTTCACTCTGTTCTCTCCTATATAGATAGATGAATTTGGAACTCTAATCCAATATGGTTTGTAGTAGCTCTTTGAAACTTGACAAAATAAAGGAGTTCTCAGATTTGTCTCTATGATTTGTTTCCGCTTCAAGTAGCCCAAACAGTGACTGTGGAAAAGCACTTTCATCGAGAGGGGTTGCCAAGCTTCTAAGAAATAACGAGTTTCCGAAATACCAGCAAATATTTTTTCACCCAATCTTGATTATACTTGGTGGTAATGATCAGTACACAAATCCCACTTGGCTCACCAAATTTTGTTCTTCTAGGTTGATGCGTTCGTCTGCAGTAGCAATTTTTATGTTTAGGTTTTACTCTGTTCTCTGCTATATAGATAGATGAATTTGGAACTCTAAATCCAACATGGTTTGTAGTGTCCCTTTGAAACTTGACAAAATAAAGGAGTTCTCAGTTTTGTCTCTATGGTTTGTTTCCTCTTCAACTAACCCTATGCACAGAGTGTGGATAAACACTTTTATTGAGAGGGGTTGCAAAGCTTCTGAGAAATAACGAGTTTCCGAAATACCAGCAAATGTTTTTACACCCAATCTTGACGATACTTGGTGGTAATGATCAGTACACAAATCCCAATTTACTCACCAAATTTTGTTCTTCAAGGTTGAAGCGTTTGTCTACCGTAGCATATTTTATACTTAGGTTTCAATCTGTTCTCTCCTATATAGATAGATGAATTTGGAACTCTAAATCCAACATGGTTTGTAGTAGTTCTTTGAAACTTGACAAAATAAAGGAGTTCTCAGTTTTGTCTCTATGGTTTGTTTCCTCTTCAATTAGACCTAGGCACCGACGGTGGAAAAGCACTTTCCTTGAGAGGGGTTGCCAATCTTCCAAGATATTACGAGTTTCCGATATACCAGCAAATATTTTTTCACCCAATCTTGATGATACGTGGTGGTAATGATAAGTCCACAAATCCCTCTTGGCTCACCAAATTTTGTTCTTCTAAGTTGAAGCATTCGTTTACAGAAGCAGTTGTTATTTTTAGGTTTCACTCTGTTTTCTCCCATATAGATAGACGAATTTGGAACTCTAAATCCAATATGGTTTGTAGTAGCTCTTTGATATTTGACAAATAACGGAGTTCTCAGTTTTGTCTCTATGGTTTGTTTCCTCTTCAATTAGACCTAGGCACCGACAGTGGAAAAGCACTTTCATTGAGAGGGGTGCCAAGCTTCTAAGAAATAACGAGTTTCCAAAATACCAGCAAATATTTTTTCACCCAATCTTGATGATACTTGGTGGAAATGATCACTACACAAATCCCACTTTGCTCACCAAATTTTGTTCTTCTAGGTTGAAGCGTTTGTCTACAGTAGCAGTTTTTATATTTAGGTTTCACTCTGTTCTCTCCCATATAGATAGATGAATTTGGAACTCTAAATCCAATATGGTTTGTAGTAGCTCTTTGAAACTTGACAAAATAAAGGATTTCTCAGTTTTGTCTCTATGGTTTGTTTCCTCTTCAAGTAGCCCTAGGCACAGACTGTGGAAAAGCACTTTCATTGAGAGGGTTTGCCAAGCGTCTAAGAAATAACGAGTTTCCGAAATACCAGCAAATATTTTTTCACCCAATCTTGATGATACTTGGTGGTGAAGATCGGTACACAAGTCCCACTTGGCTCACCAAATTTTATTCTTCTAGGTTGAAGGGTTCGTCTACAGTAGCAGTTTTTATATTTAGGTTTCACTCTGTTCTCTCCCACTAAGATAGATGAATTTGGAACTCTAAATCCAAAATGGTTTGTAGTAGCTCTTTGAAACTTGAAAAAATGAAGGAGTTCTCCGTTTTGTCTCTATGACTTGTTTCCGCTTCAAGTAGCCCTAATCAGAGACTGTGGAAAAGCAGTTTCATTGAGAGAGGTTGCCAATCTTCCAAGAAATTACGATTTTCCGATATACCAGCAAATATTTTTTCACCCAATCTTGATGATACGTGGTGGTAATGATAAGTCCACAAATCCCTCTTGGCTCACCAAATTTTGTTCTTCTAAGTTGAAGCGTTCGTTTACAGAAGCAGTTGTTATTTTTAGGTTTCACTCTGTTTTCTCCCATATAGATAGACGAATTTGGAACTCTAAATCCAATATGGTTTGTAGTAGCTCTTTGAAACTTGACAAATAAAGGAGTTCTCAGTTTTGTCTCTGTGGTTTGTTTCCTCTTCAATTAGACCTAGGCACCGACGGTGGAAAAGCACTTTCATTGAGAGGGGTGCCAAGCTTCTAAGAAATAACGAGTTTCCGAAATAACAGCAAATATTTTGTCACCCAATCTTAATGATACTTGGTGGAAATGATTGGTGCACAAATCCCACTGACTCACCAAATTTTCTTCTTCTAGGTTGAAGCGTTCATCTACAGTAGCAGATTTTATATTAGATTTCACTCTGTTCTCTCCTATATAGATAGATGAATTTGGAACTCTAAATCCAACATGGTTTGTAGTAGCTCTTTGAAACTTGACAAAAGAAAGGAGTTCTCAGTTTTGTTTCTATGGTTTGTTTCCTCTTCAAGTAGTCCTAGGCACAGACTGTGGAAAAGCACTTTCATTGAGTGGGGTTGCCAAGCTTCTAACAAAAAACGAATTTCCTTAAAAACCAGCAAATATTTTTACACCCAATCTTGATGATACTTGGTGGTAATGATCACTACACAAATCCCACTTTGCTCACCAAATTTTGTTCTTCTAGGTTGAAGCGTTCGTCTACAGTAGCAGTTTTTATATTTAGGTTTCACTCCGTTCTCTGCTATATAGATAGATGAATTTGGAACTCTAAATCCAATATGGTTTGTAGTAGCTCTTTGAAACTTGACAAAATAAAGGAGTTCTCAGTTTTGTCTCTATGATTTGTTTCCGCTTAAACTAGCCCTAAGCAGAGACTGTGGAAAAGCATTTTCATTGAGAGGGGTTGCCAAGATTCTAAGAAATAACGAGTTTCCGAATTACCAGCAAATATTTTTTCACCCAATCTTGATGATACTTGGTGGTGAAGATCGGTACACAAGTCCCACTTGGCTCACCAAATTTTATTCTTCTAGGTTGAAGGGTTCGTCTACAGTAGCAGTTTTTATATTTAGGTTTCACTCTGTTCTCTCCCACAAAGATAAATGAATTTGGAACTCTAAATCCAAAATGGTTTGTAGTAGCTCTTTGAAACTTGACAAAATGAAGGAGTTCTCGTTTTGTCTCTATGACTTGTTTCCGCTTCAAGTAGCCCTAATCAGAGACTGTGGAAAAGCAGTTTCATTGAGAGAGGTTGCCAAGCTTCCAAGAAATTACGAGTTTCCGAAATACCAGCAAATATTTTTTCACCCAAGCTTGATGAAACTTGGTGGTAATGACAAGTCCACAAATCCCACTTGGCTCACCAAATTTTGTTCTTCTAGGTTGAAGCGTTCGTTAACAGTATCAGTTTTTATTTTTAGGTTTCACTCTGTTCTCTTCTATATAGATAGATGAATTTGGAACTCTAAAACCAAAATGGTTTGTAGTGGCTCTTTGAAACTTGACAAAATAAAGGAGTTCTCTGTTTTGTCACTATGGTTTGTTTCCTCTTCAAGTAGCCCTAGGCACAGACGGTGGAAACGCACTTTCATTGAGAGGGGTTGCCAAGCTTCCAAGAAATTACGAGTTTCCGAAATACCAGCAAATATTTTTTTACCCAATCGTGATGATACTTGGTGTTTACGATGGGTACAACAATCCCTCTTGACTCACCAAATTTTGTTCTTCTAGGTTGAAGCGTTCGTTTTCAGTAGCAGTTTTTATTTTTAGGTTTCACTCTGTTCTCTTCTATATAGATAGATGAATTTGGAACTCTAAATCCAACATGGTTTGTAGTAGCTCTTTGAAACTTTACAAAATAAAGGAGTTCTCAGTTTTTTCTCTATGGTTTGTTTCCTCTTCAACTAGCCCTTGCACAGACTGTGGAAAAGCACTTTCATTGAGAGGGGTTGCCAAGGTTCTAAGAAATAACGTGTTTCCGAAATACCAGCAAACATTTTTTCACCCAATCTTGATGCTACTTGGTGGTGAAGATCGGTACACAAATCTCACTTGGCTCACCAAATTTTGTTCTTCTAGGTTGAAGCGTCGTCTACAGTAGCAGTTTTTATTTTTAGGTTTCAATCTGTTCTCTCCTATATAGATAGATGAATTTGGAACTCTAAATCCAATGTGGTTTCTAGTAGCTCTTTGAAACTAGACAAAATAAAGGAGTTCTCAGTTTTGTCTCTATGATTTGTTTCCGCTTCAAGTAGACCTAATCAGAGACTGTGGAAAACCACTTTCATTGAGAGGGGTTGCCAAGCTTCCAAGAAATTACAAGTTTCCGAAATACCAGCAAATATTTTTTCACCCAATCTTGATGATACGTGGTGGTAATGATCAGTACACAAATCCCACTTGGGTCACCAAATTGTGTTCTTCTAGGTTGAAGCGTTCGTCTACAGTAGCACTTTTTACATTTAGGTTTCTCTCTGTTCTCTCCTATATAGATAGATGAATTTGGAACTCTAAATCCAACATGGTTTGTAGTAGCTCTTTGAAACTTGAGAAAATAAAGGAGTTCTCAGTTTTTTCTCTATGATTTGTGTCCGATACAAGTAGCCCTAAGCAGAGACTGTGAAAAAGCACTTTCATTGAGAGGGGTTGCCAAGCTTCCAAGAAATTACGAGTTTCAGAAATACCAGCGAATATTTTTTCACCCAATCTTGATGATACCTGGTGGTAATGACAAGTCCACAAATCCCACTTGGCTCACCAAATTTTGATCTTATAGGTTGAAACTTTCGTTTACAGTAGCAGTTTTTATATTTAGGTTTCACTATGGTCTCTCCTATATAGATAGATGATTTTGGAACTCTAAATCCAACCTGGTTTGTAGTAGATGTTTGAAACTTGACAAAATAAAGGTGTTCTCAGTTTTGTCTCTATGGCTTGTTTCCTCTTCAAGTAGCCCTAGGCACAGACTGTGGAAAAGCACTTTCATTGAGAGGGGTTGCCAAGCTTCTAAGAAATAACAAGTTTCCGAAATACCAGCAAATATTTTTTTACCCAATCTTGATGATGCTTGGTGGTAATGATCAGTACACAAATCCCGCTTGGCTCACCAAATTTTCTTCTTCTAGGTTGAAGCGTTCGTTTAGAGTGGCAGTTTTTTATTTTTAGGGTTCACTCTGTTCTCTCCTATATAGATAGATGAATTTAGAACTCTAAATCCAACATGGTTTGTAGTAGCTCTTTGAAACTTGAAAAAATAAAGGAGTTTTCAGTTTTGTCTCTATGGCTTGTTTCCTCTTCAAATAGCCCTAGGCACAGAGGGTGGAAAAGCACTTTAATTGAGGAGGGTTGCCAAGCTTCTAAGAAATAACGAGTTTCCGAAATACCAGCCAATATTTTTCCACCCAATCTTGATGATACCTGGTGGTAATGACAAGTCCACAAATACCACTTGGCTCACCAAATTTTGATCTTCTAGGTTGAAACTTTCGTTTACAGTAGCAGTTTTTATATTTAGGTTTCACTATGGTCTCTCCTATATAGATAGATGAATTTGGAACTCTAAACCCAACCTCGTTTGTAGTAGATCTTTGAAACTTGACAAAAATCGGTGTTCTCAGTTTTGTCTCTATAGCTTGTTTCCTCTTCAAGTTGCCCTAGGCACAGACTGTGGAAAAGCACTTTCATTGAGAGGGGTTGCCAAGCTTCTAAGAAATAACAAGTTTCCGAAATACCAGCAAATATTTTTTTACCCAATCTTGATGATACTTGGTGGTAATGATCAGTACAAAAATCCCACTTGGCTCACCCAATTGTGTTCTTCTAGGTTGAAGCGTTCGTCTACAGTAGCAGTTTATATTTTTAGGTTTCACTCTGTTCTCTCCTATATAGATAGATGAATTTGGAACTCTAAATCCAACATGGTTTGTATTAGCTCTTTGAAACTTGAGAAAATAAAGGAGTTCTCAGTTTTGTCTGTATGATTTGTTTCTGATTCAAGTAGCCCTAAGCAGAGACAGTGGAAAAGCACTTTCATGGAGAGGGGTTGCCACGCTTCCAAGAAATTACGAGTTTCTGAAATACTAGCAAATATTTTTTCACCCAATCTTGATGATACGTGGTGGTAATGAGAAGTCCACAAATCGCACTTGGCTCACCAAATTTTGTTCTTCTAGGTTGAAGCATTCGTTTCCAGTAGCAGTTTTTATTTTTAGGTTTTACTCTGTTCTCTACTATATAGATAGATGAATTTGGACCTCTAAATCCAACATTGGTTGTAGTAGCTCTTTGAAACTTGACAAAATAAAGGAGTTCTCAGTTTTTTCTCTATGGTTTGTTTCCTCTTCATGTAGTCCAAGGCACAGACTCTGGAAAAGCACTTTCATTGAGAGGGGTTGCCAAGCTTCTAAGAAATAACGAGTTTCAGAAATACCAGAAAATATTTTTTGACCCAATCTTGATGATACTTTTTCGTAATATTCAGTACACAAATCCCAATTGGCTCACCAAATTTTGTTCTTCTAGTTTGAAGCGTTCGTTTACAGTAGCAGTTTTTATTTTTATTTTTCATTCTGTTCTCTTCTATATAGATAGATTAATTTGGAACTCTAAATCCAACATGGTTTGTAGTAGCTCTTTGAAACTGGACAAAATAAAGGAGTTCTCAGTTTAATCTCCATGGTTTGTTTCCTCTTTAAGTCGCCCAAAGCAGAGACTGTGGTAAAGCATTTTCATTGAAAGGGGTTTCAAAGCTTCCAAGAAATAACGAGTTTCCGAAATACTAGCAAATATTTTTTCACCCAATCTTGATGATAGGTGGTGGTAATGACAAGTACACAAATCCCACTGGGCTCAACAAGTTTTGTTCTTCTAGGATGAAGCGTTCGTTTACAGTAGCAGTTTTTCTTTTTAGGTTTCACTCTGTTCTCTACTATATAGATAGATGAATTTGGAACTCTAAATCCAACATTGTTTGTAGTAGCTCTTTGAAACTTGACAAAATAAAGTAGTTCTCAGTTTTGTCTCTAGGGTTTGTTTCTTCTTCAATTAGCCGTCAGCACAGACTTTAGAAAAGCAGTTTCATTTAGAGGGGTTGCCAAGCTTCTAAGAAATAAGGAGTTTCCGAAATACCAGCAAATATTTTTTTACCCAATCTTGATGATACGTGGTGGTAATGACCAGTACAAAAATCTCACTTGACTCACCAAATATTGTTCTTCTAGGTTGAAGCGTTCGTCTACAGTAGCAGTTTTTATATTTAGGTTTCACTGTCTAAACTCCTATATAGATAGATGAATTTGGAACTCTAAATCCAACATGGTTTGTAGTAGCTCTTTGAAACTTGACAAAATAAAGTAGTTCTCAGTTTTGTGTCTATGGTTTGTTTCTTCTTCAATTAGCCCTAGGCACAAACTTTAGAAAAGCAGTTTCATTGAGAGGGGTTGCCAAGCTTCTAAGAAATAACGAGATTCCGAAATACCAGCAAATATTTTTTCACCCAATCTTGATGATACTTGGAGATAATGATCAGTACAAAAATCTCACTTGGCTCACCAAATTTTGTTCTTCTAGGTTGAAGCGTTCGTCTACAGTAGCAGTTTTTATATTTAGCTTTCACTCTGTAAACTCCAATATAGATAGATGAATTTGGAACTCTAAATCCAACATGGTTTGTAGTAGCTCTTTGAAACTGGAGCAAATAAAGGAGTTCTCAGTTTTGTCTGTATGATTTCTTCCCGCTTCAAGTAGCCCTAAGCAGAGACTGTGGAAAAGCATTTTCATTGAGAGGGGTTGCCAAGCTTCCAAGAAAACACAAGTTTCCGAAATACCAGCAAAGATTTTTTCACCCACTCTTGATTATAATTCGTCGTATTGAAAAGTCCACAATTCCCACTTCGCTCACCAAATTTTGTTCTTCAAGTTTGAAGCGTTCGTCTACAGTAGCACTTTTTACATTTAGGTTTCTCTCTGTTCTCTCCTATATAGATAGAAGAATTTGGACTCTAAATCCAACCTGGTTTGTAGTAGATCTTTGAAACTTGACAAAATAAAGGAGTTCTCAGTTTTTTCTCTATGGTTTGTTTCCTCTTCAAGTAGCACTAGGCAAATATTTTTTCACCCAATCTTGATGACACTTGGCTGTAATGATCAGTACACAAATCCCATTGGCTCACCAAAATGTGTTCTTCTAGGTTGAAGCGTTCGTCTACAGTAGCAGTTTATATATTTAGGTTTCACTCTGTTCTCTCCTATATAGATAGATGAATATGAAACTCTAAATCCAACATGGTTTGTAGTAGCTCTTTGAAACTTGAGAAAATAAAGGAGTTCTCAGTTTTTTCTCTATGATTTGTTTCCGATTCCAGTAGCCCTAAGCAGAGACTGTGAAAAAGCACTTTCATTGAGAGGGGTTGCCAAGCTTCCAAAAATTACGAGTTTCCGAAATACCAGCAAATATTTTTTCACCCAATCTTGATGATATGTGGTGGTAATGACAAGTCCACAAATCCCACTTGGCTCACCAAATTTTGTTCTTCTAGGATGAAGCGTTCGTTTACAGTAGCAGTTTTTATTTTTAGGTTTCACTCTGTTCTCTACTATATAGATAGATGAATTTGGAACTCTAAATCCAACATTGTTTGTAGTAGCTCTTTGAAACTTGACAAAATAAAGTAGTTCTCAGTTTTGTCTCTATGGTTTGTTTCTTCTTCAATTAGCCCTCGGCAAAGACTTTAGAAAAGCAGTTTCATTGAGAGGGGTTACCAAGCTTCTAAGAAATAACGAGTTTCCGTAATACCAGCAAATATATTTCACACAATCTTGATGATACTTGGTGGTAATGGTCACTACAAAAATGTCACTTGTCTCACCAAATTTTGTTCTTCTAGGTTGAAGCGTTCGTCTACAGTAGCAGTTTTTATATATAGGTTTCACTCTCTAAACTCCTATATAGATAGATGAATTTGGAACTCTAAATCCAACATGGTTTGTAGTAGCTCTTTGAAACTTGACAAAATAAAGGAGTTCTCAGTTTTTTCTCTATGATATGTTTCCTCTTCATGTAGTCCAAGGCACAGACTGTTGAAAAGCACTTTCATTGAGAGGGGTTGCCAATCTTCTAAGAAATAACGAGTTTCAGAAATACCAGCAAATATTTTTTCACCCAATTTTGATGATACTTGGTGGTAATAATCAGTACACAAATCCCACTTGGCTCACCAAATTTTGTTCTTCTGGTTGAATCGTTCGTTTACAGTAGCAGTTTTTATTTTTTGGTTTCACTCTGTTCTCTGCTATATAGACAGATGAATTTGGAACTCTAAATCCAACATGGTTTGTAGTAGCTCTTTGAAACTTGACAAAATAAAGGAGTTCTCAGTTTTGTCTCTATGGTTTGTTTCCTCTTTAATTAGCCCTAGGCACAGACTGTGGAAAAGCACTTTCATTGAGAGGGGTTGCCAAGCTTCCAAGAAATCACGAGTTTCTGAAATACCAGCAAAGATTTTTTCACCCAGTCTTGATTATACTTCGTGGTATTGACAAGTCCACAATTCCCACTTCACTCACCAAATTTTGTTCTTCTAGGTTGAAGCGTTCGTCTACAGTAGCACTTTTTACATTTAGGTTTCTCTCCGTTCTCTCCTATATAGATAGAGGAATTTGGACTCTAAATCCAACCTGGTTTGTAGTAGCTCTTTGAAACTTGAGAAAATAAAGGAGTTCTCAGTTTTTTCTCTATGATTTGTTTCCGATACAAGTAGCCCTAAGCAGAGACTGTCAAAATGCACTTTCATTGAGAGGGGTTGCCAAGCTTCCAAGAAATTACGAGTTTCAGAAATACCAGCGAATATTTTTTCACCCAATCTTGATGATACCTGGTGGTAATGACAAGTCCACAAATCCCACTTGGCTCACCAAATTTTGATCTTCTAGGTTGAAACTTTCGTTTACAGTAGCAGTTTTTATATTTAGGTTTCACTATGGTCTCTCCTATATAGATAGATGATTTTGGAACTCTAAATCCAACCTGGTTTGTAGTAGATGTTTGAAACTTGACAAAATAAAGGTGTTCTCAGTTTTATCTCTATGGCTTGTTTCCTCTTCAAGTAGCCCTAGGCACAGACTGTGGAAAAGCACTTTCATTGAGAGGGGTTGACAAGCTTCTAAGAAATAACAAGTTTCCAAAATACCAGCAAATATTTTTTTACCCAATCTTGATGATGCTTGGTGGTAATGATCAGTACACAAATCCCATTGGCTCACCAAATTTTCTTCTTCTAGGTTGAAGAGTTCGTTTAGAGTGGCAGTTTTTTATTTTTAGGGTTCACTCTGTTCTCTCCTATATAGATAGATGAATTTAGAACTCTAAATCCAACATGGTTTGTTGTAGCTCTTTGAAACTTGAAAAAATAAAGGAGTTTTCAGTTTTGTCTCTATGGCTTGTTTCCTCTTCAAATAGGCACAGAGGGTGGAAAAGCACTTTAATTGAGGAGGGTTGCCAAGCTTCTAAGAAATAACAAGTTTCCGAAATACCAGCAAATATTTTTTTACACAATCTTGATGATACTTGGTGGTAATGATCAGTACAAAAATCCCACTTGGCTCACCCAATTGTGTTCTTCTAGGTTGAAGCGTTCGTCTACAGTAGCAGTTTATATTTTTAGGTTTCACTCTGTTCTCTCCTATATAGATAGATGAATTTGGAACTCTAAATCCAACATGGTTTGTATTAGCTCTTTGAAACTTGAGAAAATAAAGGAGTTCTCAGTTTTGTCTGTATGATTTGTTTCTGATTCAAGTAGCCCTAAGCAGAGACTGTGGAAAAGCACTTTCATGGAGAGGGGTTGCCACGCTTCCAAGAAATTACGAGTTTCTGAAATACTAGCAAATATTTTTTCACCCAATCTTGATGATAAGTGGTGGTAATGAGAAGTCCACAAATCGCACTTGGCTCACCAAATTTTGTTCCTCTAGGTTGAAGCATTCGTTTCCAGTAGCAGTTTTTATTTTTAGGTTTTACTCTGTTCTCTACTATATAGATAGATGAATTTGGACCTCTAAAGCCAACATTGGTTGTAAGTAGCTCTTTGAAACTTGACAAAATAAAGGAGTTCTCAGTTTTTTCTCTATGGTTTGTTTCTCTTCATGTAGTACAAGGCACAGACTCTGGGAAAAGCACTTTCATTGAGAGGGGTTGCCAAGCTTCTAAGAAATAACGAGTTTCAGAAATACCAGAAAATATTTTTTGACCCAATCTTGATGATACTTTTTCGTATTATTCAGTACACAAATCCCACTTGGCTCACCAAATTTTGTTCTTCTAGTTTGAAGCGTTCGTTTACAGTAGCAGTTTTTATTTTTATTTTTCATTCTGCTCTCTTCTATATAGATAGATTAATTTGGAACTCTAAATCCAACATGGTTTGTAGTAGCTCTTTGAAACTGGACAAAATAAAGGAGTTCTCAGTTTAATCTCCATGGTTTGTTTCCTCTTTAAGTCGCCCTAAGCAGAGACTGTGGTAAAGCACTTTCATTGAAAGGGGTTTCAAAGCTTCCAAGAAATAACGAGTTTCCGAAATACCAGAAAATATTTTTTCACCCAATCTTGAGGATAGGTGGTGGTAATGACAAGTACACAAATCCCACTGGGCTCAACAAATTTTGTTCTTCTAGGATGAAGCGTTCGTTTACAGTAGCAGTAGTTTTCTTTTTAGGTTTCACTCTGTTCTCTACTATATAGATAGATGAATTTGGAACTCTAAATCCAACATTGTTTGTAGTAGCTCTTTGAAACTTGACAAAATAAAGTAGTTCTCAGTTTTGTCTCTATGGTTTGTTTCTTCTTCAATTAGCCCTAGGCACAAACTTTAGAAAAGCAGTTTCATTTAGAGGGGTTGCCAAGCTTCTAAGAAATAACGAGTTTCCGAAATACCAGCAAATATTTTTTCACCCAATCTTGATGATACGTGGTGGTAATGATCAGTACAAAAATCTCACTTGGCTCACCAAATATTGTTCTTCTAGGTTGAAGCGTTCGTCTACAGTAGCAGTTTTTATATTTAGGTTTCACTCTCTAAACTCCTATATAGATAGGTGAATTTGGAACTCTAAATCCAACATGGTTTGTAGTAGCTCTTTGAAACTTGACAAAATAAAGGCGTTCTCAGTTTTGTCTCTATGATTTCTTCCCGCTTCAAGTAGCCCTAAGCAGAGACTGTGGAAAAGCACTTTCATTGAGAGGGGTTGCCAAGCTTCCAAGAAATCACGAGTTTCTGAAATACCAGCAAAGATTTTTCACCCAGTCTTGATTATACTTCGTGGTATTGACAAGTCCACAATTCCCACTTCGCTCACCAAATTTTGTTCTTCTAGGTTGAAGCGTTCGTCTACAGTAGCACTTTTTACATTTAGGTTTCTCTCTGTTCTCTCCTATATAGATAGAGGAATTTGGACTCTAAATCCAACCTGGTTTGTAGTAGCTCTTTGAAACTTGAGAAAATAAAGGAGTTCTCAGTTTTTTCTCTATGATTTGTTTCCGATACAAGTAGCCCTAAGCAGAGACTGTCAAAATGCACTTTCATTGAGAGGGGTTGCCAAGCTTCCAAGAAATTACGAGTTTCAGAAACACCAGCGAATATTTTTTCACCCAATCTTGATGATACGTGGTGGTAATGATCAGTACACAAATCCCACTTGGCTCACCAAATTGTGTTCTTCTAGGTTGAAGCGTTCGTCTACAGTAGCACTTTTTACATTTAGGTTTCTCTCTGTTCTCTCCTATATAGATAGATGAATTTGGAACTCTAAATCCAACATGGTTTGTAGTAGCTCTTTGAAACTTGAGAAAATAAAGGAGTTCTCAGTTTTTTCTCTGTGATTTGTTTCCGATACAAGTAGCCTAAGCAGAGACTGTGAAAAAGCACTTTCATTGAGAGGGGTTGCCAAGCTTCCAAGAAATTATGAGTTTCAGAAATACCAGCGAATATTTTTCACCCAATCTTGATGATACCTGGTGGTAATGACAAGTCCACAAATCCTACTTGGCTCACCAAATTTTGATCTTCTAGGTTGAAACTTTCGTTTACAGTAGCAGTTTTTATATTTAGGTTTCACTATGGTCTCTCCTATATAGAAAGATGATTTTGGAACTCTAAATCCAACCTGGATTGTAGTAGATGTTTGAAACTCGACAAAATAAAGGTGTTCTGAGTTTTGTCTCTATGGCTTGTTTCCTCTTCAAGTAGCCCTAGGCACAGACTGTGGAAAAGCACTTTCATTGAGAGGGGTTGCCAAGCTTCTAAGAAATAACAAGTTTCCGAAATACCAGCAAATATTTTTTTACCCAATCTTGATGATGCTTGGTGGTAATGATCAGTACACAAATCCCGCTTGGCTCACCAAATTTTCTTCTTCTAGGTAGAAGCGGTCGTTTAGAGTGGCAGTTTTTTATTTTTAGGGTTCACTCTGTTCTCTCCTATATAGATAGATGAATTTAGAACTCTAAATCCAACATGGCTTGTAGTAGCTCTTTGAAACTTGAAAAAATAAAGGAGTTTTCAGTTTTGTCTCTATGGCTTGTTTCCTCTTCAAATAGCCCTAGGCACAGAGGTGGAAAAGCACTTTAATTGAGGAGGGTTTCCAAGCTTCTAAGAAATAATGAGTTTCCATAATACCAGCCAATATTTTTCCACCCAATCTTCATGATACCTGGTGGTAATGACAAGTCCACAAATCCCACTTGGCTCACCAAATTTTGATCTTCTACGTTGAAACTTTCGTTTACAGTAGCAGTTTTTATATTTAGGTTTCACTAGGGTCTCTCCTATATAGATGAATTTGGAACTCTAAATCCAACCTCGTTTGTAGTAGATCTTTGAAACTTGACAAAAAAACGGTGTTCTCAGTTTTGTCTCTATGGCTTGTTTCCTCTTCAAGTAGCCCTAGGCACAGACTGTGGAAAAGCACTTTCAATGAGAGGGGTTGCCAAGCTTCTAAGAAATAACAAGTTTCCAAAATACCAGCAAATATTTTTTTACCCAATCTTGATGATACTTGGTGGTAATGATCAGTACAAAAATCCCACTTGGCTCACCCAATTGTGTTCTTCTAGGTTGAAGCGTTCGTCTACAGTAGCAGTTTATATTTTTAGGTTTCACTCTGTTCTCTCCTATATAGATAGATGAATTTGGAACTCTAAATCCAACATGGTTTGTATTAGCTCTTTGAAACTTGAGAAAATAAAGGAGTTCTCAGTTTTGTCTGTATGATTTGTTTCTGATTCAAGTAGCCTAAGCAGAGACTGTGGAAAAGCACTTTCATGGAGAGGGGTTGCCACGCTTCCAAGAAATTACGAGTTTCTGAAATACTAGCAAATATTTTTTCACCCAATCTTGATGATACGTGGTGGTAATGAGAAGTCCACAAATCGCACTTGGCTCACCAAATTTTGTTCTTCTAGGTTGAAGCATTCGTTTCCAGTAGCAGTTTTTATTTTTAGGTTTTACTCTGTTCTCTACTATATAGATAGATGAATTTGGACCTCTAAATCCAACATTGGTTGTAGTAGCTCTTTGAAACTTGACAAAATAAAGGAGTTCTCATTTTTTTCCCTATGGTTTGTTTCCTCTTCATGTAGTCCAAGGCACAGACTCTGGAAAAGCACTTTCATTGAGAGGGGTTCCAAGCTTCTAAGAAATAACGATTTTCAGAAATACCAGAAAATATTTTTGACCCAATCTTGATGATACTTTTTCGTAACATTCAGTACACAAATCCCAATTGGCTCACCAAATTTTGTTCTTCTAGTTTGAAGCGTTCGTTTACAGTAGCAGTTTTTATTTTTATTTTTCATTCTGTTCTCTTCTATATAGATAGATTAATTTGGAACTCTAAATCCAACATGGTTTGTAGTAGCTCTTTGAAACTGGACAAAATAAAGGAGTTCTCAGTTTAATCTCCATGGTTTGTTTCCTCTTTAAGTCGCCCTAAGCAGAGACTGTGGTAAAGCACTTTCATGAAAGGGGTTTCAAAGCTTCCAAGAAATAACGAGTTTCCGAAATACCAGAAAATATTTTTCACCCAATCTTGATGACAGGTGGTGGTAATGACAAGTACACAAATCCCACTGGGCTCAACAAATTTTGTTCTTCTAGGATGAAGCGTTCGTTTACAGTAGCAGTTTTTCTTTTTAGGTTTCACTCTGTTCTCTACTATATAGATAGATGAATTTGGAACTCTAAATCCAACATTGTTTGTAGTAGCTCTTTGAAACTTGACAAAATAAAGTAGTTCTCAGTTTGTCTCTAGGGTTTGTTTCTTCTTCAATTAGCCGTCAGCACAGACTTTAGAAAAGCAGTTTCATTTAGACGGGTTGCCAAGCTTCTAAGAAATAACGAGTTTCCGAAATACCAGCAAATATTTTTTTACCCAATCTTGATGATACGTGGTGGTAATGACCAGTACAAAAATCTCACTTGACTCACCAAATATTGTTCTTCTAGGTTGAATCGTTCGTCTACAGTAGCAGTTTTTATATTTAGGTTTCACTCTCTAAACTCCTATATAGATAGGTGAATTTGGAACTCTAAATCCAACATGGTTTGTAGTAGCTCTTTGAAACTTGACAAAATAAAGGAGTTCTCAGTTTTGTCTCTATGATTTCTTCCCGCTTCAAGAGCCCTAAGCAGAGACTGTGGAAAAGCACTTTCATTGAGAGGGGTTGCCAAGCTTCCAAGAAATCACGAGTTTCCGAAATACCAGCAAAGATTTTTTTCACCGAGTCTTGATTATACTTCGTCGTATTGACAAGTCCACAATTCCCACTTCGCTCACCAAATTTTGTTCTTCTAGGTTGAAGCGTTCGTCTACAGTAGCACTTTTTACATTTAGGTTTCTCTCTGTTCTCTCCTATATAGATAGAGGAATTTGGACTCTAAATCCAACCTGGTTTGTAGTAGCTCTTTGAAACTTGAGAAAATAAAGGAGTTCTCAGTTTTTTCTCTATGATTTGTTTCCGATACAAGTATCCCTAAGCAGAGGAGTGTGAAAAAGCACTTTCATTGAGAGGGGTTGACAAGCTTCCAAGAAATTACGAGTTTCAGAAATACCAGCGAATATTTTTTCACCCAATCTTGATGATACCTGGTGGTAATGACAAGTCCACAAATCCCAATTGGCTCACAAAATTTTTGTTCTTCTAAAATGAAGCGTTCGATTACAATAGCAGTTTTTATTTTTAGGTTTCACTCTGTACTCTACTATATAGATAGATGAATTTGGAACTCTAAATCCAACATTGTTTGTAGTAGCTCTTTGAAACTTGACAAAATAAAGTAGTTCTCAGTTTTGTCTCTATGGTTTGTTTCTTCTTCAATTAGCCCTAGGAACAAACTTTAGAAAACTAGTTTCATTGAGAGGGGTTGCCAAGCTTCTAAGAAATAACGAGTTTCCGAAATACCAGCAAATATTTTTTCACCCAATCTTGATGATACTTGGAGATAATGATCAGTACAAAAATCTCACTTGGCTCACCAAATTTTGTTCTTCTAGGTTGAAGCGTTCGTCTACAGTAGCAGTTTTTATATTTAGCTTTCACTCTGTAAACTCCTATATAGATAGATGAATTTGGAACTCTAAATCCAACATGGTTTGTAGTAGCTCTTTGAAACTGGAGCAAATAAAGGAGTTCTCAGTTTTGTCTGTATGATTTCTTCCGCTTCAAGTAGCCCTAAGCAGAGACTGTGGAAAAGCACTTTCATTGAGAGGGGTTGCCAAGCTTCCAAGAAAACACGAGTTTCCGAAATACCAGCAAAGATTTTTTCACCCAATCTTGATTATAATTCGTGGTATTGAAAAGTCCACAATTCCCACTTCGCTCACCAAATTTTGTTCTTCAAGTTTGAAGCGTTCGTCTACAGTAGCACTTATTACAATTAGGTTTCTCTCTGTTCTCTCCTATATAGATAGATGAATTTGGACTCTAAATCCAACCTGGTTTGTAGTAGATCTTTGAAACTTGACAAAATAAAGGAGTTCTCAGTTTTTTCTCTATGGTTTGTTTCCTCTTCAAGTAGCACTAGGCACAGACTGTGGAAAAGCACTTTCATTTTGAGGGGTTGCCAAACTTCTACGAAATAACGAGTTTCCGAAAAACCAGCAAATATTTTTTCACCCAATCTTGATGACACTTGGCTGTAATGATCAGTACACAAATCCCATTGGCTCACCAAAATGTGTTCTTCTAGGTTGAAGCGTTCGTCTACAGTAGCAGTTTATATATTTAGGTTTCACTCTGTTCTCTCCTATATAGATAGATGAATATGAAACTCTAAATCCAACATGGTTTGTAGTAACTCTTTGAAACTTGAGAAAATTAAGGAGTTCTCAGTTTTTTCTCTATGATTTGTTTCCGATTCCAGTAGCCCTCAGCAGAGACTGTGAAAAAGCACTTTCATTGAGAGGGGTTGCCAAGCTTCCAAAAATTACGAGTTTCCGAAATACCAGCAAATATTTTTTCACCCAATCTTGCTGATATGTGGTGGTAATGACGAGTCCACAAATCCCACTTGGCTCACCAAATTTTGTTCTTCTAGGATGAAGCGTTCGTTTACAGTAGCAGTTTTTATTTTTAGGTTTCACTCTGTTCTCTACTATATAGATAGATGAATTTGGAACTCTAAATCCAACATTGTTTGTAGTAGCTCTTTGAAACTTGACAAAATAAAGTAGTTCTCAGTTTTGTCTCTATGGTTTGTTTCTTCTTCAATTAGGCCTCGGCAAAGACTTTAGAAAAGCAGTTTCATTGAGAGTGGTTACCAAGCTTCTAAGAAATAACAAATTTCCGAAATACCAGCAAATATTTTTTCACCCAATCTTGATGATACTTGGTGGTAATGGTCAGTACAAAAATGTCACTTGGCTCACCAAATTTTGTTCTTGTAGGTTGAAGCCTTCGTCTACAGTAGCAGTTTTTATATTTAGGATTCACTCTCTAAACTCCTATATAGATAGATGAATTTGGAACTCTAAATCCAACATGGTTTGTAGTAGCTCTTTGAAACTTGACAAAAAAAAGGAGTTCTCAGTTTTTTCTCTATGATTTGTTTCCTCTTCATGTAGTCCATGGCACAGACTGTTGAAAAGCACTTTCATTGAGAGGGGTTGCCAAGCTTCTAAGAAATAACGAGTTTCAGAAATACCAGCAAATATTTTTTCACCTAATTTTGATGATACTTGGTGGTAATAATCAGTACACAAATCCCACTTGGCTCACCAAATTTTGTTCTTCTGGTTGAATCGTTCGTTTACAGTAGCAGTTTTTATTTTTTGGTTTCACTCTGTTCTCTGCTATATAGACAGATGAATTTGGAACTCTAAATCCAACATGGTTTGTAGTAGCTCTTTGAAACTTGAAAAAATAAAGGAGTTCTCAGTTTTGTCTCTATGGTTTGTTTCCTCTTTAATTAGCCCTAGGCACAGACTGTGGAAAAGCACTTTCATTGAGAGAGGTTGCCAAGCTTCTAAGAAATAACGAGTATTCGAAATATCAGCAAATATTTTTTCACCCAATCTCGATGATACTTGGTGGTAATGAAAAGTACACAAATAACACTTGACTCGCCAAATTTTGTTCTTCTAAGTTGAAGCGTTCGTTTACAGTAGCATTTTATATTTTTCGGTTTCCCTCTGTTCTCTCCTATATAGATAGATGAATTTGGAACTCTAAATCCAACATGGTTTGTAGTACATCTTTGAAACTTGACAAAATAAAGGAGTTCTCAGTTTTGTCTTTATGGTTTGTTTCCTCTTCAAGTAGCCCTAGGCACAAACTGTGGAAAAGCACTTTCATTGAGAGAGGTTGCCAAGCTTCTAAGAAATAACGAGTTTTCGAAATACCAGGAAATATTTTTTCACCCAATCTTGATGATACATGGTGGTAATGATCAGGACACATATCCCACTTGGCTCACCAAATTGTGTTCTTCTAGGTTGTAGCGTTCTTCTAGGTTTTAGCATTTTTTATAATTAGGTTTCACTCGCTTCTCTCCTATATAGATAGATGAATTTGGAACTCTAAATCCCACATGGTTTGTAGTAGCTCTTTGAAACTTGACAAAATAAAGGAGTTCTCAGTTTTGTCTCTATGGTTTGTTTCCTCTTCAGGTACCCCTCGGATCAGACTGTGGAAAAGCACTTTCATTGAGTGGGGTTGCCATGCTTCTAAGAAATAACGAGTTTCCCAAATACCAGCAAATATTTTTTCACGCAATCTTGATGACACTTGGTGGTAATGATCAGTTCACAAATCCCACTTGGATCACCAAATTTTGTTCTTCTAGGTTGAAGCGTTCGTCTACAGTAGCAGTTTTTATATATAGGTTTCACTCTGTTCTCTCTTATATAGATAGATGAATTTGGAACTCTAAATCCAACATGGTTTGTAGTAGATCTTTGATACTTGACAAAGTAAAGGAGTTCTCAGTTTTGTCTCTATGATTTGTTTCTGCTTAATGTAGCCCTAAGCAGAGACTGTAGAAAAGCACTTTCATTGAAAGGGGTTGCCAAGCTTCCAAGAAATTATGAGTTTCCGAAATACCAGCAAATATTTTTTCACCCAAGGTTGATGATACGTGGTGGTAATGATCGGTACACAAATCCCACTTGGCTCACCAAATTTGTTCTTCTATGTTGAAGCGTTCGTCTAGAGTAGCAGTTTTTATATTTAGGTTTCACTCTGTTTTGTGCTATATAGATAGATGAATTTGGAACTCTACATCCAACATGGTTTGTAGTAGCTCTTTGAAACTTGACAAAATAAAGGAGTTCTCAGTTTTGCCTGTATGGTTTGTTTCCTCTTCAAGTAGCCCTAGGCACAGACGGTGGAAAAGTACTTTCATTGAGAGGGATTGCCAAGCTTCCAAGAAATTACGAGTTTATGAAATACCAGCAAATATTTTTTCACCGAATCTTGATGATACTTGGTGGTAATAATCGGTAAACAAATCCCACTTGGCTCACCAAATTTTGTTCTTCTAGGTTGAAGCGTTCGTCTACAGTAGCAGTTTTTACATTTAGGTTTTACTCTATTCTCTGCTATATAGACACGTGAATTTGGAACTCTAAATCCAACATGGTTTGTAGTAGCTCTTTGAAACTTGACAAAATAAAGGAGTTCTCAGTTTTGTCTCTATGGTTTGTTTCCTCTTCAGGTACCCCTCGGATCAGACTGTGGAAAAGCACTTTCATTGAGTGGGGTTGCCATGCTTCTAAGAAATAACGAGTTTCCCAAATACCAGCAAATATTTTTTAACGCAATCTTGATGACACTTGGTGGTAATGATCAGTTCACAAATCCCACTTGGATCACCAAATTTTGTTCTTCTAGGTTGAAGCGTTCGTCTACAGTAGCAGTTTTTATATATAGGTTTCACTCTGTTCTCTCCTATATAGATAGATGAATTTGGAACTCTAAATCCAACATGGTTTGTAGTAGATCTTTGAAACTTGACAAAGTAAAGGAGTTCTCAGTTTTGTCTCTATGATTTGTTTCTGCTTAATGTAGCCCTAAGCAGAGACTGTGGAAAAGCACTTTCATTGAAAGGGGTTGCCAAGCTTCCAAGAAATTATGAGTTTCCGAAATACCAGCAAATATTTTTTCACCCAAGGTTGATGATACGTGGTGGTAATGATCGGTACACAAATCCCACTTGGCTCACCAAATTTTGTTCTTCTATGTTGAAGCGTTCGTCTAGAGTAGCAGTTTTTATATTTAGGTTTCACTCTGTTTTGTGCTATATAGATAGATGAATTTGGAACTCTAAATCCAACATGGTTTGTAGTAGCTCTTTGAAACTTGACAAAATAAAGGAGTTCTCAGTTTTGCCTGTATGGTTTGTTTCCTCTTCAAGTAGCCCTAGGCACAGACGGTGGAAAAGTACTTTCATTGAGAGGGATTGCCAAGCTTCCAAGAAATTACGAGTTTATGAAATACCAGCAAATATTTTTTCACCGAATCTTGATGATACTTGGTGGTAATAATCGGTACACAAATCCCACTTGGCTCATTAATTTTGTTCTTCTAGGTTGAAGCGTTCGTCTACAGTAGCAGTTTTTACATTTAGGTTTCACTCTAATCTCTGCTATATAGACACGTGAATTTGGAACTCTAAATCCAACATGGTTTGTAGTAGCTCTTTGAAACTTGACAAAATAATGTAGTTCTCAGTTTTGTCTCCATGTTTTGTTTCCTCTTCAAGTAGTCCTAGGCACTGACTATGGAAAAGCACTTTCATTGAGAGGGGTTGCCAAGCTTCTAAGCAATAACGAGTTTCCGAAATACCAGCAAATATTTTTTCACCCAATGTTGATGATACTTGGTGGTAATGATCAGTACACAAATCCCACTTGGCTCACCAAATTTTGTTCTTCTATGTTGAAGCGTTCGTCTACCATAGCAGCTTTTATATTTAGGATTCCCTCTGTTCTCTCCTATATAGATAGGTGAATTTGGAACTCTAAATCCAACATGGTTTGTAGTAACTCTTTGAAACTTGACAATATAAAGGAGTTCTCAGTTTTGTTTCTACGATTTTTTTCCTCTTCAGGTAGCTCTAAACAGAGACTGTGGAAAACCACTTTAATTGAAAGGGTTTACCAAGCTTCCAAGAAATTACGAGTTTCCGAAATACAAGCAAATATTTTTGCACCCAAACTTGATGATACGTGGTGGTAATGATCAGTACACAAATTTCACTTGGCTCACCAAATTTTCTTCTTCTAGGTTGAAGCATTCGTTTACAGTAGCAGTTTTTATTTTTAGGTTTCCCTCTATTCTCTCCTATATAGATAGATGAATTTGGAACTCTAAATCCAACATGGTTTGTAGTAGCTCTTTGAAACTTGACAAAATAAAGAAGTTCTCAGTTTTGTCTCTGTGGTTTGTTTCCTCTTCATGTAGCCCTAGGCACAGATTGTGGAAAAGCACTTTCATTGAGAGGGGTTGCCAAGCTTCTAAGACAAAACGAGTTTCTGAAATACCAGCAAATATATTTTTACCCAATCGTGATGATACGTGGTGGTAATGACAAGTACACAAATCCCACTTGGCTCACCAAATTTTGTTCTTCTATGTTGAAGCGTTCATTTACAGTAGCAGTTTTTATTTTTAGGTTTCACTCTGTTCTCCTATATAGATAGATGAATTTGGAACTCTAAATCCCACATGGTTTGTAGTAGCTCTTTGAAACTTGACAAAATAAAGGAGTTCTCAGTTTTGTCTCTATGGTTTGTTTCCTCTTCAGGTACCCCTCGGATCAGACTGTGGAAAAGCACTATCATTGAGTGGGGTTGCCATGCTTCTAAGAAATAACGAGTTTCCCAAATACCAGCAAATATTTTTTCACGCAATCTTGATGACACTTGGTGGTAATGATCAGTTCACAAATCCCACTTGGATCACCAAATTTTGTTCTTCTAGGTTGAAGCGTTCGTCTACAGTAGCAGTTTTTATATATAGGTTTCACTCTGTTCTCTCCTATATAGATAGATGAATTTGGAACTCTAAATCCAACATGGTTTGTAGTAGATCTTTGAAACTTGACAAAGTAAAGGAGTTCTCAGTTTTGTCTCTATGATTTGTTTCTGCTTAATGTAGCCCTAAGCAGAGACTGTGGAAAAGCACTTTCATTGAAAGGGGTTGCCAAGCTTCCAAGAAATTATGAGTTTCCGAAATACCAGCAAATATTTTTTCGCCCAAGGTTGATGATACGTGGTGGTAATGATCGGTACACAAATCCCACTTGGCTCACCAAATTTTGTTCTTCTATGTTGAAGCATTCGTCTAGAGTACCAGTTTTTATATTTAGGTTTCACTCTGTTTTGTGCTATATAGATAGATGAATTTGGAACTCTAAATCCAACATGGTTTGTAGTAGCTCTTTGAAACTTGACAAAATAAAGGAGTTCTCAGTTTTGCCTGTATGGTTTGTTTCCTCTTCAAGTAGCCCTAGGCACAGACGGTGGAAAAGTACTTTCATTGAGAGGGATTGCCAAGCTTCCAAGAAATTACGAGTTTATGAAATACCAGCAAATATTTTTTCACCGAATCTTGATGATACTTGGTGGTAATGATCAGTAAACAAATCCCACTTGGCTCACCAAATTTTGTTCTTCTAGGTTGAAGCGTTCGTCTACAGTAGCAGTTTTTACATTTAGGTTTCACTCTATTCTCTGCTATATAGACACGTGAATTTGGAACTCTAAATCCAACATGGTTTGTAGTAGCTCTTTGAAATTTGACAAAATAATGTAGTTCTCAGTTTTGTCTCCATGTTTTGTTTCCTCTTCAAGTAGTCCTAGGCACTGACTGTGGAAAAGCACTTTCATTGAGAGGGGTTGCCAAGCTTCTAAGCAATAACGAGTTTCCGAAATACCAGCAAATATTTTTTCACCCAATGTTGATGATACTTGGTGGTAATGATCAGTACACAAATCCCACTTGGCTCACCACATTTTGTTCTTCTAGGTTGAAGCGTTCGTCTACTGTAGCAGTTTTTATATTTAGGTTTCCCTCTGTTCTCTCCTATATAGATAGATGAATTTGGAACTCTAAATCCAAAATGGTTTGTAGTAGCTCTTTGAAACTTGACAAAATAAAGAAGTTCTCAGTTTTGTCTATGTGGTTTGTTTCCTCTTCATGTAGCCCTAGGCACAGATTGTGGAAAAGCACTTTCATTGAGAGGGGTTGCCAAGCTTCTAAGACATAACGAGTTTCTGAAATACCAGCAAATATATTTTTACCCAATCGTGATGATACGTGGTGGTAATGACAAGTACACAAATCCCACTTGGCTCACCAAATTTTGTTCTTCTATGTTGAAGCGTTCGTTTACAGTAGCAGTTTTTGATTTAGGTTTCACTATGTTCTCTCCTATATAGATAGATGAATTTGGAACCCTAAATCCAACATGGTTTGTAGTAGCTCTTTGAAACTTGACAAAATATAGTAGCTCTCTGTTTTGTCTCTTTGGTTTGTTTCCTCTTCAAGTAGCCCTAGGCACAGACTGTGGAAAAGCACTTTCATTGAAAGGGGTGGCCAAGCTTCCACGAAATAACGATTTTCCCAAATACCAGCAAATATTTTTTCATCCAATCTTGATGATACTTGGTGGTGATGATCAGTA
Organism: Callospermophilus lateralis; assembly: GCF_048772815.1. NCBI lineage: Eukaryota > Metazoa > Chordata > Mammalia > Rodentia > Sciuridae > Callospermophilus > Callospermophilus lateralis. The sequence goes on from NW_027512910.1 coordinate 232,056, forward strand.
CACAAATCCCACTTGGCTCACCAAATTTTGTTCTTCTAGGTTGAATCATACGCCTACAGCAGCAATTTTTATATATAGGTTTCACACTGTTCTCTCCTATAGAGATAGATGAATTTGGAACTCTAAATCCAACATGGTTTGTAGTAGCTCTTTGAAACTTGACAAAATAAAGGAGTTCTCTGTTTTGTCTCTGTGGTTTGTTTCCTCTTCAAGTAGCCCTAGGCACAGACTGTGGAAAAGCACTTTAATTGAGAGGGGTTGCCAAGCTTCCAAGAAATTATGAGTTTCCGAAATACCAGCAAATATTTTTTCACCCAATCTTGATGATACCTGGTGGTAATGATTGGTACACAAATCCTACTTGGCTCACCAAATTTTGTTCTTCTGGATTGAAGCATTCGTTTACAGTAGCAGTTTTTATTTTTAGGTTTCACTCTGTTCTCTCCTACATAGATAGATGAATTTTGAACTCTAAATCCAACATGGTTTGTAGTAGCTCTTTGAAAGCTGACAAAATATAAGAGTTCTCAGTTTTGTCTCTATGGTTTGTTTCCTCTTCAAGTCGCCCTAGGCACAGTCTGTGGAAAAGCACTTTCATTGAAAGGGCTTGCCAAGCTTCCAAGAAATTACGAGATTCCGAAATACCAGCAAACATTTTTTCACCCAATGTTCATCATACGTTGTGGTAATGACAAGTATACAAGTCCCCATTGGGTCACCAAATTTTGTTCTTCTAGGTTGAAGCGTTCGTTTACAGTAGCAGTTTTAATTTTTAGGTTTTACTCTGTTCTCTCCTATATAGATAGATGCATTTTGAACTCTAAATCCAACATGGTTTGTAGTAGCTCTTTGAAAACTGACAAAATAAAGGAGTTCTCAGTTTTGTCTGTATGGTTTGTTTCGTCTTCAAGTAGACCTAGGCACAGACTGTGGAAAAGCAATTTCTTTGAGAGGGGTTGTCAACTTCTAAGAAATAACGAGTTTCCGAAATAACAGCAAATATTTTTTCACCCTATGTCGATGATACTTGGTGGTAATGATCTCTACACAAATTCCACTTGGCTCACCAAATTTTGTTCTTCCACTTTGAAGCATTCGTCTACAGTAGCAGTTTTTATATTTAGGTTTCACTCTGTTCTCTCGTATATAGAAAGATGAATTTGGAACTCTAAATCCAACACGGTTTGTAGTGGCTTTTTGAAACTTGACAAAATAAAGGAGTTTTCAGTATTGTCTCAATGATTTGTTTCCGCATCAAGTAGCCCTAAGCAGAGACTGTGGAAAAGCACTTTCATTGAAAGGCATTGCAAAGCTTCCAAGAAATTACGATTTTCCGAAATACCAGCAAATATTTTTTCAACGAATCTTGATGATACGTGGTGGTAATGACAAGTACATAAATCCCACTTGCCTCAACAAATTTTGTTCTTCTAGGTTTAAGCGTTCGTCTACAGTAGCAGTTTTTATATTTAGGTTTCACTCTGTTCTCTCCTATATACACAGATGAATTTGGAACTCTAAATCCAATATGGTTTGTAGTAGCTCTTTGAAACTTGAAAAAATAAAGGAGTTCTCAGTTTTGTCTCTATGATTTGATTCCGCTTCATGTAGCCCTAAGCAGAGACTGTGGAAAAGCACTTTCATTGAGAGGGGTTGCTAAGCTTCCAAGAAATTACGAGTTTCCGAAATACCAGCAAATATTTTTTCACCCAATCTTGATGATACGTGGTGGTAATGACAAGTCCACAAATCCCACTTTGCTCACCAAATTTTGTTCTTCTAGGTTGAAGCGTTCGTTTACAGTCGCAGTTTTTATTTTTAGATTTCACTGTGTTCTCTCCTATATAGATAGATGAATTTGGAACTCTAAATTCAACATGTTTTGTAGTAGCTCTTTGAAACTTGACAAAATAAAGGGGTTCTCAGTTTTGTCTCTATGGTTTTTTTTTCTTCAAGTAGCCCTAGGCACAGACGGTGGAAAAGTACTTTCATTGAAAGGCATTGCAAAGTTTCCAAGAAATTACGATTTTCCGAAATACCAGCACTTATTTTCTCACCCAATCTTGATGATACGTGGTGGTAATGACAAGTACACAAATCCCACTTGCCTCAACAAATTTGGTTCTTCTAGGTTGATGCGTTCGTCTGCAGTAGCAGTTTTTATATTTAAGTTTCACTCTGTTCTCTCCTATATAGATAGATGAATTTGGAACTCTAATCCAATATGGTTTGTAGTAGCTCTTTGAAACTTGACAAAATAAAGGAGTTCTCAGATTTGTCTCTATGATTTGTTTCCGCTTCAAGTAGCCCAAACAGTGACTGTGGAAAAGCACTTTCATCGAGAGGGGTTGCCAAGCTTCTAAGAAATAACGAGTTTCCGAAATACCAGCAAATATTTTTTCACCCAATCTTGATTATACTTGGTGGTAATGATCAGTACACAAATCCCACTTGGCTCACCAAATTTTGTTCTTCTAGGTTGATGCGTTCGTCTGCAGTAGCAATTTTTATGTTTAGGTTTTACTCTGTTCTCTGCTATATAGATAGATGAATTTGGAACTCTAAATCCAACATGGTTTGTAGTGTCCCTTTGAAACTTGACAAAATAAAGGAGTTCTCAGTTTTGTCTCTATGGTTTGTTTCCTCTTCAACTAACCCTATGCACAGAGTGTGGATAAACACTTTTATTGAGAGGGGTTGCAAAGCTTCTGAGAAATAACGAGTTTCCGAAATACCAGCAAATGTTTTTACACCCAATCTTGACGATACTTGGTGGTAATGATCAGTACACAAATCCCAATTTACTCACCAAATTTTGTTCTTCAAGGTTGAAGCGTTTGTCTACCGTAGCATATTTTATACTTAGGTTTCAATCTGTTCTCTCCTATATAGATAGATGAATTTGGAACTCTAAATCCAACATGGTTTGTAGTAGTTCTTTGAAACTTGACAAAATAAAGGAGTTCTCAGTTTTGTCTCTATGGTTTGTTTCCTCTTCAATTAGACCTAGGCACCGACGGTGGAAAAGCACTTTCCTTGAGAGGGGTTGCCAATCTTCCAAGATATTACGAGTTTCCGATATACCAGCAAATATTTTTTCACCCAATCTTGATGATACGTGGTGGTAATGATAAGTCCACAAATCCCTCTTGGCTCACCAAATTTTGTTCTTCTAAGTTGAAGCATTCGTTTACAGAAGCAGTTGTTATTTTTAGGTTTCACTCTGTTTTCTCCCATATAGATAGACGAATTTGGAACTCTAAATCCAATATGGTTTGTAGTAGCTCTTTGATATTTGACAAATAACGGAGTTCTCAGTTTTGTCTCTATGGTTTGTTTCCTCTTCAATTAGACCTAGGCACCGACAGTGGAAAAGCACTTTCATTGAGAGGGGTGCCAAGCTTCTAAGAAATAACGAGTTTCCAAAATACCAGCAAATATTTTTTCACCCAATCTTGATGATACTTGGTGGAAATGATCACTACACAAATCCCACTTTGCTCACCAAATTTTGTTCTTCTAGGTTGAAGCGTTTGTCTACAGTAGCAGTTTTTATATTTAGGTTTCACTCTGTTCTCTCCCATATAGATAGATGAATTTGGAACTCTAAATCCAATATGGTTTGTAGTAGCTCTTTGAAACTTGACAAAATAAAGGATTTCTCAGTTTTGTCTCTATGGTTTGTTTCCTCTTCAAGTAGCCCTAGGCACAGACTGTGGAAAAGCACTTTCATTGAGAGGGTTTGCCAAGCGTCTAAGAAATAACGAGTTTCCGAAATACCAGCAAATATTTTTTCACCCAATCTTGATGATACTTGGTGGTGAAGATCGGTACACAAGTCCCACTTGGCTCACCAAATTTTATTCTTCTAGGTTGAAGGGTTCGTCTACAGTAGCAGTTTTTATATTTAGGTTTCACTCTGTTCTCTCCCACTAAGATAGATGAATTTGGAACTCTAAATCCAAAATGGTTTGTAGTAGCTCTTTGAAACTTGAAAAAATGAAGGAGTTCTCCGTTTTGTCTCTATGACTTGTTTCCGCTTCAAGTAGCCCTAATCAGAGACTGTGGAAAAGCAGTTTCATTGAGAGAGGTTGCCAATCTTCCAAGAAATTACGATTTTCCGATATACCAGCAAATATTTTTTCACCCAATCTTGATGATACGTGGTGGTAATGATAAGTCCACAAATCCCTCTTGGCTCACCAAATTTTGTTCTTCTAAGTTGAAGCGTTCGTTTACAGAAGCAGTTGTTATTTTTAGGTTTCACTCTGTTTTCTCCCATATAGATAGACGAATTTGGAACTCTAAATCCAATATGGTTTGTAGTAGCTCTTTGAAACTTGACAAATAAAGGAGTTCTCAGTTTTGTCTCTGTGGTTTGTTTCCTCTTCAATTAGACCTAGGCACCGACGGTGGAAAAGCACTTTCATTGAGAGGGGTGCCAAGCTTCTAAGAAATAACGAGTTTCCGAAATAACAGCAAATATTTTGTCACCCAATCTTGATGATACTTGGTGGAAATGATTGGTGCACAAATCCCACTGACTCACCAAATTTTCTTCTTCTAGGTTGAAGCGTTCATCTACAGTAGCAGATTTTATATTAGGTTTCACTCTGTTCTCTCCTATATAGATAGATGAATTTGGAACTCTAAATCCAACATGGTTTGTAGTAGCTCTTTGAAACTTGACAAAAGAAAGGAGTTCTCAGTTTTGTTTCTATGGTTTGTTTCCTCTTCAAGTAGTCCTAGGCACAGACTGTGGAAAAGCACTTTCATTGAGTGGGGTTGCCAAGCTTCTAACAAAAAACGAATTTCCTTAAAAACCAGCAAATATTTTTACACCCAATCTTGATGATACTTGGTGGTAATGATCACTACACAAATCCCACTTTGCTCACCAAATTTTGTTCTTCTAGGTTGAAGCGTTCGTCTACAGTAGCAGTTTTTATATTTAGGTTTCACTCCGTTCTCTGCTATATAGATAGATGAATTTGGAACTCTAAATCCAATATGGTTTGTAGTAGCTCTTTGAAACTTGACAAAATAAAGGAGTTCTCAGTTTTGTCTCTATGATTTGTTTCCGCTTAAACTAGCCCTAAGCAGAGACTGTGGAAAAGCATTTTCATTGAGAGGGGTTGCCAAGATTCTAAGAAATAACGAGTTTCCGAATTACCAGCAAATATTTTTTCACCCAATCTTGATGATACTTGGTGGTGAAGATCGGTACACAAGTCCCACTTGGCTCACCAAATTTTATTCTTCTAGGTTGAAGGGTTCGTCTACAGTAGCAGTTTTTATATTTAGGTTTCACTCTGTTCTCTCCCACAAAGATAAATGAATTTGGAACTCTAAATCCAAAATGGTTTGTAGTAGCTCTTTGAAACTTGACAAAATGAAGGAGTTCTCGTTTTGTCTCTATGACTTGTTTCCGCTTCAAGTAGCCCTAATCAGAGACTGTGGAAAAGCAGTTTCATTGAGAGAGGTTGCCAAGCTTCCAAGAAATTACGAGTTTCCGAAATACCAGCAAATATTTTTTCACCCAAGCTTGATGAAACTTGGTGGTAATGACAAGTCCACAAATCCCACTTGGCTCACCAAATTTTGTTCTTCTAGGTTGAAGCGTTCGTTAACAGTATCAGTTTTTATTTTTAGGTTTCACTCTGTTCTCTTCTATATAGATAGATGAATTTGGAACTCTAAAACCAAAATGGTTTGTAGTGGCTCTTTGAAACTTGACAAAATAAAGGAGTTCTCTGTTTTGTCACTATGGTTTGTTTCCTCTTCAAGTAGCCCTAGGCACAGACGGTGGAAACGCACTTTCATTGAGAGGGGTTGCCAAGCTTCCAAGAAATTACGAGTTTCCGAAATACCAGCAAATATTTTTTTACCCAATCGTGATGATACTTGGTGTTTACGATGGGTACAACAATCCCTCTTGACTCACCAAATTTTGTTCTTCTAGGTTGAAGCGTTCGTTTTCAGTAGCAGTTTTTATTTTTAGGTTTCACTCTGTTCTCTTCTATATAGATAGATGAATTTGGAACTCTAAATCCAACATGGTTTGTAGTAGCTCTTTGAAACTTTACAAAATAAAGGAGTTCTCAGTTTTTTCTCTATGGTTTGTTTCCTCTTCAACTAGCCCTTGCACAGACTGTGGAAAAGCACTTTCATTGAGAGGGGTTGCCAAGGTTCTAAGAAATAACGTGTTTCCGAAATACCAGCAAACATTTTTTCACCCAATCTTGATGCTACTTGGTGGTGAAGATCGGTACACAAATCTCACTTGGCTCACCAAATTTTGTTCTTCTAGGTTGAAGCGTCGTCTACAGTAGCAGTTTTTATTTTTAGGTTTCAATCTGTTCTCTCCTATATAGATAGATGAATTTGGAACTCTAAATCCAATGTGGTTTCTAGTAGCTCTTTGAAACTAGACAAAATAAAGGAGTTCTCAGTTTTGTCTCTATGATTTGTTTCCGCTTCAAGTAGACCTAATCAGAGACTGTGGAAAACCACTTTCATTGAGAGGGGTTGCCAAGCTTCCAAGAAATTACGAGTTTCCGAAATACCAGCAAATATTTTTTCACCCAATCTTGATGATACTTGGTGGTGATGATCAGTTCACAAATCCCACTTGGTTCACCACATTTTGTTCTTCTAGGTTGAAGCGTTCGTCTACAGTAGCAATTTTTATATTTAGATTTCACTCTGTTCTCTCCTTTATAGATAGATGAATTTGGAACTCTAAATCCAACATGGTTTTTAGTAGTTCTTTGAAACTTGACAAAATGAAGGAGTTCTCAGTTTTGTCTCTATGATTTCTTTCCGCTTCAAGTAGCCCTAAGCAGTGACTGTGGAAAAGCACTTTCCTTTAGAGGGGTTGCCAAGCTTCCAAGAAATTACGAGTTTCTGAAATATAAGCAAATATTTTTTCACCCTATTTTGATGATACATGGTGGTAATGATCAGTACACAAATCCCACTTGGCTCACCAAATTTTGTTCTTCTAGGTTGAAGGGTTCGTTTTCAGTAGCAGTTTTTATTTTAGGTTTCACTCTGTTCTCTCCTATATAGATAGATGAATTTGGAACTCTAAATCCAACATGGTTTGTAGTAGCTCTTTGAAATTGACAAAATAAAGGAGTTCTCAGTTTTGTCTCTATGGTTTGTTTCCTCTTCAAGTAGCCCTGGCACAGACTGTGGAAAAGCACTTTCATTGAGAGGGCTTGCCAAGCTTCTAAGAAATAACGTGTTTCCGTAATACCAGCAAATATTTTTTCACCCAATCTTGATGATACTTGGTTGTAAGAACTAGTACACAAATCCCACTTGGCTCACCACATTTTGTTCTTCTAGGTTGAAGCGTTCGTTTACAGTAGCAGTTTTTATTTTTAGATTTCCCTCTGTTCTCTCCTATATAGTTAGATGAATTTGGAACTCTAAATCCAACATGGTTTGTAGTAGCCCTTTGAAACTTGACAAAATAAAGAAGTTCTTAGTTTCGTCTCTATAATTTGTTTCCTCTTTTAGTAGCCCTAGGCACAGACTGTGGAAAAGCACATTCATTGAGAGGGGTTGCAAAGCTTCTAAAAAATAACGAGTTTCCAAAATACCAGCAAATATTTTTTCACCCAATCTTGATGATACTTGGTGGTAATGATCAGTACACAAATCCCACTTGGCTCACCAACGTTTGTTCTTCTACGTTGATGCGTTCGTCTACAGTATCAGTTTTTTTATTTAGGTTTCACTCTGTTCTCTCCTATATAGATAGATGAATTTGGAACTCTAAATCCAACATGGTTTGTAGTAGATCTTTGAAACTTTACAAAATAAAGGAGTTCTCAGTTTTGTCTCTATGGTTTGTTTCCTCTTCAAGTAGCCCTAGGCACAGACCTTGGAAAATCACATTCCTTGAGAGGTGTTGGAAGCTTCTAAGAAATAACGAGTTTCCGAAATACCAGCAAATATTTTTTCACCCAATCATGATGATACGTGGTGGTAATGACAAGTACACAAATCCCACTTGGCTCACCAAATTTTGTTCTTCTAGGTTGAAGCGTTCGTTTACAGTAGCATTTTATATATTTAGGTTTCACTCGGTTCTCTCCTATATAGATAGATGAATTTGGAACTCTAAATCCAACATTGTTTGCAGTAGCTCTTTGAAACTTGACAAAATAAAGTAGTTCTCAGTTTCGTCCCTATGGTTTGTTTCTTCTTCAATTAGCCCTAGGCACAGACTTTGGAAATCAGTTTCATTGAGAGGGGTTGCCAAGCTTCTACGAAATAACGAGTTTCCGAAATACCAGCAAATATTTTTTCACCCAATCTTGATGATACTTGGTGGTAATGATCGGTTCACAAATCCCACTTGACTCACCAAATTTTGTTCTTCAAAGTTGAAGCGTTCGTTTACAGTAGCAATTTTTATTTTTAGGTTTCACACTTTTCTCTCCTATATAGATGATGAATTTGGAACTCTAAATCCAACATGGTTTGTAGTAGCTCTTTGAAAATTCACAATACAGGAGTTCTCAGTTTTGTCTCTATGATTTGTTTCCGCTTCATGTAGCCCTAAGAAGAGACTGTGGAAAAGCACTTTCTTTGAAAGGGGTTGCCAAGCTTCCAAGTAATTACGAGTTTCCGAAATACCAGCAAATATTTATCACCCAATGGTGATGATACGTGGTGGTAATGACAAGTACACAAATCCCACTAGGCTCACCAAATTTTGGTCTTCTAGGCTGAAGCGTTCGTTCACAGTAGCATTTTTTATTTTTAGTTTCACTCTGTTCTCTCCTATATACATAGATGATTTTGGAACTCTAAATCCAACATGGTTTGTAGTAGCTCTTTGAAGCTTGACAAAATAAAGGAGTTCTCAATTTTGTCTCTATGATTTGTTTTTGCTTCATGTAGCCCTAAGCAGAGACTGTGGAAAAGAAATTTCATTGAGAGGGGTTGCCAAGCTTCCAAGTAATTACGAGTTTCCGAAATACCAGCAAATATTTTTTCACCCAATCTTGATGATATTTGGTGGTAATGATCGGTTTAAAAATCCAACTTGACTCACCAAATTTTCCTCTTCTATGTTGAAGCGTTCGTTTACAGTAGCAGTTTTTATTTTTAGGTTCCCTCTGTTCTCTCCTATATAGATAGATGAATTTGGAACTCTAAATCCAACATGGTTTGTAGTAGCTCTTTGAAACTTGACAAAATAAAGGAGTTCTCAGTCTTGTCTCTATGGTTTGTTTCCTCTTCAAGTAGCCCTAGGCACAGAATGTGGAAAAACACTTTCATTGAGAGGGGTTGCCAAGCTTCTAAGAAATAACGAGTTTCCGAAATACCAGCAAATATTTTTTTACCCAATCCTGATGATACTTGGTGGTAATGATCGGTACACAAATCCCACTTAACTCACCAAATTTTGTTCTTCTAGTTTGAAGCGTTCTTTTACAGTAGCAGTTTATATTTTTAAGTTCCCTCTGTTCTCTCCTGTATAGATAGATGATTTTGGAACTCCAAATCCAACATGGTTTGTAGTAGCTCTTTGAAACTTGACAAAATAAGGGAGTTCTCTGTTTTGTCTCTATGATTTGTTTCCGCTTCATTTAGCCCTAAGCAGAGACTGTGGAAAAGCACTTTCATTGAAAGGGGTTGCCAAGCTTCCAAGAAATTACGAGATCCCGAATAACCAGCAAATATTTTTTCACCCAATGTTGGTGATACGTATTGGTAATGACAAGTACACAAATCCCACATGGCTCACCAAATTTTGTTCTTCTAGGTTGAAGCGTTCGTTTACAGTAGCAGTTTTAATTTTTAGGTTTCACTCTGTTCATTCCTATATAGATAGATGAATTTGGAATTTTAAATCCAACATGGTGTCTAGTAGCTCTTTGAAAATTGACAAAATAAAGGAGTTCTCATTTTTGTCTCTATGATTTGTTTCTGCTTCATGTAGCCCTAAGCAGAGACTGTGGAAAAGCACTTTCATTAGATTGGTTGCCAAGCTTCTAAGAAATAACGAGTATTCCAAACACCAGCAAATATTTTTTCACCCAATGTTGATGATACTTGGTAGTAATGATCAGTACACAAATCCCACTTGGCTCACCAAATTTTGGTCTTCTAGCCTGAAGCGTTCGTTTACAGTAGCAGTTTTTATTTTTAGTTTTCACTCTGTTCTATCCTATATAGATAGATGAATTTGGAACTCTAAATCCAACATGGTTTGTAGTAGCTATTTGAAACTTGAAAAATTAAAGGAGTTCGCAGTTTTGTCTCTATGGTTTGTTTCCTCTTCACGAAGCTCTAGGCACAGACTGTGGAAAAGCACTTTCATTGAGAGTGTTCGCCAAGCTTCTAAGAAATAACGAATTTCCGAAATACCAGCAAATATTTTTTCACCAAATCTTGATGATACTTGGTGGTAATGATCCGTACACAAATCCCACTTGGCTCACCAAATTTTGGTCTTCTAGGCTGAAGCGTTCGTTTACAGTAGCAGTTTTTATTTTTAGGTTTCACTCTGTTCTCTCCTATATAGATAGCTGAATTTGGAACTCTAAATCCAACATGGTTTGTAGTAGCTCGTTGAATCTTGACAAAATAAAAGAGTTCTCAGTTTTGTCTCTATGGTTTGTTTCCTCTTCAAGTAGCCCTAGGCACAGACTGTGGAAAAGCACTTTCATTGAGAGGGGTGGCCAAGCTTCTAAGAAATAACGAATTTCCGAAATACCAGCAAATATTTTTTCACCCAATCTTGATGATACTTGGTGGTAATGATCGGTACACAAATCCCACTTGACTCACCAAATTTTGTTCTTCTAGGTTGAAGTGTTCGTTTACAGTAGCAATTTATATTTTTAGGTTCCCTCTGTTCTCTCCCATATAGATAGATGATTTTGGAACTCTAAATCCAATATGGTTTGTAGTAGCTCTTTGAAACTTGACAAATAACGGAGTTCTCAGTTTTGTCTCTATGGTTTGTTTCCTCTTCAATTAGACCTAGGCACCGACGGTGGAAAAGCACTTTCATTGAGAGGGGTGCCAAGCTCCTAAGAAATAACGAATTTCCGAAATACCAGCAAATATTTTTTCACCCAATGTTGGTGATACGTGGTGGTAATGACAAGTACACAGATCCCAGTTGGCTCACCAAATTTTGTTCTTCTAGGTTGAAGCGTTCGTTTACAGTAGCAGTTTTATTTTTAGGTTTCACTCTGTTCTCTCCTATATAGATAGATGAAGTTGGAACTCTAATTCCAACATGGTTTGTAGTAGCTCTTTGAAACTTGACAAAATATAGAAGTTCTCAGTTTTGTCTCTATGGTTTCTTTCCTCTTCAAGTAGCCCTAGGCACAGACTGTGGAAAAGGACTTTCATTGAGAGGGGTTGCCAATCTTCTAAGAAATAACAAGTTTCCGAAATACCAGCATATATTTTTTCACCCAATCTTGATGATACTTGGTGGTAATGATCAGAACAACAATACCACTTGACTCACCAAATTTTGTTATTCTAGGTTGAAGCGTTCGTTTACAGTAGCAGTTTATATTTTTAGGTTCCCTCTGTTCTCTCCTGTATAGATAGATGATTTTGGAACTCCAAATCCAACATGGTTTGTAGTAGCTCTTTGAAACTTGACAAAATAAGGGAGTTCTCAGTTTTGTCTCTATGATTTGTTTCCGCTTCATTTAGCCCTAAGCAGAGACTGTGGAAAAGCACTTTCATTGAAAGGGGTTGCCAAGCTTCCAAGAAATTACGAGATCCCGAATAACCAGCAAATATTTTTTCACCCAATGTTGGTGATACGTATTGGTAATGACAAGTACACAAATCCCACATGGCTCACCAAATTTTGTTCTTCTAGGTTGAAGCGTTCGTTTACAGTAGCAGTTTTTATTTTTAGGTATCACTCTGTTCTCTCCTATATAGATGGATGAATTTGGAACTCTAAATCCAACAGGGTTTGTAGTAGCTCTTTGAAAGTTGACAAAATAAAGGAGTTCTCACTTTTTTTCTCTATGGTTTGTTTCCTCTTCAAGTAGCCCTAGGCACAGACTGTGGAAAAGGACTTTCATTGAGAGGGGTTGCCAATCTTCTAAGAAATAACAAGTTTCCGAAATACCAGCATATATTTTTTCACCCAATCTTGATGATACTTGGTGGTAATGATCGGAACACCAATACCACTTGACTCACCAAATTTTGTTATTCTAGGTTGAAGCGTTCGTTTACAGTAGCAGTTTATATTTTTAGGTTCCCTCTGTTCTCTCCTATATAGATACATGAATTTGGAACTCTAAATCCAAAATGGTGTGTAATAACTCTTTGAAACTTGACAAAATAAAGGAGTTCTCTGTTTTGTCTCTATGATTTTTTTCGCTTCATGTAGCCCTAAGCAGGGACTGTGGAAAAGCACTTTCATTGAAATGGGTTGCCAAGCTTCCAAGAAATTACGAGTTTACGAAATACCAGCAAATATTTTTTCACCCAATGTTGATGATACGTGGTGGTAATGAGAAGTACAGAAATCCCACTTGGCTCAACAAATTTTGGTCTTCTAGGCTGAAGCGTTCGTTTACGGTAGCAGTTTTTATTTTTAGGTTTCACTCTGTTCTCTCCTATATAGATAGATGTATTTGGAATTGTAAATCCAACATGGTTTGTAGTAGCTTTTTGAAACTTGAAAAAATAAAGGAGTTCTCTGTTTTGTCTCTATGATTTGTTTCCTCTTCAAGTAGCCCTAAGCAGAGACTGTGTAAAAGCTCTTTCATTGAAAGGGGTTGCCAAGCTTCCAAGAATTTACGAGTTTCTGAAATACCAGCAGATATTTTTTCACCCAATCTTGATGATACTTGGTGGTAATGATCGGTTCACAGATCCCACTTGACTCACCAAATTTTGTTCTTCTAGGTTGAAGCGTTCGTTTACAGTAGCAATTTTTATTTTTAGGTTTCACTCTTTTCTCTCCTATATAGATGATGAATTTGGAACTCTAAATCCAACATGGTTTGTAGTAGCTCTTTGAAAATTGACAAAATAAAGGAGTTCTCAGTTTTGTCTCTATGATTTGTTTCCGCTTCATGTAGCTTAAGCAGAGACTGTGGAAAAGCACTTTCATTGAAAGGGGTTGCCAAGCTTCCAAGAAATTACGAGTTTCCGAAATACCAGAAAATATATATCACCCAATGTTGATGATACGTGGTGGTAATGACAAGTACACAAATCCCACTTGGCTCACCAAATTTTGGTCTTCTAGGCTGAAGTGTTCGTCTACAGTAGCAGTTTTTATTTTTAGGTTTCACTCTGTTCTCTACTATATAGATCGATAAATTTGGAACTCTAAATCCAACATGGTTTCTAGTAGGTCTTTGAAACTTGACAAAATACAGAAGTTCTCAGTTTCATCTCTATGGTTTGTTTCCTCTTCAAGTAGCCCTAGGCACAGACTGTAGAAAAGCACTTTCATTGAGAGGGGTGGCCAAGCTTCTAAGAAATAACCAGTTTCCGAAATACCAGCAAATATTTTTTCACCCTATCTTGATGATACTTGGTTGTAATGATCGGTACACAAATCCCACTTGGCTCACCAAATTTTGTTCTTCTAGGTTGAAGCGTTCGTTTACAGTAGCAGTTTATATTTTTAGGTTCACTCTGTTCTCTCCTATATAGATAGATGATTTTGGAACTCTAAATCCAACGTCGTTTGTAGTAGCTCTTTGAAACTTGACAAAATAAAGGCGTTTTCTGTTTTGTCTCTATGATTTGTTTCCGCTTCATGTAGCCCTAAGCAGAGACTGTGGAAAAGCACTTTCATTGAAAGGGGTTTCCATGTTTCCAAGAAATTAGGAGTTTCCGAAATACCAGCAAATATTTTTTCACTCAGTGTTGATGATACGTGGTGGTAATGACAAGTACACAAATCCCACTTGGCTCACCTGATTTTGGTCTTCTAGGCTGAAGCGTTCGTTTACCGTAGCAGTTTTTATTTTTACATTCACTCTGTACTCTCCTATATAGATAGATGAATTTGGAACTCTAAATCCAACATGGTTTGTAGTAGCTCTTTGAAACTTGACAAAATAAAGGAGTTCTCAATTTTGTCTCTATGATTTGTTTCCGCTCATGTAGCCCTAAGCAGAGACTGTGGAAAAGAAATTTCATTGAGAGGGGTTGCCAAGCTTCCAAGAAATTACGAGTTTCCGAAATACCAGCAAATATTTTTTCACCCAATCTTGATGATACTTGGTGGTAATGATCGGTTCAAAAATCCAACTTGACTCACCAAATTTTCTTCTTCTAGGTTGAAGCGTTCGTTTACAGTAGCAGTTTTTATTTTTAGGTTCCCTCTGTTCTCTCCTATATAGATAGATGAATTTGGAACTCTAAATCCAACATGGTTTGAGGTAGCTCTTTGAAACTTGACAAAATAAAAAGGTTCTCAGTTTTGTCTCTATGGTTTGTTTCCTCTTCAATTAGCCCTAGGCACAGAGTGTGGAAAAACACTTTCATTGAGAGGGGTTGTCAAGCTTCTAAGAAATAACGAGTTTCCGAAATACCAGCAAATATTTTTTTACCCAATCTTGATGATACTTCGTGTTAATGATCGGTACACAAATCCCACTTAACTCACCAAATTTTGTTCTTCTAGTTTGAAGCGTTCTTTTACAGTAGCAGTTTATATTTTTAAGTTCCCTCTGTTCTCTCCGGTATAGATAGATGATTTTGGAACTCCAAATCCAACATGGTTTGTAGTAGCTCTTTGAAACTTGACAAAATAAAGTAGTTCTCAGTTTTGTCTCTAGGGTTTGTTTCTTCTTCAATTAGCCCTCAGCACAGACTTTAGAAATGCAGTTTCATTTAGAGGGGTTGCCAAGCTTCTAAGAAATAACGAGTTTCCGAAATACCAGCAAATATTTTTTCACCCAATCTTGATGATACGTGGTGGTAATGATCAGTAGCAGTTTTTATATTTAGGTTTCACTGTTTTCTCTCCTATACAGATGATGAATTTGGAACTCTAAATCCAACATGATTTGTAGTAGCTCTTTGAAAATTGACATAATACAGGAGTTCTCAGTTTTGTCTCTATGATTTGTTTCCGCTTCATTTAGCCCTAAGCAGAGACTGTGGAAAAGCACTTTCATTGAAAGGGGTTGCCAAGCTTCCAAGAAATTACGAGATCCCGAAATACCAGCAAATATTTTTTCACCCAATCTTGATGATACTTCGTGGTAATGATCGGTACACAAATCCCACTTAACTCACCAAATTTTGTTCTTCTAGTTTGAAGCGTTCTTTTACAGTAGCAGTTTATATTTTTAAGTTCCCTCTGTTCTCTCCGGTATAGATAGATGATTTTGGAACTCCAAATCCAACATGGTTTGTAGTAGCTCTTTGCAACTTGAAAAAATAACAGAGTTCTCAGTTTTGTCTCTATGATTTGTTTCCGCTTCATGTAGCCCTAAGGAGATACTGTGGAAAAGCAGTTTCATTGAAAGGGGTTGCCAAGCTTCCAAGAAATTAGGAGCTCCCGAAATACCAGCAAATATTTTTTCACCCAATGTTGGTGATACGTGGTGGTAATGACAAGCACACAGATCCCACTTGGCTCACCAAATTTTGTTCTTCTAGGTTGAAGCGTAAGTTTACAGTAGCAGTTTATATTTTAGGTTTCACTGTTTTCTCTCCTATATAGATGAAGAATTTGGAACTCTAAATCCAACATGGTTTATAGTAGCTCTTTGAATATTGACAAAATACAGGAGTTCTCAGTTTTGTCTCTATGATTTTTTTCCGCTTCATGTAGCCCTAAGCAGAGACTGTGGAAAAGCACTTTCATTGAAAGGGTTTGCCAAGGTTTCAAGAAATTACGAGTTTCCGAAATACCAGCAATTATTTTTTCACCCAATGTTGGTGATACGTGGTGGTAATGACAAGTAAACAAATCCCACTTGGCTCACCAAAATTTGTTCTTCTAGGTTGAAGCGTTCGTCTACAGTAGCAGTTTTTATTTTTAGGTTTCACTCTGTTCTCTCCTATATAGATAGATGAATTTGGAACTCTAAATCCAACATGGTTTCTAGTAGCTCTTTGAAACGTGACAAAATAAAGGAGTTCTCAGTTTTGTCTCTATGGTTTGTTTCCTCTTCAAGTAGCCCTAGTGACAGAGTGTGGAAAAGCACTTTCATTGAGAGGGGTTGCCAAGCTTCTAAGAAATATCGAGTTTCCGAAATACAAGCAAGTATTTTTTCACCCAATCTTGAAGATACTTGGTGGTAATTATCGGTACACAAATCCCACTTGACTCACCAAATTTTGTTTTTCTAGGTTGTAGCGTTCGTTTACAGTAGCAGTTTATATTTTTAGGTTCACTCTGTTCTCCCCTATATAGATAGATGATTTTGGAACTCTAAATCCAACGTCGTTTGTAGTAGTTCTTTGAATCTTGACAAAATAAAGGCGTTCTCTATTTTGTCTCTATGATTTGTTTTCGCTTCATATAGCCCTAAGCAGAGACTGTGGAAAAGCACTTTCATTGAAAGGGGTTGCCAAGCTTCCAAGAAATTACGAGATCCCGAAATACCAGCAAATATTTTTTCACCCAATCTTGATGATACTTCGTGGTAATGATCGGTACACAAATCCCACTTAACTCACCAAATTTTGTTCTTCTAGTTTGAAGCGTTCTTTTACAGTAGCAGTTTATATTTTTAAGTTCCCTCTGTTCTCTCCGGTATAGATAGATGATTTTGGAACTCCAAATCCAACATGGTTTGTAGTAGCTCTTTGCAACTTGAAAAAATAACAGAGTTCTCAGTTTTGTCTCTATGATTTGTTTCCGCTTCATGTAGCCCTAAGGAGATACTGTGGAAAAGCAGTTTCATTGAAAGGGGTTGCCAAGCTTCCAAGAAATTAGGAGCTCCCGAAATACCAGCAAATATTTTTTCACCCAATGTTGGTGATACGTGGTGGTAATGACAAGCACACAGATCCCACTTGGCTCACCAAATTTTGTTCTTCTAGGTTGAAGCGTAAGTTTACAGTAGCAGTTTATATTTTAGGTTTCACTGTTTTCTCTCCTATATAGATGAAGAATTTGGAACTCTAAATCCAACATGGTTTATAGTAGCTCTTTGAATATTGACAAAATACAGGAGTTCTCAGTTTTGTCTCTATGATTTTTTTCCGCTTCATGTAGCCCTAAGCAGAGACTGTGGAAAAGCACTTTCATTGAAAGGGTTTGCCAAGGTTTCAAGAAATTACGAGTTTCCGAAATACCAGCAATTATTTTTTCACCCAATGTTGGTGATACGTGGTGGTAATGACAAGTAAACAAATCCCACTTGGCTCACCAAAATTTGTTCTTCTAGGTTGAAGCGTTCGTCTACAGTAGCAGTTTTTATTTTTAGGTTTCACTCTGTTCTCTCCTATATAGATAGATGAATTTGGAACTCTAAATCCAACATGGTTTCTAGTAGCTCTTTGAAACGTGACAAAATAAAGGAGTTCTCAGTTTTGTCTCTATGGTTTGTTTCCTCTTCAAGTAGCCCTAGTGACAGAGTGTGGAAAAGCACTTTCATTGAGAGGGGTTGCCAAGCTTCTAAGAAATATCGAGTTTCCGAAATACAAGCAAGTATTTTTTCACCCAATCTTGAAGATACTTGGTGGTAATTATCGGTACACAAATCCCACTTGACTCACCAAATTTTGTTTTTCTAGGTTGTAGCGTTCGTTTACAGTAGCAGTTTATATTTTTAGGTTCACTCTGTTCTCCCCTATATAGATAGATGATTTTGGAACTCTAAATCCAACGTCGTTTGTAGTAGTTCTTTGAATCTTGACAAAATAAAGGCGTTCTCTATTTTGTCTCTATGATTTGTTTTCGCTTCATATAGCCCTAAGCAGAGACTGTGGAAAAGCACTTTCATTGAAAGGGGTTGCAAAGCTTCCAAGAAATTACGAGTTTCTGAAATACCAGCAAATATTTTTTCACCCAATGTTGGTGATACGTGGTGGTAATGACAAATTCACAGATCCCACTTGGCTCACCAAATTTTGTTCTTCTAGGTTGAAGCGTTCGTTTACAATAGCAGTTTTTATTTTAGGTTTCTCTGTTTTCTCTCCTATATAGATGAAGAATTTGGAACTCTAAATCCAACATGGTTTGTAGCAGCTCTTTGAAAATTGACAAAATACAGGAGTTCTCATTTTTGTCTCTATGATTTTTTTCCGCTTCATGTAGCCCTAAGCAGAGACTGTGGAAAAGCACTTTCATTGAAAGGGGTTGCCACGCTTCCAAGAAATTACGAGTTTCCGAAATACCAGCAAATATTTTTTCACCCAATGTTGATGATACGTGGTGGTAATGACAAGTACACAAATCCCACTTGGCTCACCAAATTTTGGTCTTCTAGGCTGAAGCGTTCGTTTACAGTAGCAGTTTTTATTTTTAGGTCCACTCTGTTCTCTCCTATATAGATAGATGATTTTGGAACTCTAAATCCAACATGGTTTGTAGTAGCTCTTTGGAACTTGACAAAATTAAGGAGTTCTCAATTATGTCTCTATGATTTGGTTCCGCTTCATATAGCCCTAAGCAGAAACTGTGGAAAAGCACTTTCATTGAAAGGGGTTGCCTAGCTTCCAAGAAATTACGAGTTTCTGAAATACCAGCAAATATTTTTTCACCCAATGTTGGGGATACGTGGTGGTAATGACAAGTACACAGATCCCACTCGGCTCACCAAATTTTGTTCTTCTAGGTTGAAGCGTTCGTTTACAGTAGCAGTTTTTATTTTTAGGTTTCACTCTGTTCTCTCCTATATAGATAGATGAATTTGGAACTCTAAATACAACATGGTTTCTAGTAGCTCTTTGAAACTTGACAAAATAAAGGAGTTCTCAGTTTTGTCTCTATGGTTTGTTTCCTCTTCAAGTAGCCCTAGAGACAGAGTGTGGAAAAGCACTTTCATTGAGAGAGGTTGCCAAGCTTCTAAGAAATATCGAGTTTCCGAAATACCAGCAAATATTTTTTCACCCAATCTTGATGATACTTGGTGGTAATGATCGGTACACAAATCCCACTTGACTCACCAAATTTTGTTCTTCTAGGTTGAAGCGTTCGTTTACAGTAGCAGTTTATATTTTTAGGTTCACTCTGTTCTCTTTTATATAGAGAGATGATTTTGGAACTCTAAATTCAACGTCGTTTGTAGTAACTCTTTGAAACTTGACAAAATAAAGGCGTTCTCTGTTTTGTCTCTATGATTTGTTTTCGCTTCATGTAGCCCTAAGCAGAGACTGTGGAAAAGCTCTTTCATTGAAAGGGGTTGCCAAGCTTCCAAGAAATTACGAGTTTCTGAAATACCAGCAAATATTTTTTCACCCAATGTTGGTGATACGTGGTGGTAATGACAAAATCACAGATACCACTTGGCCCACCAAATTTTGTTTTTCTAGGTTGAAGCGTTCGTTTACAATAGCAGTTTTTATTTTAGGTTTCACTGTTTTCTCTCCTATATAGATGAAGAATTTGGAACTCTAAATCCAACATGGTTTGTAGTAGCTCTTTGAAAATTGACAAAATACAGGAGTTCTCAGTTTTGTCTCTATGATTTTTTTCCGCTTCATGTAGCCCTAAGCAGAGACTGTGGGAAAGGACTTTCATTGAAAGGGGTGCCAAGCTTCCAAGAAATTACGAGTTTCTGAAATACCAGCAAATATTTGTTCACCCAATGTTGGTGATACGTGGTGGTAATGACAAATTCACAGATCCGACTTGGTTCACCAAATTTTGTTCTTCTAGTTTGAAGCGTTCGTTTACAATAGCAGTTTTTATTTTAGGTTTCACTGTTTTCTCTCCTATATAGATGAAGAATTTGGAACTCTAAATCCAACCTGGTTTGTAGTAGCTCTTTGAAAATTGAAAAATTACAGGAGTTCTCGGTTTTTTCTCTATGATTTTTTTCCACTTCATGTAGCCCTAAGCAGAGACTGTGGAAAAGCACTTTCATTGAAAGGGGTTGCCAAGCTTTCAAGAAATTACGAGTTTCCGAAATACCAGCAAATATTTTTTTACCCAATCTTGATGATACTTGGTGGTAATGATCAGTACACAAATCCCGCTTGGCTCACCAAATTTTCTTCTTCTAGGTTGAAGCGTTCGTTTAGAGTGGCAGTTTTTTATTTTTAGGGTTCACTCTGTTCTCTCCTATATAGATAGATGAATTTAGAACTCTAAATCCAACATGGTTTGTAGTAGCTCTTTGAAACTTGAAAAAATAAAGGAGTTTTCAGTTTTGTCTCTATGGCTTGTTTCCTCTTCAAATAGCCCTAGGCACAGAGGGTGGAAAAGCACTTTAATTGAGGAGGGTTGCCAAGCTTCTAAGAAATAACGAGTTTCCGAAATACCAGCCAATATTTTTCCACCCAATCTTGATGATACCTGGTGGTAATGACAAGTCCACAAATCCCACTTGGCTCACCAAATTTTGATCTTCTAGGTTGAAACTTTCGTTTACAGTAGCATTTTTATATTTAGGTTTCACTATGGTCTCTCCTATATAGATAGATGAATTTGGAACTCTAAATCCAACCTCGTTTGTAGTAGATCTTTGAAACTTGACAAAAAAACGGTGTTCTCAGTTTTGTCTATATGGCTTGTTTCCTCTTCAAGTAGCCCTAGGCACAGACTGTGGAAAAGCACTTTCATTGAGAGGGGTTGCCAAGCTTCTAAGAAATAACAAGTTTCCGAAATACCAGCAAATATTTTTTTACACAATCTTGATGATACTTGGTGGTAATGATCAGTACAAAAATCCCACTTGGCTCACCCAATTGTGTTCTTCTAGGTTGAAGCGTTCGTCTACAGTAGCAGTTTATATTTTTAGGTTTCACTCTGTTCTCTCCTATATAGATAGATGAATTTGGAACTCTAAATCCAACATGGTTTGTATTAGCTCTTTGAAACTTGAGAAAATAAAGGAGTTCTCAGTTTTGTCTGTATGATTTGTTTCTGATTCAAGTAGCCCTAAGCAGAGACTGTGGAAAAGCACTTTCATGGAGTGGGGTTGCCACGCTTCCAAGAAATTACGAGTTTCTGAAATACTAGCAAATATTTTTTCACCCAATCTTGATGATAAGTGGTGGTAATGAGAAGTCCACAAATCGCACTTGGCTCACCAAATTTTGTTCCTCTAGGTTGAAGCATTCGTTTCCAGTAGCAGTTTTTATTTTTAGGTTTTACTCTGTTCTCTACTATATAGATAGATGAATTTGGACCTCTAAATCCAACATTGGTTGTAGTAGCTCTTTGAAACTTGACAAAATAAAGGAGTTCTCAGTTTTTTCTCTATGGTTTGTTTCCTCTTCATGTAGTACAAGGCACAGACTCTGGAAAAGCACTTTCATTGAGAGGGGTTGCCAAGCTTCTAAGAAATAACGAGTTTCAGAAATACCAGAAAATATTTTTTGACCCAATCTTGATGATACTTTTTCGTAATATTCAGTACACAAATCCCACTTGGCTCACCAAATTTTGTTCTTCTAGTTTGAAGCGTTCGTTTACAGTAGCAGTTTTTATTTTTATTTTTCATTCTGTTCTCTTCTATATAGATAGATTAATTTGGAACTCTAAATCCAACATGGTTTGTAGTAGCTCTTTGAAACTGGACAAAATAAAGGAGTTCTCAGTTTAATCTCCATGGTTTGTTTCCTCTTTAAGTCGCCCTAAGCAGAGATTGTGGTAAAGCACTTTCATTGAAAGGGGTTTCAAAGCTTCCAAGAAATAACGAGTTTCCGAAATACCAGAAAATATTTTTTCACCCAATCTTGATGATAGGTGGTGGTAATGACAAGTACACAAATCCCACTGGGCTCAACAAATTTTGTTCTTCTAGGATGAAGCGTTCGTTTACAGTACCAGTTTTCCTTTTTAGGTTTCACTCTGTTCTCTACTATATAGATAGATGAATTTGGAACTCTAAATCCAACATTGTTTGTAGTAGCTCTTTGAAACTTGACAAAATAAAGTAGTTCTCATTTTTGTCTCTAGGGTTTGTTTCTTCTTCAATTAGCCCTCAGCACAGACTTTAGAAAAGCAGTTTCATTTAGAGGGGTTGCCAAGCTTCTAAGAAATAACGAGTTTCCGAAATACCAGTAAATATTTTTTCACCCAATCTTGATGATACGTGGTGGTAATGATCAGTACAAAAATCTCACTTGGCTCACCAAATATTGTTCTTCTAGGTTGAAGCGTTCGTCTACAGTAGCAGTTTTTATATTTAGGTTTCACTCTCTAAACTCCTATATAGATAGGTGAATTTGGAACTCTAAATCCAACATGGTTTGTAGTAGCTCTTTGAAACTTGACAAAATAAAGGAGTTCTCAGTTTTGTCTCTATGATTTCTTCCCGCTTCAAGTAGCCCTAAGCAGAGACTGTGGAAAAGCACTTTCATTGAGAGGGGTTGCCAAGCTTCCAAGAAATCACGAGTTTCTGAAATACCAGCAAAGATTTTTTCACCCAGTCTTGATTATACTTCGTGGTATTGACAAGTCCACAATTCCCACTTCGCTCACCAAATTTTGTTCTTCTAGGTTGAAGCGTTCGTCTACAGTAGCACTTTTTACATTTAGGTTTCTCTCTGTTCTCTCCTATATAGATAGAGGAATTTGGACTCTAAATCCAACCTGGTTTGTAGTAGCTCTTTGAAACTTGAGAAAATAAAGGAGGTCTCAGTTTTTTCTCTATGATTTGTTTTCGATACAAGTAGCCCTAAGCAGAGACTGTCAAAATGCACTTTCATTGAGAGGGGTTGCCAAGCTTCCAAGAAATTACGAGTTTCAGAAACACCAGCGAATATTTTTTCACCCAATCTTGATGATACGTGGTGGTAATGATCAGTACACAAATCCCACTTGGCTCACCAAATTGTGTTCTTCTAGGTTGAAGCGTTCGTCTACAGTAGCACTTTTTACATTTAGGTTTCTCTCTGTTCTCTCCTATATAGATAGATGAATTTGGAACTCTAAATCCAACATGGTTTGTAGTAGCTCTTTGAAACTTGAGAAAATAAAGGAGTTCTCAGTTTTTTCTCTATGATTTGTTTCCGATACAAGTAGCCCTAAGCAGAGACTGTGAAAAAGCACTTTCATTGAGAGGGGTTGCCAAGCTTCCAAGAAATTATGAGTTTCAGAAATACCAGCGAATATTTTTTCACCCAATCTTGATGATACCTGGTGGTAATGACAAGTCCACAAATCCTACTTGGCTCACCAAATTTTGATCTTCTAGGTTGAAACTTTCGTTTACAGTAGCAGTTTTTATATTTAGGTTTCACTATGGTCTCTCCTATATAGATAGATGATTTTGGAACTCTAAATCCAACCTGGTTTGTAGTAGATGTTTGAAACTCGACAAAATAAAGGTGTTCTCAGTTTTGTCTCTATGGCTTGTTTCCTCTTCAAGTAGCCCTAGGCACAGACTGTGGAAAAGCACTTTCATTGAGAGGGGTTGCCAAGCTTCTAAGAAATAACAAGTTTCCGAAATACCAGCAAATATTTTTTTACCCAATCTTGATGATGCTTGGTGGTAATGATCAGTACACAAATCCCGCTTGGCTCACCAAATTTTCTTCTTCTAGGTTGAAGCGTTCGTTTAGAGTCGCAGTTTTTTTATTTTTAGGGTTCACTCTGTTCTCTCCTATATAGGTAGATGAATTTAGAACTCTAAATCCAACATGGTTTGTAGTAGCTCTTTGAAACTTGAAAAAATAAAGGAGTTTTCAGTTTTGTCTCTATGGCTTGTTTCCTCTTCAAATAGCCCTAGGCACAGAGGGTGGAAAAGCACTTTAATTGAGGAGGGTTGCCAAG
Source organism: Callospermophilus lateralis (assembly GCF_048772815.1). Lineage (NCBI taxonomy): Eukaryota > Metazoa > Chordata > Mammalia > Rodentia > Sciuridae > Callospermophilus > Callospermophilus lateralis. Next base: position 255,937 of record NW_027512910.1, read on the forward strand.
CTTCTAAGAAATAACGAGTTTCCGAAATACCAGCCAATATTTTTCCACCCAATCTTCATGATACCTGGTGGTAATGACAAGTCCACAAATCCCACTTGGCTCACCAAATTTTGATCTTCTAGGTTGAAACTTTCGTTTACAGTAGCAGTTTTTATATTTAGGTTTCACTATGTTCTCTCCTATATAGATAAATTTGGAACTCTAAATCCAACCTCGTTTGTAGTAGATCTTTGAAACTTGACAAAAAAACGGTGTTCTCAGTTTTGTCTCTATGGCTTGTTTCCTCTTCAAGTAGCCCTAGGCACAGACTGTGGAAAAGCACTTTCATTGAGAGGGGTTGCCATGCTTCTAAGAAATAACAAGTTTCCGAAATACCAGCAAATATTTTTTTACCCAATCTTGATGATACTTGGTGGTAATGATCAGTACAAAAATCCCACTTGGCTCACCCAATTGTGTTCTTCTAGGTTGAAGCGTTCGTCTACAGTAGCAGTTTATATTTTTAGGTTTCACTCTGTTCTCTCCTATATAGATAGATGAATTTGGAACTCTAAATCCAACATGGTTTGTATTAGCTCTTTGAAACTTGAGAAAATACAGGAGTTCTCAGTTTTGTCTGTATGATTTGTTTCTGATTCAAGTAGCCCTAAACAGAGACTGTGGAAAAGCACTTTCATGGAGAGGGGTTGCCACGCTTCCAAGAAATTACGAGTTTCTGAAATACTAGCAAATATTTTTTCACCCAATCTTGATGATACGTGGTGGTAATGAGAAGTCCACAAATCGCACTTGGCTCACCAAATTTTGTTCTTCTAGGTTGAAGCATTCGTTTCCAGTAGCAGTTTTTATTTTTAGGTTTTACTCTGTTCTCTACTATATAGATAGATGAATTTGGACCTCTAAATCCAACATTGGTTGTAGTAGCTCTTTGAAACTTGACAAAATAAAGGAGTTCTCAGTTTTTTCTCTATGGTTTGTTTCCTCTTCATGTAGTCCAAGGCACAGACTCTGGAAAAGCACTTTCATTGAGAGGGGTTGCCAAGCTTCTAAGAAATAACGAGTTTCAGAAATACCAGAAAATATTTTTTGACCCAATCTTGATGATACTTTTTCGTAACATTCAGTACACAAATCCCAATTGGCTCACCAAATTTTGTTCTTCTAGTTTGAAGCGTTCGTTTACAGTAGCAGTTTTTATTTTTATTTTTCATTCTGTTCTCTTCTATATAGATAGATTAATTTGGAACTCTAAATCCAACATGGTTTGTAGTAGCTCTTTGAAACTGGACAAAATAAAGGAGTTCTCAGTTTAATCTCCATGGTTTGTTTCCTCTTTAAGTCGCCCTAAGCAGAGACTGTGGTAAAGCACTTTCATTGAAAGGGGTTTCAAAGCTTCCAAGAAATAACGAGTTTCCGAAATACCAGAAAATATTTTTTCACCCAATCTTGATGATAGGTGGTGGTAATGACAAGTACACAAATCCCACTGGGCTCAACAAATTTTGTTCTTCTAGGATGAAGCGTTCGTTTACAGTACCAGTTTTCCTTTTTAGGTTTCACTCTGTTCTCTACTATATAGATAGATGAATTTGGAACTCTAAATCCAACATTGTTTGTAGTAGCTCTTTGAAACTTGACAAAATAAAGTAGTTCTCAGTTTTGTCTCTAGGGTTTGTTTCTTCTTCAATTAGCCGTCAGCACAGACTTTAGAAAAGCAGTTTCATTTAGACGGGTTGCCAAGCTTCTAAGAAATAACGAGTTTCCGAAATACCAGCAAATATTTTTTTACCCAATCTTGATGATACGTGGTGGTAATGACCAGTACAAAAATCTCACTTGACTCAAAAAATATTGTTCTTCTAGGTTGAATCGTTCGTCTACAGTAGCAGTTTTTATATTTAGGTTTCACTCTCTAAACTCCTATATAGATAGGTGAATTTGGAACTCTAAATCCAACATGGTTTGTAGTAGCTCTTTGAAACTTGACAAAATAAAGGAGTTCTCAGTTTTGTCTCTATGATTTCTTCCCGCTTCAAGTAGCCCTAAGCAGAGACTGTGAAAAAGCACTTTCATTGAGAGGGATTGCCAAGCTTCCAAGAAATCACGAGTTTCCGAAATACCAGCAAAGATTTTTTCACCGAGTCTTGATTATACTTCGTCGTATTGACAAGTCCACAATTCCCACTTCGCTCACCAAATTTTGTTTCTAGGTTGAAGCGTTCGTCTACAGTAGCACTTTTTACATTTAGGTTTCTCTCTGTTCTCTCCTATATAGATAGATGAATTTGGAATCTAAATCCAACCTGGTTTGTAGTAGACCTTTGAAACTTTACAAAATAAAGGAGTTCTCAGTTTTTTCTCTATGGTTTGTTTCCTCTTCAAGTAGCACTAGGCACAGACTGTGGAAAAGCACTTTCATTTTGAGGGGTTGCCAATCTTCTACGAAATAACGAGTTTCCGAAAAACCAGCAAATATTTTTTCACCCAATCTTGATGACACTTGGCTGTAATGATCAGTACACAAATCCCATTGGCTCACCAAAATGTGTTCTTCTAGGTTGAAGCGTTCGTCTACAGTAGCAGTTTATATATTTAGGTTTCACTCTGTTCTCTCCTATATAGATAGATGAATATGAAACTCTAAATCCAACATGGTTTGTAGTAACTCTTTGAAACTTGAGAAAATAAAGGAGTTCTCAGTTTTTTCTCTATGATTTGTTTCCGATTCCAGTAGCCCTAAGCAGAGACTGTGAAAAAGCACTTTCATTGAGAGGGGTTGCCAAGCTTCCAAAAATTACGAGTTTCCGAAATACCAGCAAATATTTTTTCACCCAATCTTGATGATATGTGGTGGTAATGACGAGTCCACAAATCCCACTTGGCTCACCAAATTTTGTTCTTCTAGGATGAAGCGTTCGTTTACAGTAGCAGTTTTTATTTTTAGGTTTCACTCTGTTCTCTACTATATAGATAGATGAATTTGGAACTCTAAATCCAACATTGTTTGTAGTAGCACTTTGAAACTTGACAAAATAAAGTAGTTCTCAGTTTTGTCTCTATGGTTTGTTTCTTCTTTAATTAGCCCTCGGCAAAGACTTTAGAAAAGCAGTTTCATTGAGAGTGGTTACCAAGCTTCTAAGAAATAACGAGTTTCCGAAATACCAGCAAATATTTTTTCACCCAATCTTGATGATACTTGGTGGTAATGGTCAGTACAAAAATGTCACTTGGCTCACCAAATTTTGTTCTTCTAGGTTGAAGCCTTCGTCTACAGTAGCAGTTTTTATATTTAGGTTTCACTCTCTAACCTCCTATATAGATAGATGAATTTGGAACTCTAAATCCAACATGGTTTGTAGTAGCTCTTTGAAACTTGACAAAAAAAAGGAGTTCTCAGTTTTTTCTCTATGATTTGTTTCCTCTTCATGTAGTCCATGGCACAGACTGTTGAAAAGCACTTTCATTGAGAGGGGTTGCCAAGCTTCTAAGAAATAACGAGTTTCAGAAATACCAGCAAATATTTTTTCACCTAATTTTGATGATACTTGGTGGTAATAATCAGTACACAAATCCCACTTGGCTCACCAAATTTTGTTCTTCTGGTTGAATCGTTCGTTTACAGTAGCAGTTTTTATTTTTTGGTTTCACTCTGTTCTCTGCTATATAGACAGATGAATTTGGAACTCTAAATCCAACATGGTTTGTAGTAGCTCTTTGAAACTTGACAAAATAAAGGAGTTCTCAGTTTTGTCTCTATGGTTTGTTTCCTCTTTAATTAGCCCTAGGCACAGACTGTGGAAAAGCACTTTCATTGAGAGAGGTTGCCAAGCTTCTAAGAAATAACGAGTATTCGAAATATCAGCAAATATTTTTTCACCCAATCTCGATGATACTTGGTGGTAATGAAAAGTACACAAATAACACTTGACTCGCCAAATTTTGTTCTTCTAAGTTGAAGCGTTCGTTTACAGTAGCATTTTATATTTTTCGGTTTCCCTCTGTTCTCTCCTATATAGATAGATGAATTTGGAACTCTAAATCCAACATGGTTTGTAGTAGATCTTTGAAACTTGACAAAATAAAGGAGTTCTCAGTTTTGTCTTTATGGTTTGTTTCCTCTTCAAGTAGCCCTAGGCACAAACTGTGGAAAAGCACTTTCATTGAGAGAGGTTGCCAAGCTTCTAAGAAATAACGAGTTTTCGAAATACCAGGAAATATTTTTTCACCCAATCTTGATGATACATGGTGGTAATGATCAGGACACATATCCCACTTGGCTCACCAAATTGTGTTCTTCTAGGTTGTAGCGTTCTTCTAGGTTGTAGCATTTTATATATTTAGGTTTCACTCGCTTCTCTCCTATATAGATAGATGAATTTGGAACTCTAAATCCAACATGGTTTGTAGTAGCTCTTTGAAACTTTTGAAAATAAAGGAGTTCTCAGTTTTTTCTCTATGATTTTTTTCCGATACAAGTAGCCCTAAGCAGAGACTGTGAAAAAGCACTTTCATTGAGAGGGGTTGCCAAGCTTCCAAGAAATTACGAGTTTCAGAAATACCAGCGAATATTTTTTCACCCAATGTTGATGATACGTGGTGGTAATCACAAGTCCACAAGTCCCACTTGGCTCACCAAATTTTGTTCTTCTAGGATGAAGCGTTCGATTACAGTAGCAGTTTTTATATGTAGGTTTCACTCTGTTCTCTCCTATATAGACAAATGAATTTGGAACTCTAAATCCAACATGGTTTGCAGTAGCTCTTTGAAACTTGGCAAAATAAAGGAGTTCTCAGTTTTGTCTCTATGGTTTGTTTCCTCTTCAAGTAGCCCTAGGCAGAGACTGTGGAAAAGCACTTTCATTGAGAGCGGTTGCAAGCTTCTATGAAATAACGAGTTTCTGAAATACCCACAAATATTTTTTCACCGAATCTTGATGATACTTGGTGGTAATTATCAGTACACAAATCCCACTTGGCTCAAAAATTTTGTTCTTCTAGGTTGAAGCATTCGTTTACAGTAGCAGTATTTATATTTAGGTTTCATTCTGTTCTCCCCTATATAGACGGATGAATTTGGAACTTTAAATCCAACATGGTTTGCAGTAGCTCTTTGAATCTTGGCAAAATAAAGGAGTTCTCAGTTTTGTCTCTATGGTTTGTTTCCTCTTCAAGTAGCCCTAGGCAGAGACTGTGGAAAAGCACTTTCATTGAGAGGGGTTGCCAAGCTTCCAAGAAATTATGAGTTTCCGAAATACCACCAAATAATTTTTCACCCAATCTTGATAATACGTGGTGGTAATGACAAGTCCACAAATCCCACTTGGCTCATCAAATTTTGTTCTTCTAAGTTGAAGTGTTTGTTTACAGTAGCAGTTTTTATTTTTAGGTTGCACTCTGTTCTCCTATATAGATAGATGAATTTGGAACTCTAAATCCCACATGGTTTGTAGTAGCTCTTTGAAACTTGACAAAATAAAGGAGTTCTCAGTTTTGTCTCTATGGTTTGTTTCCTCTTCAGGTACCCCTCGGATCAGACTGTGGAAAAGCACTTTCATTGAGTGGGGTTGCCATGCTTCTAAGAAATAACGAGTTTCCCAAATACCAGCAAATATTTTTTCACGCAATCTTGATGACACTTGGTGGTAATGATCAGTTCACAAATCCCACTTGGATCACCAAATTTTGTTCTTCTAGGTTGAAGCGTTCGTCTACAGTAGCAGTTTTTATATATAGGTTTTACTCTGTTCTCTCCTATATAGATAGATGAATTTGGAACTCTAAATCCAACATGGTTTGTAGTAGATCTTTGAAACTTGACAAAGTAAAGGAGTTCTCAGTTTTGTCTCTATGATTTGTTTCTGCTTAATGTAGCCCTAAGCAGAGACTGTGGAAAAGCACTTTCATTGAAAGGGGTTGCCAAGCTTTCAAGAAATTATGAGTTTCCGAAATACCAGCAAATATTTTTTCACCCAAGGTTGATGATACGTGGTGGTAATGATCGGTACACAAATCCCACTTGGCTCACCAAATTTTGTTCTTCTATGTTGAAGCGTTCGTCTAGAGTAGCAGTTTTTATATATAGGTTTCACTCTGTTTTGTGCTATATAGATAGATGAATTTGGAACTCTAAATCCAACATGGTTTGTAGTAGCTCTTTGAAACTTGACAAAATAAAGGAGTTCTCAGTTTTGCCTGTATGGTTTGTTTCCTCTTCAAGTAGCCCTAGGCACAGACGGTGGAAAAGTACTTTCATTGAGAGGGATTGCCAAGCTTCCAAGAAATTACGAGTTTATGAAATACCAGCAAATATTTTTTCACCGAATCTTGATGATACTTGGTGGTAATGATCGGTAAACAAATCCCACTTGGCTCACCAAATTTTGTTCTTCTAGGTTGAAGCGTTCGTCTACAGTAGCAGTTTTTACATTTAGGTTTCACTCTATTCTCTGCTATATAGACACGTGAATTTGGAACTCTAAATCCAACATGGTTTGTAGTAGCTCTTTGAAACTTGACAAAATAATGTAGTTCTCAGTTTTGTCTCCATGTTTTGTTTCCTCTTCAAGTAGTCCTAGGCACTGACTGTGGAAAAGCACTTTCATTGAGAGGGGTTGCCAAGCTTCTAAGCAATAACGAGTTTCCGAAATACCAGCAAATATTTTTTCACCCAATGTTGATGATACTTGGTGGTAATGATCAGTACACAAATCCCACTTGGCTCACCACATTTTGTTCTTCTAGGTTGAAGCGTTCGTCTACTGTAGCAGTTTTTATATTTAGGTTTCCCTCTGTTCTCTCCTATATAGATAGATGAATTTGGAACTCTAAATCCAACATGGTTTGCAGTAGCTCTTTGAAACTTGACAAAATAAAGGAGTTCTCAGTTTTGTCTCTATGGTTTGCTTCCTCTTCAAGTAGCCCTAGGAACAGATGGTGGAAAAGCACTTTCATTGAGAGGGGTTGCCAAGCTTCTAAGAAATAAAGAGTTTCCGAAATACCAGCAAATATTTTTTCACCGAATCTTGATGATACTTGGTGGTAATGATCAGTACACAAATCCCACTTCTCTCACCAAATTTTGTTCCTCTAGGTTGAAGCGTTCGTTTACAGTAGCAGTTTTTATATGTAGGTTTCACTCTGTTCTCTCCTATATAGACAGATGAATTTGGAACTCTAAATCCAACATGGTTTGCAGTAGCTCTTTGAAACTTGGCAAAATAAAGTAGTTCTCAGTTTTGTCTCTATAGTTTGTTTCCTCTTCAAGTAGCCCTAGGCAGAGACTGTGGAAAAGCACTGTCATTGAGAGCGGTTGCCAAGCTTCTATAAAATAACGTGTTTCCGAAATACACACAAATATTTTTTCACCGAATCTTGATGATACTTGGTGGTAATAATCAGTACACAAATCCCACTTGGCTCACCAAATTTTGTTCTTCTAGGTTGAAGCGTTCGTTTAGAGTAGCAGTTTTTATATTTAGGTTTCATTCTGTTTTCCCCTATATAGACAGATGAATTTGGAACTCTAAATCCAATATGGTTTGTAGTAGCTCTTTGTAACTTGACAAAATAAACGAATTCTCAGTTTTGTCTCTATGATTTGTTTCCGCTTCATGTAGCCCTAAGCAGAGACTGTGGAAAAGCACTTTCATTGAGATGGGTTGCCAAGCTTCCAAGAAATTACGAGTTTCCGAAATACCAGAAAATATTTTTTCACCCAATCTTGATGATATTGTGGTAATGACAAGTCCACAAATCGACTTGTTCACCAAATTTTGGTCTTCTAAGTTGAAGCGTTCGTTTACAGTAGCAGTTTTTATTTTTAGGTTTTACTCTGTTCTCCAATATAGATAGATGAATTTGGAACTCTAAATCCAACATGGTTTGTAGTAGCTCTTTGAAACTTGACAAAATAAAGGAGTTCTCAGTTTTGTCTCTATGGTTTGTTTCCTCTTCAGGTTCCCCTAGGAACAGACTGTGGAAAAGCACTTTCATTGAGTGGGGTTGCCATGCTTCTAAAAAATAACGAGTTTCCGAAATACCAGCAAATATTTTTTCACGCAATCTTGATGACACTTGGTGGTAATGATCAGTACACAAATCCCCCGTGGCTCACCAAATTTTGTTCTTCTAGGTTGAAGCGTTCGTCTACAGTAGCAGTTTTTATATTTAGGTTTCACTCTGTTCTCTGCTATGTAGATAGATGAATTTGGAACTCTAAATCCAACAAAGTTTGTAGTAGCTCTTTGAAACTTGACAAAAGAAAGGAGTTCTCAGTATTGTCTCTATGGTTTGTTTCCTCTTCAATTAGCCCTACCACCATCGGTGGAAAAGCACTTTCATTGAGAGGGGTTGCCAAGCTTCCAAGAAATTACGATTTTCCGAAATACCAGCATATATTTTATCACCTACACTTGATGATACATGGTGGTAATGATCAGTACACAAATCCCACTTGGCTCACCAAATTGTATTCTTCTAGGTAGAAGCGTTCGTCTACAGCTGCAGTTTTTATATTTTGGTTTCACTCTGTTCTCTCTTATATAGATAGATAAATTTGGAACTAAATCCAACATGTTTTGTAGTATCTCTTTGGAACTTGACAAAATAAAGTGTTTCTCAGTTTTGTCTCTATGGTTTGTTTCCTCTTCAAGTAGCCCTAAGCAGAGACTGTGGAAAAGCACTTTCATTGAAAGGGGTTGCCAAGCTTCCAAAAAATTACGAGTTTCCGAAATAACAGCAAATATTTTTTCACCCAATCTTGATGATACGTGGTGGTAATGACAAGTACACAAATCCCAGTTGGCTCACCATATTTTGTTCCTCTATGTTGAAGCGTTCGTCTACAGTAGCAGTTTTTATGTTTAGGTTTCACTCTGATCCCTGCTATATAGATAGATGAATTTGGAACACTAAATCCAACATGGTTTGTAGTAGCTCTTTGAAACTTGTCAAAATAAAAGAGTTCTCAGTTTTGTCTCTATGGTTTGTTTCCTCTTCAAGTAGCCCTAGGCACAGACTGTGGAAAAGCACTTTCATTGAGAGGGGTTGCCAAGCTTCTAAGAAATAACGAGTTTCCGAAATACCAGCAAATATTTTTTCACCCAATCTTGATGATACTTGGTGGTGATGATCGGTACAAAATTCCCACTTGGCTCACCCAATTCTGGTCTTCTATGTTGAAGCGTTCGTCTACAGTAGCAGTTTTTATATTTAGGTTTCACTCTGTTCTCTCCCATATAGATAGATGAATTTGGAACTCTAAATCCAATATGGTTTGCAGTAGCTCTTTGAAACTTGACAAAATAAAGTAGTTCTCAGTTTTTTCTCTATGTTTTGCTTCCTCTTCAAGTAGTCCTAGGCACAGACTGTGGAAAAGCACTTTCATTGAGAGGGGTTGCCAAGCTTCTAAGAAATAACGAGTTTCCGAAATACCAGCAAATATTTTTTCACCCAATCTTGATGATACGTGGTGGTAATGACAAGCCCACAAATCGACTTGGCTCACCAAATTTTGGTCTTCTAAGTTGAAGCGTTCGTTTACAGTAGCAGTTTTTATTTTTAGGTTTTACTCTGTTCTCCAATATAGATAGATGAATTTGGAACTCTAAATCCAACATGGTTTGTAGTAGCTCTTTGAAACTTGACAAAATAAAGGAGTTCTCAGTTTTGTCTCTATGGTTTGTTTCCTCTTCAGGTTCCCCTAGGAACAGACTGTGGAAAAGCACTTTCATTGAGTGGGGTTGCCATGCTTCTAAAAAATAACGAGTTTCCGAAATACCAGCAAATATTTTTTCACGCAATCTTGATGACACTTGGTGGTAATGATCAGTACACAAATCCCCCGTGGCTCACCAAATTTTGTTCTTCTAGGTTGAAGCGTTCGTCTACAGTAGCAGTTTTTATATTTAGGTTTCACTCTGTTCTCTGCTATGTAGATAGATGAATTTGGAACTCTAAATCCAACAAAGTTTGTAGTAGCTCTTTGAAACTTGACAAAAGAAAGGAGTTCTCAGTATTGTCTCTATGGTTTGTTTCCTCTTCAATTAGCCCTACCACCGTCGGTGGAAAAGCACTTTCATTGAGAGGGGTTGCCAAGCTTCCAAGAAATTACGAGTTTCCGAAATACCAGCATATATTTTATCACCTACACTTGATGATACATGGTGGTAATGATCAGTACACAAATCCCACTTGGCTCACCAAATTGTATTCTTCTAGGTAGAAGCGTTCGTCTACAGCTGCAGTTTTTATATTTTGGTTTCACTCTGTTCTCTCTTATATAGATAGATAAATTTGGAACTCTAAATCCAACATGTTTTGTAGTAGCTCTTTGGAACTTGACAAAATAAAGTGTTTCTCAGTTTTGTCTCTATGGTTTGTTTCCTCTTCAAGTAGCCCTAAGCAGAGACTGTGGAAAAGCACTTTCATTGAAAGGGGTTGCCAAGCTTCCAAAAAATTACGAGTTTCCGAAATAACAGCAAATATTTTTTCACCCAATCTTGATGATACGTGGTGGTAATGACAAGTACACAAATCCCAGTTGGCTCACCATATTTTGTTCTTCTATGTTGAAGCGTTCGTCTACAGTAGCAGTTTTTATGTTTAGGTTTCACTCTGATCCCTGCTATATAGATAGATGAATTTGGAACACTAAATCCAACATGGTTTGTAGTAGCTCTTTGAAACTTGTCAAAATAAAAGAGTTCTCAGTTTTGTCTCTATGGTTTGTTTCCTCTTCAAGAAGCCCTAGGCACAGACTGTGGAAAAGCACTTTCATTGAGAGGGGTTGCCAAGCTTCTAAGAAATAACGAGTTTCCGAAATACCAGCAAATATTTTTTCACCCAATCTTGATGATACTTGGTGGTGATGATCGGTACAAAATTCCCACTTGGCTCACCAAATTCTGGTCTTCTATGTTGAAGCGTTCGTCTACAGTAGCAGTTTTTATATTTAGGTTTCACTCTGTTCTCTCCCATATAGATAGATGAATTTGGAACTCTAAATCCAATATGGTTTGCAGTAGCTCTTTGAAACTTGACAAAATAAAGGAGTTCTCAGTTTTGTCTCTATGGTTTGCTTCCTCTTCAAGTAGCCCTAGGAACAGATGGTGGAAAAGCACTTTCATTGAGAGGGGTTGCCAAGCTTCTAAGAAATAAAGAGTTTCCGAAATACCAGCAAATATTTTTTCACCGAATCTTGATGATACTTGGTGGTAATGATCAGTACACAAATCCCACTTCTCTCACCAAATTTTGTTCCTCTAGGTTGAAGCGTTCGTTTACAGTAGCAGTTTTTATATGTAGGTTTCACTCTGTTCTCTCCTATATAGACAGATGAATTTGGAACTCTAAATCCAACATGGTTTGCAGTAGCTCTTTGAAACTTGGCAAAATAAAGTAGTTCTCAGTTTTGTCTCTATAGTTTGTTTCCTCTTCAAGTAGCCCTAGGCAGAGACTGTGGAAAAGCACTGTCATTGAGAGCGGTTGCCAAGCTTCTATAAAATAACGTGTTTCCGAAATACACACAAATATTTTTTCACCGAATCTTGATGATACTTGGTGGTAATAATCAGTACACAAATCCCACATGGCTCACCAAATTTTGTTCTTCTAGGTTGAAGCGTTCGTTTAGAGTAGCAGTTTTTATATTTAGGTTTCATTCTGTTTTCCCCTATATAGACAGATGAATTTGGAACTCTAAATCCAATATGGTTTGTAGTAGCTCTTTGTAACTTGACAAAATAAACGAATTCTCAGTTTTGTCTCTATGATTTGTTTCCGCTTCATGTAGCCCTAAGCAGAGACTGTGGAAAAGCACTTTCATTGAGATGGGTTGCCAAGCTTCCAAGAAATTACGAGTTTCCGAAATACCAGAAAATATTTTTTCACCCAATCTTGATGATACGTGGTGGTAATGACAAGTCCACAAATCGACTTGTTCACCAAATTTTGGTCTTCTAAGTTGAAGCGTTCGTTTACAGTAGCAGTTTTTATTTTTAGGTTTTACTCTGTTCTCCAATATAGATAGATGAATTTGGAACTCTAAATCCAACATGGTTTGTAGTAGCTCTTTGAAACTTGACAAAATAAAGGAGTTCTCAGTTTTGTCTCTATGGTTTGTTTCCTCTTCAGGTTCCCCTAGGAACAGACTGTGGAAAAGCACTTTCATTGAGTGGGGTTGCCATGCTTCTAAAAAATAACGAGTTTCCGAAATACCAGCAAATATTTTTTCACGCAATCTTGATGACACTTGGTGGTAATGATCAGTACACAAATCCCCCGTGGCTCACCAAATTTTGTTCTTCTAGGTTGAAGCGTTCGTCTACAGTAGCAGTTTTTATATTTAGGTTTCACTCTGTTCTCTGCTATGTAGATAGATGAATTTGGAACTCTAAATCCAACAAAGTTTGTAGTAGCTCTTTGAAACTTGACAAAAGAAAGGAGTTCTCAGCATTGTCTCTATGGTTTGTTTCCTCTTCAATTAGCCCTACCACCATCGGTGGAAAAGCACTTTCATTGAGAGGGGTTGCCAAGCTTCCAAGAAATTACGATTTTCCGAAATACCAGCATATATTTTATCACCTACACTTGATGATACATGGTGGTAATGATCAGTAAACAAATCCCACTTGGCTCACCAAATTGTATTCTTCTAGGTAGAAGCGTTCGTCTACAGCTGCAGTTTTTATATTTTGGTTTCACTCTGTTCTCTCTTATATAGATAGATAAATTTGGAACTAAATCCAACATGTTTTGTAGTATCTCTTTGGAACTTGACAAAATAAAGTGTTTCTCAGTTTTGTCTCTATGGTTTGTTTCCTCTTCAAGTAGCCCTAAGCAGAGACTGTGGAAAAGCACTTTCATTGAAAGGGGTTGCCAAGCTTCCAAAAAATTACGAGTTTCCGAAATAACAGCAAATATTTTTTCACCCAATCTTGATGATACGTGGTGGTAATGACAAGTACACAAATCCCAGTTGGCTCACCATATTTTGTTCCTCTATGTTGAAGCGTTCGTCTACAGTAGCAGTTTTTATGTTTAGGTTTCACTCTGATCCCTGCTATATAGATAGATGAATTTGGAACACTAAATCCAACATGGTTTGTAGTAGCTCTTTGAAACTTGTCAAAATAAAAGAGTTCTCAGTTTTGTCTCTATGGTTTGTTTCCTCTTCAAGTAGCCCTAGGCACAGACTGTGGAAAAGCACTTTCATTGAGAGGGGTTGCCAAGCTTCTAAGAAATAACGAGTTTCCGAAATACCAGCAAATATTTTTTCACCCAATCTTGATGATACTTGGTGGTGATGATCGGTACAAAATTCCCACTTGGCTCACCAAATTCTGGTCTTCTATGTTGAAGCGTTCGTCTACAGTAGCAGTTTTTATATTTAGGTTTCACTCTGTTCTCTCCCATATAGATAGATGAATTTGGAACTCTAAATCCAATATGGTTTGCAGTAGCTCTTTGAAACTTGACAAAATAAAGTAGTTCTCAGTTTTTTCTCTATGTTTTGCTTCCTCTTCAAGTAGTCCTAGGCACAGACTGTGGAAAAGCACTTTCATTGAGAGGGGTTGCCAAGCTTCTAAGAAATAACTAGTTTCCGAAATACCAGCAAATATTTTTTCACCCAATCTTGATGATACGTGGTGGTAATGACAAGCCCACAAATCGACTTGGCTCACCAAATTTTGGTCTTCTAAGTTGAAGCGTTCGTTTACAGTAGCAGTTTTTATTTTTAGGTTTTACTCTGTTCTCCAATATAGATAGATGAATTTGGAACTCTAAATCCAACATGGTTTGTAGTAGCTCTTTGAAACTTGACAAAATAAAGGAGTTCTCAGTTTTGTCTCTATGGTTTGTTTCCTCTTCAGGTTCCCCTAGGAACAGACTGTGGAAAAGCACTTTCATTGAGTGGGGTTGCCATGCTTCTAAAAAATAACGAGTTTCCGAAATACCAGCAAATATTTTTTCACGCAATCTTGATGACACTTGGTGGTAATGATCAGTACACAAATCCCCCGTGGCTCACCAAATTTTGTTCTTCTAGGTTGAAGCGTTCGTCTACAGTAGCAGTTTTTATATTTAGGTTTCACTCTGTTCTCTGCTATGTAGATAGATGAATTTGGAACTCTAAATCCAACAAAGTTTGTAGTAGCTCTTTGAAACTTGACAAAAGAAAGGAGTTCTCAGTATTGTCTCTATGGTTTGTTTCCTCTTCAATTAGCCCTACCACCGTCGGTGGAAAAGCACTTTCATTGAGAGGGGTTGCCAAGCTTCCAAGAAATTACGAGTTTCCGAAATACCAGCATATATTTTATCACCTACACTTGATGATACATGGTGGTAATGATCAGTACACAAATCCCACTTGGCTCACCAAATTGTATTCTTCTAGGTAGAAGCGTTCGTCTACAGCTGCAGTTTTTATATTTTGGTTTAACTCTGTTCTCTCTTATATAGATAGATAAATTTGGAACTCTAAATCCAACACGTTTTGTAGTAGCTCTTTGGAACTTGACAAAATAAAGTATTTCTCAGTTTTGTCTCTATGGTTTGTTTCCTCTTCAAGTAGCCCTAAGCAGAGACTGTGGAAAAGCACTTTCATTGAAAGGGGTTGCCAAGCTTCCAAAAAATTACGAGTTTCCGAAATAACAGCAAATATTTTTTCACCCAATCTTGATGATACGTGGTGGTAATGACAAGTACACAAATCCCAGTTGGCTCACCATATTTTGTTCTTCTATGTTGAAGCGTTCGTCTACAGTAGCAGTTTTTATGTTTAGGTTTCACTCTGATCCCTGCTATATAGATAGATGAATTTGGAACACTAAATCCAAAATGGTTTGTAGTAGCTCTTTGAAACTTGTCAAAATAAAAGAGTTCTCAGTTTTGTCTCTATGGTTTGTTTCCTCTTCAAGAAGCCCTAGGCACAGACTGTGGAAAAGCACTTTCATTGAGAGGGGTTGCCAAGCTTCTAAGAAATAACGAGTTTCCGAAATACCAGCAAATATTTTTTCACCCAATCTTGATGATACTTGGTGGTGATGATCGGTACAAAATTCCCACTTGGCTCACCAAATTCTGGTCTTCTATGTTGAAGCGTTCGTCTACAGTAGCAGTTTTTATATTTAGGTTTCACTCTGTTCTCTCCCATATAGATAGATGAATTTGGAACTCTAAATCCAATATGGTTTGCAGTAGCTCTTTGAAACTTGACAAAATAAAGTAGTTCTCAGTTTTTTCTCTATGTTTTGCTTCCTCTTCAAGTAGTCCTAGGCACAGACTGTGGAAAAGCACTTTCATTGAGAGGGGTTGCCAAGCTTCTAAGAAATAACGAGTTCCCGAAATACCAGCAAATATTTTTTCTCCCAATGTTGATGATACTTGCGGGTAATGATCAGTACACAAAACCCACTTGGCTCACCAATCTTTGTTCTTCTATGTTGAAGCGCTCGTCTACAGCAGCAGTTTTTATTTTTAGGTTTCACTCTGTTCTCTCCTATATAGATAGATGAATTTGGAACTCTAAATCCAACATAGTTTGTAGTAGCTCTTTGAAACTTCACAAAATAAAGGAGTTCTCAGTTTTGTTTCTATGGTTTGTTTCCTCTTCAAGTAGTCTTAGGCACAGACTGTGGAAAAGCACTTTCATTGAAAGGGGTTTCCAAGCTTCCAGGAAATTATGCGTTTCCGAAATACTAGCAAATATTTTTTCACCCAATCTTGATGATACGTGGTGGTAATGACAAGTACACAAATTCCACTTGGCTCACCAAATTTTGTTTTTCTAGGTTGACGCGTTTGTTTACAGTAACAGTTTTAATTCTTAGGTTTTACTCTGTTCTCTCCTATATAGAGAGATGAATTTGGAACTCTAAATCCAACATGGTTGTTGTAGCTCTTTGAAACTTGACAAAATAAAGGAGTTCTATGTTTGTCTCAATGGTTTGTTTCCTCTTCAATTAGCCTTATTCACAGACTGTGGAATCGCAATTTCATTGAGAGGGGTTGCCAAGCTTCTATGAAATAACGAGTTTCCGAAACACCAGCAAATGTTTTTTCACCCAATATTGATGATACTTGGTGGTAATGATCAGTACAAAAATCCCACTTTGCTCACCAAATTTTGTTCATCTATGTTGAAGCGTTCGTCTACAGCAGCAGTTTTTATATGTAGGTTTCACTCTGTTCTCTCTTATATAGATAGATGAATTTCTAACTCTAAATCCAACATGGTTTGTAGTAGCTCTTTGAAACTTGACAAAATAAAGGAGTTCTCAGTTTTGTCTCTATGGTTTGTTTCCTCTTTAAGTAGCCCTAGGCACAGACTGTGTAAAAGCACTTTCATTGAAAGGGGTGGCAAAGCTTCCAAGAAATAACGAGTTTCCGAAATACCAGCAAATATATTTTCACCCAATCTTGATGATGCTTGGTGTTAATGATTGGTACACAAATCCCACTTGGCTCACCAAACTTTGTTGTAGGTTGAAGCGTTCGTTTTCAGTAGCAGTTTTTGTTTTTAGGTCTCACTTTGTTCTCTCCTATATAGATAGATGAATTTGGAACTCTAAATCCAACATGGTTTGTAGTAGTTCTTTGAAACTTGACAAAATAAAGTAGTTCTCAGTTTTCTCTCTATGGTTTGTTTCTTCTTCAAGTAGTCCTTGGCACAGACTGTGGAAAAGCAATTTCATTGAGAAGGGTTGCTAAGCTTCTAAGAAATAACGAGTTTCCAAAATACCAGCAAATATTTTTTCACCCAATCTTGATGATACTTGGTGGTAACGATCATTACACAAATCCCACTTGGCTCACCAAATTTTGTTCTTCTATGTTGAAGCGTTCGTCTACCATAGCAGCTTTTATATTTAGGATTCCCTCTGTTCTCTCCTATATAGATAGGTGAATTTGGAACTCTAAATACAACATGGTTTGTAGTATCTCTTTGAAACTTGACAATATAAAGGAGTTCTCAGTTTTGTTTCTACGATTTTTTTCCTCTTCAGGTAGCTCTAAACAGAGACTGTGGAAAACCACTTTCATTGAAAGGGTTTACCAAGCTTCCAAGAAATAACGAGTTTCCGAAATACCAGCAAATATTTTTGCACCCAAACTTGATGATACGTGGTGGTAATGATCAGTACACAAATTTCACTTGGCTCACCAAATTTTCTTCTTCTAGGTTGATGCATTCGTTTACAGTAGCAGTATTTATTTTTAGGTTTCCCTCTATTCTCTCCTATATAGATAGATGAATTTGGAACACTAAATCCAAAATGGTTTGTAGTAGCTCTTTGAAACTTGACAAAATAAAGAAGTTCTCAGTTTTGTCTCTGTGGTTTGTTTCCTCTTCATGTAGCCCTAGGCACAGATTGTGGAAAAGCACTTTCATTGAGAGGGGTTGCCAAGCTTGTAAGACATAACGAGTTTCTGAAATACCAGCAAATATATTTTTACCCAATTGTGATGATACGTGGTGGTAATGACAAGTACACAAATCCCACTTGGCTCACCAAATTTTGTTCTTCTATGTTGAAGCGTTCGTTTACAGTAGCAGTTTTTGATTTAGGTTTCACTATGTTCTCTCCTATATAGATAGATGAATTTGGAACTCTAAATCCAACATGGTTTGTAGTAGCTCTTTGAAACTTGACAAAATATAGTAGCTCTCAGTTTTGTCTCTTTGGTTTGTTTCCTCTTCAAGTAGCCCTAGGCACAGACTGTGGAAAAGCACTTTCATTGAAAGGGGTGGCCAAGCTTCCACGAAATAACGATTTTCCCAAATACCAGCAAATATTTTTTCATCCAATCTTGATGATACTTGGTGGTGATGATCAGTACACAAATCCCACTTGGCTCACCAAATTTTGTTCTTCTAGGTTGAATCATACGCCTACAGCAGCAATTTTTATATATAGGTTTCACACTGTTCTCTCCTATAGAGATAGATGAATTTGGAACTCTAAATCCAACATGGTTTGTAGTAGCTCTTTGAAACTTGACAAAATAAAGGAGTTCTCTGTTTTGTCTCTGTGGTTTGTTTCCTCTTCAAGTAGCCCTAGGCACAGACTGTGGAAAAACACTTTAATTGAGAGGGGTTGCCAAGCTTCCCAGAAATTATGAGTTTCCGAAATACCAGCAAATATTTTTTCACCCAATCTTGATGATACCTGGTGGTAATGATTGGTACACAAATCCTACTTGGCTCACCAAATTTTGTTCTTCTGGATTGAAGCATTCGTTTACAGTAGCAGTTTTTATTTTTAGGTTTCACTCTGTTCTCTCCTACATAGATAGATGAATTTTTAACTCTAAATCCAACATGGTTTGTAGTAGCTCTTTGAAAGTTGACAAAATATAAGAGTTCTCAGTTTTGTCTCTATGGTTTGTTTCCTCTTCAAGTCGCCCTAGGCACAGTCTGTGGAAAAGCACTTTCATTGAAAGGGCTTGCCAAGCTTCCAAGAAATTACGAGATTCCGAAATACCAGCAAACATTCTTTCACCCAATGTTCATCATACGTTGTGGTAATGACAAGTATACAAGTCCCAATTGGGTCACCAAAGTTTGTTCTTCTAGGTTGAAGCGTTCGTTTACAGTAGCAGTTTTAATTTTTAGGTTTTACTCTGTTCTCTCCTATATAGATAGATGCATTTTGAACTCTAAATCCAACATGGTTTGTAGTAGCTCTTTGAAAACTGACAAAATAAAGGAGTTCTCAGTTTTGTCTGTATGGTTTGTTTCGTCTTCAAGTAGACCTAGGCACAGACTGTGGAAAAGCAATTTCATTGAGAGGGGTTGTCAAGCTTCTAAGAAATAACGAGTTTCCGAAATAACAGCAAATATTTTTTCACCCTATGTCGATGATACTTGGTGGTAATGATCTCTACACAAATTCCACTTGGCTCACCAAATTTTGTTCTTCCACTTTGAAGCATTCGTCTACAGTAGCAGTTTTTATATTTAGGTTTCACTCTGTTCTCTCGTATATAGAAAGATGAATTTGGAACTCTAAATCCAACACGGTTTGTAGTGGCTTTTTGAAACTTGACAAAATAAAGGAGTTTTCAGTATTGTCTCAATGATTTGTTTCCGCATCAAGTAGCCCTAAGCAGAGACTGTGGAAAAGCACTTTCATTGAAAGGCATTGCAAAGCTTCCAAGAAATTACGATTTTCCGAAATACCAGCAAATATTTTTTCAACGAATCTTGATGATACGTGGTGGTAATGACAAGTACAAAAATCCCACTTGCCTCAACAAATTTTGTTCTTCTAGGTTTAAGCGTTCGTCTACAGTAGCAGTTTTTATATTTAGGTTTCACTCTGTTCTCTCCTATATACACAGATGAATTTGGAACTCTAAATCCAACATGGTTTGTAGTAGCTCTTTGAAACTTGAAAAAATAAAGGAGTTCTCTGTTTTGTCACTATGGTTTGTTTCCTCTTCAAGTAGCCCTAGGCACAGACGGTGGAAACGCACTTTCATTGAGAGGGGTTGCCAAGCTTCCAAGAAATTACGAGTTTCCGAAATACCAGCAAATATTTTTTTACCCAATCGTGATGATACTTGGTGTTTACGATCGGTACAACAATCCCTCTTGACTCACCAAATTTTGTTCTTCTAGGTTGAAGCGTTCGTTTTCAGTAGCAGTTTTTATTTTTAGGTTTCACTCTGTTCTCTTCTATATAGATAGATGAATTTGGAACTCTAAATCCAACATGGTTTGTAGTAGCTCTTTGAAACTTTACAAAATAAAGGAGTTCTCAGTTTTTTCTCTATGGTTTGTTTCCTCTTCAAGTAGCCCTTGCACAGACTGTGGAAAAGCACTTTCATTGAGAGGGGTTGCCAAGGTTCTAAGAAATAACGTGTTTCCGAAATAAAAGCAAACATTTTTTCACCCAATCTTGATGCTACTTGGTGGTGAAGATCGGTACACAAATCTCACTTGGCTCACCAAATTTTGTTCTTCTAGGTTGAAGCGTCGTCTACAGTAGCAGTTTTTATTTTTAGGTTTCAATCTGTTCTCTCCTATATAGATAGATGAATTTGTAACTCTAAATCCAATGTGGTTTCTAGTAGCTCTTTGAAACTTGACAAAATAAAGGAGTTCTCAGTTTTGTCTCTATGATTTGTTTCCGCTTCAAGTAGACCTAATCAGAGACTGTGGAAAACCACTTTCATTGAGAGGGGTTGCCAAGCTTCCAAGAAATTACGAGTTTCCGAAATACCAGCAAATATTTTTTCACCCAATCTTGATGATACTTGGTGGTGATGATCAGTTCACAAATCCCACTTGGTTCACCACATTTTGTTCTTCTAGGTTGAAGCGTTCGTCTACAGTAGCAATTTTTATATTTAGATTTCACTCTGTTCTCTCCTTTATAGATAGATGAATTTGGAACTCTAAATCCAACATGGTTTTTAGTAGCTCTTTGAAACTTGACAAAATGAAGGAGTTCTCAGTTTTGTCTCTATGATTTGTTTCCGCTTCAAGTAGCCCTAAGCAGTGACTGTGGAAAAGCACTTTCCTTTAGAGGGGTTGCCAAGCTTCCAAGAAATTACGAGATTCTGAAATATCAGCAAATATTTTTTCACCCTATTTTGATGATACATGGTGGTAATGATCAGTACACAAATCCCACTTGGCTCACGAAATTTTGTTCTTCTAGGTTGAAGGGTTCGTTTTCAGTAGCAGTTTTTATTTTAGGTTTCACTCTGTTCTCTCCTATATAGATAGATGAATTTGGAACTGTAAATCCAACATGGTTTGTAGTAGCTCTTTGAAATTGACAAAATAAAGGAGTTCTCAGTTTTGTCTCTATGGTTTGTTTCCTCTTCAAGTAGCCCTGGCACAGACTGTGGAAAAGCACTTTCATTGAGAGGGCTTGCCAAGCTTCTAAAAAATAACGAGTTTCCAAAATACCAGCAAATATTTTTTCACCCAATCTTGATGATACTTGGTGGTAATGATCAGTACACAAATCCCACTTGGCTCACCAACGTTTGTTCTTCTACGTTGATGCGTTCGTCTACAGTATCAGTTTTTTTATTTAGGTTTCACTCTGTTCTCTCCTATATAGATAGATGAATTTGGAACTCTAAATCCAACATGGTTTGTAGTAGATCTTTGAAACTTTACAAAATAAAGGAGTTCTCAGTTTTGTCTCTATGGTTTGTTTCCTCTTCAAGTAGCCCTAGCACAGACCTTGGAAAATCACATTCCTTGAGAGGGGTTGGAAGCTTCTAAGAAATAACGAGTTTCCGAAATACCAGCAAATATTTTTTCACCCAATCATGATGATACGTGGTGGTAATGACAAGTACACAAATCCCACTTGGCTCACCAAATTTTGTTCTTCTAGGTTGAAGCGTTCGTTTACAGTAGCATTTTATATATTTAGGTTTCACTCGGTTCTCTCCTATATAGATAGATGAATTTGGAACTCTAAATCCAACATTGTTTGCAGTAGCTCTTTGAAACTTGACAAAATAAAGTAGTTCTCAGTTTCGTCCCTATGGTTTGTTTCTTCTTCAATTAGCCCTAGGCACAGACTTTGGAAATCAGTTTCATTGAGAGGGGTTGCCAAGCTTCTACGAAATAACGAGTTTCCGAAATACCAGCAAATATTTTTTCACCCAATCTTGATGATACTTGGTGGTAATGATCGGTTCACAAATCCCACTTGACTCACCAAATTTTGTTCTTCTAAGTTGAAGCGTTCGTTTACAGTAGCAATTTTTATTTTTAGGTTTCACACTTTTCTCTCCTATATAGATGATGAATTTGGAACTCTAAATCCAACATGGTTTGTAGTAGCTCTTTGAAAATTTACAATACAGGAGTTCTCAGTTTTGTCTCTATGATTTGTTTCCGCTTCATGTAGCCCTAAGAAGAGACTGTGGAAAAGCACTTTCATTGAAAGGGGTTGCCAAGCTTCCAAGTAATTACGAGTTTCCGAAATACCAGCAAATATTTATCACCCAATCGTGATGATACGTGGTGATAATGACAAGTACACAAATCAAACTAGGCTCACCAAATTTTGGTCTTCTAGGCTGAAGCGTTCGTTCACAGTAGCATTTTTTATTTTCAGTTTCACTCTGTTCTCTCCTATATACATAGATGATTTTGGAACTCTAAATCCAACATGGTTTGTAGTAGCTCTTTGAAACTTGACAAAATAAAGGAGTTCTCAATTTTGTCTCTATGATTTGTTTTTGCTTCATGTAGCCCTAAGCAGAGACTGTGGAAAAGAAATTTCATTGAGAGGGGTTGCCAAGCTTCCAAGTAATTACGAGTTTCCGAAATACCAGCAAATATTTTTTCACCTAATCTTGATGATACTTGGTGGTAATGATCGGTTCAAAAATCCAACTTGACTCACCAAATTTTCTTCTTCTATGTTGAAGCGTTCGTTTACAGTAGCAGTTTTTATTTTTAGGTTCCCTCTGTTCTCTCCTATATAGATAGATGAATTTGGAACTCTAAATCCAACATGGTTTGTAGTAGCTCTTTGAAACTTGACAAAATAAAGGAGTTCTCAGTCTTGTCTCTATGGTTTGTTTCCTCTTCAAGTAGCCCTAGGCACAGAATGTGGAAAAACACTTTCATTGAGAGGGGTTGCCAAGCTTCTAAGAAATAACGAGTTTCCGAAATACCAGCAAATATTTTTTTACCCAATCTTGATGATACTTGGTGGTAATGATCGGTACACAAATCCCACTTAACTCACCAAATTTTGTTCTTCTAGTTTGAAGCGTTCTTTTACAGTAGCAGTTTATATTTTTAAGTTCCCTCTGTTCTCTCCTGTATAGATAGATGATTTTGGAACTCCAAATCCAACATGGTTTGTAGTAGCTCTTTGAAACTTGACAAAATAAGGGAGTTCTCAGTTTTGTCTCTATGATTTGTTTCCGCTTCATTTAGCCCTAAGCAGAGACTGTGGAAAAGCACTTTCATTGAAAGGGGTTGCCAAGCTTCCAAGAAATTACGAGATCCTGAATAACCAGCAAATATTTTTTCACCCAATGTTGGTGATACGTATTGGTAATGACAAGTACACAAATCCCACATGGCTCACCAAATTTTGTTCTTCTAGGTTGAAGCGTTCGTTTACAGTAGCAGTTTTTATTTTTAGGATTCACTCTGTTCATTCCTATATAGATAGATGAATTTGGAATTTTAAATCCAACATGGTGTCTAGTAGCTCTTTGAAAATTGACAAAATAAAGGAGTTCTCATTTTTGTCTCTATGATTTGTTTCTGCTTCATGTAGCCCTAAGCAGAGACTGTGGAAAAGCACTTTCATTAGATTGGTTGCCAAGCTTCTAAGAAATAACGAGTATTCCAAACACCAGCAAATATTTTTTCACCCAATGTTGATGATACTTGGTAGTAATGATCAGTACACAAATCCCACTTGGCTCACCAAATTTTGGTCTTCTAGCCTGAAGCGTTCGTTTACAGTAGCAGTTTTTATTTTTAGTTTTCACTCTGTTCTATCCTATATAGATAGATGAATTTGGAACTCTAAATCCAACATGGTTTCTAGTAGCTCTTTGGAACTTGACAAAATAAAGGAGTTCTCAATTATGTATCTATTATTTGGTTCCGCTTCATATAGCCCTAAGCAGAAACTGTGGGAAAGCACTTTCATTGAAAGGGGTTGCCTATCTTCCAAGAAATTACGAGTTTCTGAAATACCAGCAAATATATTTTCACCCAATGTTGGGGATACGTGGTGGTAATGACAAGTACACAGATCCCACTCGGCTCACCAAATTTTGTTCTTCTAGGTTGAAGCGTTCGTTTACAGTAGCAATTTTTATTTTTAGGTTTCACTCTTTTCTCTCCTATATAGATGAAGAATTTGGAACTCTAAATCCAACATGGTTTGTAGTAGCTCTTTGAAAATTGACAAAATACAGGAGTTCTCAGTTTTGTCTCTATGATTTTTTCCGCTTCATGTAGCCCTAAGCAGAGACTGTGGAAAAGCACTTTCATTGAAAGGGTTTGCCAAGCTTTCAAGAAATTACGAGTTTCCGATATACCAGCAAATATTTCTTCACCCAATGTTGATGATACGTGGTGGTAATGACAAGTACACAAATCCCACTTGGCTCACCAAATTTTGGTCTTCTAGGCTGAAGCGTTCGTTTACAGTAGCAGTTTTTATTTTTAGGTTTCACGCTTTTCTCTCCTGTATAGATGATGAATTTGGAATTCTAAATCCAACATGGTTTGTAGTAGCTCTTTGAAAACTGACAAAATACAGGAGTTCTCAGTTTTGTCTCTATGATTTGTTTCCGCTTCATGTAGCCCTAAGCAGAGACTGTGGAAAAGCACTTTCATTGAAAGGGGTTGCCAAGCTTTCAAGAAATTACGAGTTTCCGAAATACCAGCAAATATTTTTTGACCCAATGTTGGTGATACGTGGTGGTAATGACAAGTAAACAAATCCCACTTGGCTCACCAAATTTTGTTCTTCTAGGTTGAAGCGTTCGTCTACAGTAGCAGTTTTTATTTTTAGGTTTCACTCTGTTCTCTCCTATATAGATAGATGAATTGGGAACTCTAAATCCAACACGGTTTGTAGTAGCTCTTTGAAACTTGACAAAATACACGAGTTCTCAGTTTTGTCTCTATGGTTTGTTTCCTCTTCAAGTAGCCCTAGAGACAGAGTGTGGAAAAGCACTTTCATTGAGAGAGGTTGCCAAGCTTCTAAGAAATATCGAGTTTCCGAAATACCAGCAAATATTTTTTCACCCAATCTTGATGATACTTGGTGGTAATGATCGGTACACAAATCCCACTTGACTCACCAAATTTTGTTTTTCTAGGTTGAAGCGTTCGTTTACAGTAGCAGTTTATATTTTTAGGTTCACTCTGTTCTCTCCTATATAGAGAGATGATTTTGGAACTCTAAATCCAACGTCGTTTGTAGTAACTCTTTTAAACTTGACAAAATAAAGGCGTTCTCTGTTTTGTCTCTATGATTTGTTTTCGCTTCATGTAGCCCTAAGCAGAGACTGTGGAAAAGCTCTTTCATTGAAAGGGGTTGCCAAGCTTCCAAGAAATTACGAGTTTCTGAAATACCAGCAAATACTTTTTCACCCAATGTTGGTGATACGTGGTGGTAATGACAAAATCACAGATACCACTTGGCTCACCAAATTTTGTTTTTCTAGGTTGAAGCGTTCGTTTACAATAGCAGTTTTTATTTTAGGTTTCACTGTTTTCTCTCCTATATAGATGAAGAATTTGGAACTCTAAATCCAACCTGGTTTGTAGTAGCTCTTTGAAAATTGAAAAATTACAGGAGTTCTCAGTTTTTTCTCTATGATTTTTTTCCGCTTAATGTAGCCCTAAGCAGAGACTGTGGAAAAGCACTTTCATTGAAAGGGGTTGCCAAGCTTTCAAGAAATTACGAGTTTCCGAAATACCAGCAAATATTTTTTCACCCAATGTTGGTGATACGTGGTGGTAATGACAAGTAAACAAATCCCACTTGGCTCACCAAATTTTGTTCTTCTAGTTTGAAGCGTTCGTCTACAGTAGCAGTTTTTATTTTTAGGTTTCACTCTGTTCTCTCCTATATAGATAGATGAATTTGGAACTCTAAATACAACATGGTTTCTAGTAGCTCTTTGAAACTTGACAAAATAAAGGAGTTCTCAGTTTTGTCTCTATGGTTTGTATCCTCTTCAAGTAGCCCTAGAGACAGAGTGTGGAAAAGCACTTTCATTGAGAGGGGTTGCCAAGCTTCTAAGAAATATCGAGTTTCCGAAATACCAGCAAGTATTTTTTCACCCAATCTTGAAGATACTTGGTGGTATTGATCGGTACACTAATCCCACTTGACTCACCAAATTTTGTTCTTCTAGGTTGAAGCGTTCGTTTACAGTAGCAGTTTATATTTTTAGGTTCACTCTGTTCTCTCTTATATAGATAGATGATTTTGGAACTCTAAATCCAACGTCGTTTGTAGTAGCTTTTTGAAACTTGACAAAATAAAGGCGTTCTCTGTTTTGTCTCTATGATTTGTTTTCGCTTCATGTAGCCCTAAGCAGAGACTGTGGAAAAGCACTTTCATTGAAAGGGGTTGCCAAGATTCCAAGAAATTACGAGTTTCTGAAATACCAGCAAATATTTTTTCACCCAATGTTGGTGATACGTGGTGGTAATGACAAATTCACAGATCCCACTTGGCTCACCAAATTTTGTTCTTCTAGGTTGAAGCGTTCGTTTACAATAGCAGTTTTTATTTTAGGTTTCACTGTTTTCTCTCCTATACAGATGAAGAATTTGGAACTCTAAATCCAACATGGTTTGTAGTAGCTCTTTGAAAATTGACAAAATACAGGAGTTCTCAGTTTTGTCTCTATGATTTTTTTCCGCTTCATGCAGCCCTAAGCAGAGACTGTGGAATAGCACTTTCATTGAAAGGGTTTGCCAAGCTTTCAAGAAATTACGAGTTTCCGATATACCAGCAAATATTTTTTCACCCAATGTTGATGATACGTGGTGGTAATGACAAGTACACAAATCCCACTTGGCTCACCAAATTTTGTCTTCTAGGCTGAAGCGTTCGTTTACAGTAGCAGTTTTTTTTTTTAGGTTCACTCTGTTCTCTCCTATATAGATAGATGATTTTGGAACTCTAAATCCAACATGGTTTGTAGTAGCTCTTTGAAACTTGACAAAATAAAGGAGTTCTCAATTATGTCTCTATGATTTGTTTCTGCTTCATGTAGCCCTAAGCAGAGATTGTTGAAAAGCACTTTCTTTGAAGGGGTTGCCAAGCTTCCAAGAAATTACGAGTTTCCAAAATACCAGCAAATATTTTTTCACCCAATGTTGATGATACGTGGTGGTAATGACAAGTACACAAATCCCACTTGGCTCACCAAATTTTGTTCTTCTAGGTTGAAGCGTTCGTCTACAGTAGCAGTTTTTATTTTTAGGTTTCACTCTGTTCTCTCCTATATGGATAGATGAATTTGGAACTCTAAATCCAACATGGTTTGTAGTAGCTCTTTGAAACTTGACAAAATACACGAGTTCTCAGTTTTGTCTCTATGGTTTGTTTCCTCTTCAAGTAGCCCTAGAGACCGAGTGTGGAAAAGCACTTTCATTGAGAGGGGTTGCCAAGCTTCTAAGAAATATCGAGTTTCCGAAATACCAGCAAATATTTTTTCACCCAATCTTGATGATACTTGGTGGTAATGATCGGTACAAAAATCCCACTTGACTCACCAAATTTTGTTCTTCTAGGTTGATGCGTTCGTTTACAGTAGCAGTTTATATTTTTAGGTTCACTCTGTTCTCTCCTATATAGATAGATGATTTTGGAACTCTAAATCCAACATCGTTTGTAGTAACTCTTTGAAACTTGACAAAATACAGGAGTTCTCAGTTTTGTCTCTATGGTTTGTTTCCCCTTCAAGTAGCCCTAGAGACAGAGTGTGGAAAAGCACTTTCATTGAGAGCGGTTGCCAAGCTTCTAAGAAATATCGAGTTTCCGAAATACCAGCAAATATTTTTTCACCCAATCTTGATGATACTTGGTGGTAATGATCGGTATACAAATCTCACTTGACTCAGCAAATTTTGTTCTTCTAGGTTGAAGCGTTCGTTTACAGTAGCAGTTTATATTTTGAGTTCCCTCTGTTCTCTCCTGTACAGATAGATGATTTTGGAACTCTAAATCCAACATGGTTTGTAGTAGCTCTTTGAAACTTGACAAAATAAAGGAGTTCTCAGTTTTGTCTCTATGATTTCTTCCCGCTTCAAGTAGCCCTAAGCAGAGACTGTGGAAAAGCACTTTCATTGAGAGGGGTTGCCAAGCTTCCAAGAAATCACGAGTTTCTGAAATACCAGCAAAGATTTTTTCACCCAGTCTTGATTATACTTCGTGGTATTGACAAGTCCACAATTCCCACTTCGCTCACCAAATTTTGTTCTTCTAGGTTGAAGCGTTCGTCTACAGTAGCACTTTTTACATTTAGGTTTCTCTCTGTTCTCTCCTATATAGATAGAGGAATTTGGACTCTAAATCCAACCTGGTTTGTAGTAGCTCTTTGAAACTTGAGAAAATAAAGGAGGTCTCAGTTTTTTCTCTATGATTTGTTTCCGATACAAGTAGCCCTAAGCAGAGACTGTCAAAATGCACTTTCATTGAGAGGGGTTGCCAAGCTTCCAAGAAATTACGAGTTTCAGAAACACCAGCGAATATTTTTTCACCCAATCTTGATGATACGTGGTGGAAATGATCAGTACACAAATCCCACTTGGCTCACCAAATTGTGTTCTTCTAGGTTGAAGCGTTCGTCTACAGTAGCACTTTTTACATTTAGGTTTCTCTCTGTTCTCTCCTATATAGATAGATGAATTTGGAACTCTAAATCCAACATGGTTTGTAGTAGCTCTTTGAAACTTGAGAAAATAAAGGAGTTCTCAGTTTTTTCTCTATGATTTGTTTCCGATACAAGTAGCCCTAAGCAGAGACTGTGAAAAAGCACTTTCATTGAGAGGGGTTGCCAAGCTTCCAAGAAATTATGAGTTTCAGAAATACCAGCGAATATTTTTTCACCCAATCTTGATGATACCTGGTGGTAATGACAAGTCCACAAATCCTACTTGGCTCACCAAATTTTGATCTTCTAGGTTGAAACTTTCGTTTACAGTAGCAGTTTTTATATTTAGGTTTCACTATGGTCTCTCCTATATAGATAGATGATTTTGGAACTCTAAATCCAACCTGGTTTGTAGTAGATGTTTGAAACTCGACAAAATAAAGGTGTTCTCAGTTTTGTCTCTATGGCTTGTTTCCTCTTCAAGTAGCCCTAGGCACAGACTGTGGAAAAGCACTTTCATTGAGAGGGGTTGCCAAGCTTCTAAGAAATAACAAGTTTCCGAAATACCAGCAAATATTTTTTTACCCAATCTTGATGATGCTTGGTGGTAATGATCAGTACACAAATCCCGCTTGGCTCACCAAATTTTCTTCTTCTAGGTTGAAGCGTTCGTTTAGAGTGGCAGTTTTTTTATTTTTAGGGTTCACTCTGTTCTCTCCTATATAGGTAGATGAATTTAGAACTCTAAATCCAACATGGTTTGTAGTAGCTCTTTGAAACTTGAAAAAATAAAGGAGTTTTCAGTTTTGTCTCTATGGCTTGTTTCCTCTTCAAATAGCCCTAGGCACAGAGGGTGGAAAAGCACTTTAATTGAGGAGGGTTGCCAAGCTTCTAAGAAATAACGAGTTTCCGAAATACCAGCCAATATTTTTCCACCCAATCTTGATGATACCTGGTGGTAATGACAAGTCCACAAATCCCACTTGGCTCACCAAATTTTGATCTTCTAGGTTGAAACTTTCGTTTACAGTAGCAGTTTTTATATTTAGGTTTCACTATGGTCTCTCCTATATAGATAAATTTGGAACTCTAAATCCAACCTCGTTTGTAGTAGATCTTTGAAACTTGACAAAAAAACGGTGTTCTCAGTTTTGTCTCTATGGCTTGTTTCCTCTTCAAGTAGCCCTAGGCACAGACTGTGGAAAAGCACTTTCATTGAGAGGGGTTGCCAAGCTTCTAAGAAATAACAAGTTTCCGAAATACCAGCAAATATTTTTTTACCCAATCTTGATGATACTTGGTGGTAATGATCAGTACAAAAATCCCACTTGGCTCACCCAATTGTGTTCTTCTAGGTTGAAGCGTTCGTCTACAGTAGCAGTTTATATTTTTAGGTTTCACTCTGTTCTCTCCTATATAGATAGATGAATTTGGAACTCTAAATCCAACATGGTTTGTAGTCCTCTTTGAAACTTGACAAAATAAAGTAGTTCTCAGTTTTGTCTCTAGGGTTTGTTTCTTCTTCAATTAGCCGTCAGCACAGACTTTAGAAAAGCAGTTTCATTTAGACGGGTTGCCAAGCTTCTAAGAAATAACGAGTTTCCGAAATACCAGCAAATATTTTTTTACCCAATCTTGATGATACGTGGTGGTAATGACCAGTACAAAAATCTCACTTGACTCACCAAATATTGTTCTTCTAGTTTGAATCTTTCGTCTACAGTAGCAGTTTTTATATTTAGGTTTCACTCTCTAAACTCCTATATAGATAGGTGAATTTGGAACTCTAAATCCAACATGGTTTGTAGTAGCTCTTTGAAACTTGACAAAATAAAGGAGTTCTCAGTTTTGTCTCTATCATTTCTTCCCGCTTCAAGTAGCCCTAAGCAGAGACTGTGGAAAAGCACTTTCATTGAGAGGGGTTGCCAAGCTTCCAAGAAATCACGAGTTTCCGAAATACCAGCAAAGATTTTTTAACCGAGTCTTGATTATACTTCGTCGTATTGACAAGTCCACAATTCCCACTTCGCTCACCAAATTTTGTTCTTCTAGGTTGAAGCGTTCGTCTACAGTAGCACTTTTTACATTTAGGTTTCTCTCTGTTCTCTCCTATATAGATAGAGGAATTTGGACTCTAAATCCAACCTGGTTTGTAGTAGCTCTTTGAAACTTGAGAAAATAAAGGAGTTCTCAGTTTTTTCTCTATGATTTGTTTCCGATACAAGTATCCCTAAGCAGAGACTGTGAAAAAGCACTTTCATTGAGAGGGGTTGACAAGCTTCCAAGAAATTACGAGTTTCAGAAATACCAGCGAATATTTTTTCACCCAATCTTGATGATACCTGGTGGTAATGACAAGTCCACAAATCCCAATTGGCTCACAAAATTTTGTTCTTCTAGGATGAAGCGTTCGATTACAGTAGCAGTTTTTATTTTTAGGTTTCACTCTGTACTCTACTATATAGATAGATGAATTTGGAACTCTAAATCCAACATTGTTTGTAGTAGCTCTTTGAAACTTGACAAAATAAAGTAGTTCTCAGTTTTGTCTCTATGGTTTGTTTCTTCTTCAATTAGCCCTAGGCACAAACTTTAGAAAAGCAGTTTCATTGAGAGGGGTTGCCAAGCTTCTAAGAAATAACGAGTTTCCAAAATACCAGCAAATATTTTTTCACCCAATCTTGATGATACTTGGAGATAATGATCAGTACAAAAATCTCACTTGGCTCACCAAATTTTGTTCTTCTAGGTTGAAGCGTTCGTCTACAGTAGCAGTTTTTATATTTAGCTTTCACTCTGTAAACTCCTATATAGATAGATGAATTTGGAACTCTAAATCCAACATGGTTTGTAGTAGCTCTTTGAAACTGGAGCAAATAAAGGAGTTCTCAGTTTTGTCTGTATGATTTCTTCCCGCTTCAAGTAGCCCTAAGCAGAGACTGTGGAAAAGCACTTTCATTGAGAGGGGTTGCCAAGCTTCCAAGAAAACACGAGTTTCCGAAATACCAGCAAAGATTTTTTCACCCACTCTTGATTATAATTCGTGGTATTGAAAAGTCCACAATTCCCACTTCGCTCACCAAATTTTGTTCTTCAAGGTTGAAGCGTTCGTCTACAGTAGCACTTTTTACAATTAGGTTTCTCTCTGTTCTCTCCTATATAGATAGATGAATTTGGACTCTAAATCCAACCTGGTTTGTAGTAGATCTTTGAAACTTGACAAAATAAAGGAGTTCTCAGTTTTTTCTCTATGGTTTGTTTCCTCTTCAAGTAGCACTAGGCACAGACTGTGGAAAAGCACTTTCATTTTGAGGGGTTGCCAATCTTCTACGAAATAACGAGTTTCCGAAAAACCAGCAAATATTTTTTCACCCAATCTTGATGACACTTGGCTGTAATGATCAGTACACAAATCCCATTGGCTCACCAAAATGTGTTCTTCTAGGTTGAAGCGTTCGTCTACAGTAGCAGTTTATATATTTAGGTTTCACTCTGTTCTCTCCTATATAGATAGATGAATATGAAACTCTAAATCCAACATGGTTTGTAGTAACTCTTTGAAACTTGAGAAAATAAAGGAGTTCTCAGTTTTTTCTCTATGATTTGTTTCCGATTCCAGTAGCCCTAAGCAGAGACTGTGAAAAAGCACTTTCATTGAGAGGGGTTGCCAAGCTTCCAAAAATTACGAGTTTCCGAAATACCAGCAAATATTTTTTCACCCAATCTTGATGATATGTGGTGGTAATGACGAGTCCACAAATCCCACTTGGCTCATCAAATTTTGTTCTTCTAGGATGAAGCGTTCGTTTACAGTAGCAGTTTTTATTTTTATGTTTCACTCTGTTCTCTACTATATAGATAGATGAATTTGGAACTCTAAATCCAACATTGTTTGTAGTAGCTCTTTGAAACTTGACAAAATAAAGAAGTTCTCAGTTTTGTCTCTATGGTTTGTTTCTTCTTCAATTAGCCCTCGGCAAAGACTTTAGAAAAGCAGTTTCATTGAGAGTGGTTACCAAGCTTCTAAGAAATAACGAGTTTCCGAAATACCAGCAAATATTTTTTCACCCAATCTTGATGATACTTGGTGGTAATGGTCAGTACAAAAATGTCACTTGGCTCACCAAATTTTGTTCCTCTAGGTTGAAGCCTTCGTCTACAGTAGCAGTTTTTATATTTAGGTTTCACTCTCTAAACTCCTATATAGATAGATGAATTTGGAACTCTAAATCCAACATGGTTTGTAGTAGCTCTTTGAAACTTGACAAAAAAAAGGAGTTCTCAGTTTTTTCTCTATGATTTGTTTCCTCTTCATGTAGTCCATGGCACAGACTGTTGAAAAGCACTTTCATTGAGAGGGGTTGCCAAGCTTCTAAGAAATAACGAGTTTCAGAAATACCAGCAAATATTTTTTCACCTAATTTTGATGATACTTGGTGGTAATAATCAGTACACAAATCCCACTTGGCTCACCAAATTTTGTTCTTCTGGTTGAATCGTTCGTTTACAGTAGCAGTTTTTATTTTTTGGTTTCACTCTGTTCTCTGCTATATAGACAGATGAATTTGGAACTCTAAATCCAACATGGTTTGTAGTAGCTCTTTGAAACTTGACAAAATAAAGGAGTTCTCAGTTTTGTCTCTATGGTTTGTTTCCTCTTTAATTAGCCCTAGGCACAGACTGTGGAAAAGCACTTTCATTGAGAGAGGTGCCAAGCTTCTAAGAAATAACGAGTATTCGAAATATCAGCAAATATTTTTTCACCCAATCTCGATGATACTTGGTGGTAATGAAAAGTACACAAATAACACTTGACTCGCCAAATTTTGTTCTTCTAAGTTGAAGCGTTCGTTTACAGTAGCATTTTATATTTTTCGGTTTCCCTCTGTTCTCTCCTATATAGATAGATGAATTTGGAACTCTAAATCCAACATGGTTTGTAGTAGATCTTTGAAACTTGACAAAATAAAGGAGTTCTCAGTTTTGTCTTTATGGTTTGTTTCCTCTTCAAGTAGCCCTAGGCACAAACTGTGGAAAAGCACTTTCATTGAGAGAGGTTGCCAAGCTTCTAAGAAATAACGAGTTTTCGAAATACCAGGAAATATTTTTTCACCCAATCTTGATGATACATGGTGGTAATGATCAGGACACATATCCCACTTGGCTCACCAAATTGTGTTCTTCTAGGTTGTAGTGTTCTTCTAGGTTGTAGCATTTTATATATTTAGGTTTCACTCGCTTCTCTCCTATATAGATAGATGAATTTGGAACTCTAAATCCAACATGGTTTGTAGTAGCTCTTTGAAACTTTTGAAAATAAAGGAGTTCTCAGTTTTTTCTCTATGATTTTTTTCCGATACAAGTAGCCCTAAGCAGAGACTGTGAAAAAGCACTTTCATTGAGAGGGGTTGCCAAGCTTCCAAGAAATTACGAGTTTCAGAAATACCAGCGAATATTTTTTCACCCAATGTTGATGATACGTGGTGGTAATCACAAGTCCACAAGTCCCACTTGGCTCACCAAATTTTGTTCTTCTAGGATGAAGCGTTCGATTACAGTAGCAGTTTTTATATGTAGGTTTCACTCTGTTCTCTCCTATATAGACAAATGAATTTGGAACTCTAAATCCAACATGGTTTGTAGTAGCTCTTTGAAACTTGGCAAAATAAAGGAGTTCTCAGTTTTGTCTCTATGGTTTGTTTCCTCTTCAAGTAGCCCTAGGCAGAGACTGTGGAAAAGCACTTTCATTGAGAGCGGTTGCAAGCTTCTATGAAATAACGAGTTTCTGAAATACCCACAAATATTTTTTCACCGAATCTTGATGATACTTGGTGGTAATTATCAGTACACAAATCCCACTTGGCTCAAAAATTTTGTTCTTCTAGGTTGAAGCATTCGTTTACAGTAGCAGTTTTTATATTTAGGTTTCATTCTGTTCTCCCCTATATAGACGGATGAATTTGGAACTCTAAATCCAACATGATTTGCAGTAGCTCTTTGAATCTTGGCAAAATAAAGGAGTTCTCAGTTTTGTCTCTAAGGTTTGTTTCCTCTTCAAGTAGCCCTAGGCAGAGACTGTGGAAAAGCACTTTCATTGAGAGGGGTTGCCAAGCTTCCAAGAAATTATGAGTTTCCGAAATACCACCAAATATTTTTTCACCCAATCTTGATAATACGTGGTGGTAATGACAAGTCCACAAATCCCACTTGGCTCATCAAATTTTGTTCTTCTAAGTTGAAGTGTTTGTTTACAGTAGCAGTTTTTATTTTTAGGTTTCACTCTGTTTTGTGCTATATAGATAGATGAATTTGGAACTCTAAATCCCACATTGTTTGTAGTAGCTCTTTGAAACTTGACAAAATAAAGGAGTTCTCAGTTTTGTCTCTATGGTTTGTTTCCTCTTCAGGTACCCCTCGGATCAGACTGTGGAAAAGCACTTTCATTGAGTGGGGTTGCCATGCTTCTAAGAAATAACGAGTTTCCCAAATACCAGCAAATATTTTTTCACGCAATCTTGATGACACTTGGTGGTAATGATCAGTTCACAAATCCCACTTGGATCACCAAATTTTGTTCTTCTAGATTGAAGCGTTCGTCTACAGTAGCAGTTTTTATATATAGGTTTCACTCTGTTCTCTCCTATATAGATAGATGAATTTGGAACTCTAAATCCAACATGGTTTGTAGTAGATCTTTGAAACTTGACAAAGTAAAGGAGTTCTCAGTTTTGTCTCTATGATTTGTTTCTGCTTAATGTAGCCCTAAGCAGAGACTGTGGAAAAGCACTTTCATTGAAAGGGGTTGCCAAGCTTCCAAGAAATTATGAGTTTCCGAAATACCAGCAAATATTTTTTCACCCAAGGTTGATGATACGTGGTGGTAATGATCGGTACACAAATCCCACTTGGCTCACCAAATTTTGTTCTTCTATGTTGAAGCGTTCGTCTAGAGTAGCAGTTTTTATATTTAGGTTTCACTCTGTTTTGTGCTATATAGATAGATGAATTTGGAACTCTGAATCCAACATGGTTTGTAGTAGCTCTTTGAAACTTGACAAAATAAAGGAGTTCTCAGTTTTGCCTGTATGGTTTGTTTCCTCTTCAAGTAGCCCTAGGCACAGACGGTGGAAAAGTACTTTCATTGAGAGGGATTGCCAAGCTTCCAAGAAATTACGAGTTTATGAAATGCCAGCAAATATTTTTTCACCGAATCTTGATGATACTTGGTGGTAATAATCGGTAAACAAATCCCACTTGGCTCACCAAATTTTGTTCTTCTAGGTTGAAGCGTTCGTCTACAGTAGCAGTTTTTACATTTAGGTTTTACTCTATTCTCTGCTATATAGACACGTGAATTTGGAACTCTAAATCCAACATGGTTTGTAGTAGCTCTTTGAAACTTGACAAAATAATGTAGTTCTCAGTTTTGTCTCCATGTTTTGTTTCCTCTTCAAGTAGTCCTAGGCACTGACTGTGGAAAAGCACTTTCATTGAGAGGGGTTGCCAAGCTTCTAAGCAATAACGAGTTTCCGAAATACCAGCAAATATTTTTTCACCCAATGTTGATGATACTTGGTGGTAATGATCAGTACACAAATCCCACTTGGCTCACCACATTTTGTTCTTCTAGGTTGAAGCGTTCGTCTACTGTAGCAGTTTTTATATTTAGGTTTCCCTCTGTTCTCTCCTATATAGATAGATGAATTTGGAACTCTAAATCCAACATGGTTTGCAGTAGCTCTTTGAAACTTG
This sequence comes from Callospermophilus lateralis, assembly GCF_048772815.1. NCBI lineage: Eukaryota > Metazoa > Chordata > Mammalia > Rodentia > Sciuridae > Callospermophilus > Callospermophilus lateralis. The sequence continues at coordinate 292,045 of NW_027512910.1, forward strand.
ACAAAATAAAGGAGTTCTCAGTTTTGTCTCTATGGTTTGCTTCCTCTTCAAGTAGCCCTAGGAACAGATGGTGGAAAAGCACTTTCATTGAGAGGGGTTGCCAAGCTTCTAAGAAATAAAGAGTTTCCGAAATACCAGCAAATATTTTTTCACCGAATCTTGATGATACTTGGTGGTAATGATCGGTAAACAAATCCCACTTGGCTCACCAAATTCTGGTCTTCTATGTTGAAGCGTTCGTCTACAGTAGCAGTTTTTATATTTAGGTTTCACTCTGTTCTCTCCCATATAGATAGATGAATTTGGAACTCTAAATCCAATATGGTTTGCAGTAGCTCTTTGAGACTTGACAAAATAAAGTAGTTCTCAGTTTTTTCTCTATGTTTTGCTTCCTCTTCAAGTAGTCCTAGGCACAGACTGTGGAAAAGCACTTTCATTGAGAGGGGTTGCCAAGCTTCTAAGAAATAACGAGTTCCCGAAATACCAGCAAATATTTTTTCTCCCAATGTTGATGATACTTGCGGGTAATGATCAGTACACAAAACCCACTTGGCTCACCAATCTTTGTTCTTCTATGTTGAAGCGCTCGTCTACAGTAGCAGTTTTTATTTTTAGGTTTCACTCTGTTCTCTCCTATATAGATAGATGAATTTGGAACTCTAAATCCAACATAGTTTGTAGTAGCTCTTTGAAACTTCACAAAATAAAGGAGTTCTCAGTTTTGTTTCTATGGTTTGTTTCCTCTTCAAGTAGTCTTAGGCACAGACTGTGGAAAAGCACTTTCATTGAAAGGGGTTTCCAAGCTTCCAGGAAATTATGCGTTTCCGAAATACTAGCAAATATTTTTTCACCCAATCTTGATGATACGTGGTGGTAATGACAAGTACACAAATTCCACTTGGCTCACCAAATTTTGTTTTTCTAGGTTGACGCGTTTGTTTACAGTAACAGTTTTAATTCTTAGGTTTTACTCTGTTCTCTCCTATATAGAGAGATGAATTTGGAACTCTAAATCCAACATGGTTGTTGTAGCTCTTTGAAACTTGACAAAATAAAGGAGTTCTATGTTTGTCTCAATGGTTTGTTTCCTCTTCAATTAGCCCTATTCACAGACTGTGGAATCGCAATTTCATTGAGAGGGGTTGCCAAGCTTCTATGAAATAACGAGTTTCCGAAACACCAGCAAATGTTTTTTCACCCAATCTTGATGATACTTGGTGGTAATGATCAGTACAAAAATCCCACTTTGCTCACCAAATTTTGTTCATCTATGTTGAAGCGTTCGTCTACAGCAGCAGTTTTTATATGTAGGTTTCACTCTGTTCTCTCTTATATAGATAGATGAATTTCTAACTCTAAATCCAACATGGTTTGTAGTAGCTCTTTGAAACTTGACAAAATAAAGGAGTTCTCAGTTTTGTCTCTATGGTTTGTTTCCTCTTTAAGTAGCCCTAGGCACAGACTGTGTAAAAGCACTTTCATTGAAAGGGGTGGCAAAGCTTCCAAGAAATAACGAGTTTCCGAAATACCAGCAAATATATTTTCACCCAATCTTGATGATGCTTGGTGTTAATGATTGGTACACAAATCCCACTTGGCTCACCAAACTTTGTTGTAGGTTGAAGCGTTCGTTTTCAGTAGCAGTTTTTGTTTTTAGGTCTCACTTTGTTCTCTCCTATATAGATAGATGAATTTGGAACTCTAAATCCAACATGGTTTGTAGTAGCTCTTTGAAACTTGACAAAATAAAGTAGTTCTCAGTTTTGTCTCTATGGTTTGTTTCTTCTTCAAGTAGTCCTTGGCACAGACTGTGGAAAAGCAATTTCATTGAGAAGGGTTGCTAAGCTTCTAAGAAATAACGAGTTTCCAAAATACCAGCAAATATTTTTTCACCCAATCTTGATGATACTTGGTGGTAACGATCATTACACAAATCCCACTTGGCTCACCAAATTTTGTTCTTCTATGTTGAAGCGTTCGTCTACCATAGCAGCTTTTATATTTAGGATTCCCTCTGTTCTCTCCTATATAGATAGGTGAATTTGGAACTCTAAATCCAACATGGTTTGTAGTAACTCTTTGAAACTTGACAATATAAAGGAGTTCTCAGTTTTGTTTCTACGATTTTTTTCCTCTTCAGGTAGCTCTAAACAGAGACTGTGGAAAACCACTTTCATTGAAAGGGTTTACCAAGCTTCCAAGAAATTACGAGTTTCCGAAATACCAGCAAATATTTTTGCACCCAAACTTGATGATACGTGGTGGTAATGATCAGTACACAAATTTCACTTGGCTCACCAAATTTTCTTCTTCTAGGTTGAAGCATTCGTTTACAGTAGCAGTATTTATTTTTAGGTTTCCCTCTATTCTCTCCTATATAGATAGATGAATTTGGAACTCTAAATCCAAAATGGTTTGTAGTAGCTCTTTGAAACTTGACAAAATAAAGAAGTTCTCAGTTTTGTCTCTGTGGTTTGTTTCCTCTTCATGTAGCCCTAGGCACAGATTGTGGAAAAGCACTTTCATTGAGAGGGGTTGCCAAGCTTCTAAGACATAACGAGTTTCTGAAATACCAGCAAATATATTTTTACCCAATCGTGATGATACGTGGTGGTAATGACAAGTACACAAATCCCACTTGGCTCAACAAATTTTGTTCTTCTATGTTGAAGCGTTCGTTTACAGTAGCAGTTTTGGATTTAGGTTTCACTATGTTCTCTCCTATATAGATAGATGAATTTGGAACTCTAAATCCAACATGGTTTGTAGTAGCTCTTTGAAACTTGACAAAATATAGTAGCTCTCAGTTTTGTCTCTTTGGTTTGTTTCCTCTTCAAGTAGCCCTAGGCACAGACTGTGGAAAAGCACTTTCATTGAAAGGGGTGGCCAAGCTTCCACGAAATAACGATTTTCCCAAATACCAGCAAATATTTTTTCATCCAATCTTGATGATACTTGGTGGTGATGATCAGTACACAAATCCCACTTGGCTCACCAAATTTTGTTCTTCTAGGTTGAATCATACGCCTACAGCAGCAATTTTTATATATAGGTTTCACACTGTTCTCTCCTATAGAGATAGATGAATTTGGAACTCTAAATCCAACATGGTTTGTAGTAGCTCTTTGAAACTTGACAAAATAAAGGAGTTCTCTGTTTTGTCTCTGTGGTTTGTTTCCTCTTCAAGTAGCCCTAGGCACAGACTGTGGAAAAGCACTTTCATTGAGAGGGGTTGCCAAGCTTCCAAGAAATTATGAGTTTCCGAAATACCAGCAAATATTTTTTCACCCAATCTTGATGATACCTGGTGGTAATGATTGGTACACAAATCCTACTTGGCTCACCAAATTTTGTTCTTCTGGATTGAAGCATTCGTTTACAGTAGCAGTTTTTATTTTTAGGTTTCACTCTGTTCTCTCCTACATAGATAGATGAATTTTGAACTCTAAATCCAACATGGTTTGTAGTAGCTCTTTGAAAGCTGACAAAATATAAGAGTTCTCAGTTTTGTCTCTATGGTTTGTTTCCTCTTCAAGTCGCCCTAGGCACAATCTGTGGAAAAGCACTTTCATTGAAAGGGCTTGCCAAGCTTCCAAGAAATTACGAGATTCCGAAATACCAGCAAACATTTTTTCACCCAATGTTCATCATACGTTGTGGTAATGACAAGTATACAAGTCCCAATTGGGTCACCAAATTTTGTTCTTCTAGGTTGAAGCGTTCGTTTACAGTAGCAGTTTTAATTTTTAGGTTTTACTCTGTTCTCTCCTATATAGATAGATGCATTTTGAACTCTAAATCCAACATGGTTTGTAGTAGCTCTTTGAAAACTGAAAAAATAAAGGAGTTCTCAGTTTTGTCTGTATGGTTTGTTTCGTCTTCAAGTAGACCTAGGCACAGACTGTGGAAAAGCAATTTCATTGAGAGGGGTTGCCAAGCTTCTAAGAAATAACAAGTTTCCGAAATAACAGCAAATATTTTTTCACCCTATGTCGATGATACTTGGTGGTAATGATCTCTACACAAATTCCACTTGGCTCACCAAATTTTGTTCTTCCACTTTGAAGCATTCGTCTACAGTAGCAGTTTTTATATTTAGGTTTCACTCTGTTCTCTCGTATATAGAAAGATGAATTTGGAACTCTAAATCCAACACGGTTTGTAGTGGCTTTTTGAAACTTGACAAAATAAAGGAGTTTTCAGTATTGTCTCAATGATTTGTTTCCGCATCAAGTAGCCCTAAGCAGAGACTGTGGAAAAGCACTTTAATTGAAAGGCATTGCAAAGCTTCCAAGAAATTACGATTTTCCGAAATACCAGCAAATATTTTTTCAACGAATCTTGATGATACGTGGTGGTAATGACAAGTACATAAATCCCACTTGCCTCAACAAATTTTGTTCTTCTAGGTTTAAGCGTTCGTCTACAGTAGCAGTTTTTATATTTAGGTTTCACTCTGTTCTCTCCTATATACACAGATGAATTTGGAACTCTAAATCCAATATGGTTTGTAGTAGCTCTTTGAAACTTGAAAAAATAAAGGAGTTCTCAGTTTTGTCTCTATGATTTGATTCCGCTTCATGTAGCCCTAAGCAGAGACTGTGGAAAAGCACTTTCATTGAGAGGGGTCGCTAAGCTTCCAAGAAATTACGAGTTTCCGAAATACCAGCAAATATTTTTTCACCCAATCTTGATGATACGTGGTGGTAATGACAAGTCCACAAATCCCACTTTGCTCACCAAATTTTGTTCTTCTAGGTTGAAGCGTTCGTTTACAGTCGCAGTTTTTATTTTTAGATTTCACTGTGTTCTCTCCTATATAGATAGATGAATTTGGAACTCTAAATTCAACATGTTTTGTAGTAGCTCTTTGAAACTTGACAAAATAAAGGGGTTCTCAGTTTTTTCTCTATGGTTTTTTTTCTTCAAGTAGCCCTAGGCACAGACGGTGGAAAAGTACTTTCATTGAAAGGCATTGCAAAGTTTCCAAGAAATTACGATTTTCCGAAATACCAGCACTTATTTTCTCACCCAATCTTGATGATACGTGGTGGTAATGACAAGTACACAAATCCCACTTGCCTCAACAAATTTGGTTCTTCTAGGTTGATGCGTTCGTCTGCAGTAGCAGTTTTTATATTTAAGTTTCACTCTGTTCTCTCCTATATAGATAGATGAATTTGGAACTCTAATCCAATATGGTTTGTAGTAGCTCTTTGAAACTTGACAAAATAAAGGAGTTCTCAGATTTGTCTCTATGATTTGTTTCCGCTTCAAGTAGCCCAAACAGTGACTGTGGAAAAGCACTTTCATTGAGAGGGGTTGCCAAGCTTCTAAGAAATAACGAGTTTCCGAAATACCAGCAAATATTTTTTCACCCAATCTTGATTATACTTGGTGGTAATGATCAGTACACAAATCCCACTTGGCTCACCAAATTTTGTTCTTCTAGGTTGATGCGTTCGTCTGCAGTAGCAATTTTTATGTTTAGGTTTTACTCTGTTGTCTGCTATATAGATAGATGAATTTGGAACTCTAAATCCAACATGGTTTGTAGTGTCCCTTTGAAACTTGACAAAATAAAGGAGTTCTCAGTTTTGTCTCTATGGTTTGTTTCCTCTTCAACTAACCCTATGCACAGAGTGTGGATAAACACTTTAATTGAGAGGGGTTGCAAAGCTTCTGAGAAATAACGAGTTTCCGAAATACCAGCAAATGTTTTTACACCCAATCTTGACGATACTTGGTGGTAATGATCAGTACACAAATCCCAATTTACTGACCAAATTTTGTTCTTCAAGGTTGAAGCGTTTGTCTACCGTAGCAGATTTTATACTTAGGTTTCAATCTGTTCTCTCCTATATAGATAGATGAATTTGGAACTCTAAATCCAACATGGTTTGTAGTAGTTCTTTGAAACTTGACAAAATAAAGGAGTTCTCAGTTTTGTCTCTATGGTTTGTTTCCTCTTCAATTAGACCTAGGCACCGACGGTGGAAAAGCACTTTCCTTGAGAGGGGTTGCCAATCTTCCAAGATATTACGAGTTTCCGATATACCAGCAAATATTTTTTCACCCAATCTTGATGATACGTGGTGGTAATGATAAGTCCACAAATCCCTCTTGGCTCACCAAATTTTGTTCTTCTAAGTTGAAGCGTTCGTTTACAGAAGCAGTTGTTATTTTTAGGTTTCACTCTGTTTTCTCCCATATAGATAGTCGAATTTGGAACTCTAAATCCAATATGGTTTGTAGTAGCTCTTTGATATTTGACAAATAACGGAGTTCTCAGTTTTGTCTCTATGGTTTGTTTCCTCTTCAATTAGACCTAGGCACCGACAGTGGAAAAGCACTTTCATTGAGAGGGGTGCCAAGCTTCTAAGAAATAACGAGTTTCCGAAATACCAGCAAATATTTTTTCACCCAATCTTGATGATACTTGGTGGAAATGATTGGTACACAAATCCTACTGACTCACCAAATTTTGTTCTTCTAGGTGAAGCGTTCATCTACAGTAGCAGATTTTATATTTAGGTTTCACTCTGTTCTCTCCTATATAGATAGATGAATTTATAACTCTAAATCCAACATGGTTGATAGTAGCTCTTTGAAACTTGACAAAATAAAGGAGTTCTCAGTTTTCTTTCTATGGTTTCTTTCCTCTTCAAGTAGTCCTAGGCACAGACTGTGGAAAAGCACTTTCATTGAGTGGGGTTGCCAAGCTTCTAAGAAAAAACGAATTTCCTTAAAAACCAGCAAATATTTTTACACCCAATCTTGATGATACTTGGTGGTAATGATCATTACACAAATCCCACTTTGCTCACCAAATTTTGTTCTTCTAGGTTGAAGCGTTCGTCTACAGTAGCAGTTTTTATATTTAGGTTTCACTCTGTTCTCTCCCACAAAGATAGATGAATTTGGAACTCTAAATCCAATATGGTTTGTAGTAGCTCTTTGAAACTTGACAAAATAAAGGAGTTCTCAGTTTTGTCTCTATGGTTTGTTTCCTCTTCAAGTAGCCCTAGGCACAGACTGTGTAAAAGCACTTTCATTGAGAGGGTTTGCCAAGCGTCTAAGAAATAACGAGTTTCCGAAATACCAGCAAATATTTTTTCACCCAATCTTGATGATACTTGGTGGTGAAGATCGGTACACAAGTCCCACTTGGCTCACCAAATTTTATTCTTCTAGGTTGAAGGGTTCGTCTACAGTAGCAGTTTTTATATTTAGGTTTCACTCTGTTCTCTCCCACTAAGATAGATGAATTTGGAACTCTAAATTCAAAATGGTTTGTAGTAGCTCTTTGAAACTTGACAAAATGAAGGAGTTCTCCGTTTTGTCTCTATGACTTGTTTCCGCTTCAAGTAGCCCTAATCAGAGACTGTGGAAAAGCAGTTTCATTGAGAGAGGTTGCCAATCTTCCAAGAAATTACGAGTTTCCGATATACCAGCAAATATTTTTTCACCCAATCTTGATGATACGTGGTGGTAATGATAAGTCCACAAATCCCTCTTGGCTCACCAAATTTTGTTCTTCTAAGTTGAAGCGTTCGTTTACAGAAGCAGTTGTTATTTTTAGGTTTCACTCTGTTTTCTCCCATATAGATAGACGAATTTGGAACTCTAAATCCAATATGGTTTGTAGTAGCTCTTTGAAACTTGACAAATAAAGGAGTTCTCAGTTTTGTCTCTGTGGTTTGTTTCCTCTTCAATTAGACCTAGGCACCGACGGTGGAAAAGCACTTTCATTGAGAGGGGTGCCAAGCTTCTAAGAAATAACGAGTTTCCGAAATAACAGCAAATATTTTGTCACCCAATCTTGATGATACTTGGTGGAAATGATTGGTGCACAAATCCCACTGACTCACCAAATATTCTTCTTCTGGGTTGAAGCGTTCATCTACAGTAGCAGATTTTATATTTAGGTTTCACTCTGTTCTCTCCTATATAGATAGATGAATTTATAACTATAAATCCAACGTGGTTGATAGTAGCTCTTTGAAACTTGACAAAATAAAGGAGTTCTCAGTGTTGTTTCTATGGTTTGTTTCCTCTTCAAGTAGTCCTAGGCACAGACTGTGGAAAAGCACTTTCATTGAGTGGGGTTGCCAAGCTTCTAACAAAAAACGAATTTCCTTAAAAACCTGCAAATATTTTTACACCCAATCTTGATGATACTTGGTGGTAATGATCACTACACAAATCCCACTTTGCTCACCAAATTTTGTTCTTCTAGGTTGAAGCGTTCGTCTACAGTAGCAGTTTTTATATTTAGGTTTCACTCCGTTCTCTGCTATATAGATAGATGAATTTGGAACTCTAAATCCAATATGGTTTGTAGTAGCTCTTTGAAACTTGACAAAATAAAGGAGTTCTCAGTTTTGTCTCTATGATTTGTTTCCGCTTCAACTAGCCCTAAGCAGAGACTGTGGAAAAGCATTTTCATTGAGAGGGGTTGCCAAGATTCTAAGAAATAACGAGTTTCCGAATTACCAGCAAATATTTTTTCACCCAATCTTGATGATACTTGGTGGTGAAGATCGGTACACAAGTCCCACTTGGCTCACCAAATTTTATTCTTCTAGGTTGAAGGGTTCGTCTACAGTAGCAGTTTTTATATTTAGGTTTCACTCTGTTCTCTCCCACAAAGATAGATGAATTTGGAACTCTAAATCCAAAATGGTTTGTAGTAGCTCTTTGAAACTTGACAAAATGAAGGAGTTCTCGTTTTGTCTCTATGACTTGTTTCCGCTTCAAGTAGCCCTAATCAGAGACTGTGGAAAAGCAGTTTCATTGAGAGAGGTTGCGAAGCTTCCAAGAAATTACGAGTTTCCGAAATACCAGCAAATATTTTTTCACCCAAGCTTGATGAAACTTGGTGGTAATGACAAGTCCACAAATCCCACTTGGCTCACCAAATTTTGTTCTTCTAGGTTGAAGCGTTCGTTAACAGTAGCAGTTTTTATTTTTAGGTTTCACTCTGTTCTCTTCTATATAGATAGATGAATTTGGAACTCTAAAACCAAAATGGTTTGTAGTGGCTCTTTGAAACTTGACAAAATAAAGGAGTTCTCTGTTTTGTCACTATGGTTTGTTTCCTCTTCAAGTAGCCCTAGGCACAGATGGTGGAAACGCACTTTCATTGAGAGGGGTTGCCAAGCTTCCAAGAAATTACGAGTTTCCGAAATACCAGCAAATATTTTTTTACCCAATCGTGATGATACTTGGTGTTTACGATCGGTACAACAATCCCTCTTGACTCACCAAATTTTGTTCTTCTAGGTTGAAGCGTTCGTTTTCAGTAGCACTTTTTATTTTTAGGTTTCACTCTGTTCTCTTCTATATAGATAGATGAATTTGGAACTCTAAATCCAACATGGTTTGTAGTAGCTCTTTGAAACTTTACAAAATAAAGGAGTTCTCAGTTTTTTCTCTATGGTTTGTTTCCTCTTCAAGTAGCCCTTGCACAGACTGTGGAAAAGCACTTTCATTGAGAGTTGTTGCCAAGGTTCTAAGAAATAACGTGTTTCCGAAATACCAGCAAACATTTTTTCACCCAATCTTGATGCTACTTGGTGGTGAAGATCGGTACACAAATCTCACTTGGCTCACCAAATTTTGTTCTTCTAGGTTGAAGCGTCGTCTACAGTAGCAGTTTTTATTTTTAGGTTTCAATCTGTTCTCTCCTATATAGATAGATGAATTTGGAACTCTAAATCCAATGTGATTTCTAGTAGCTCTTTGAAACTAGACAAAATAAAGGAGTTCTCAGTTTTGTCTCTATGATTTGTTTCCGCTTCAAGTAGACCTAATCAGAGACTGTGGAAAACCACTTTCATTGAGAGGGGTTGCCAAGCTTCAGAGAAATTACGAGTTTCCGAAATACCAGCAAATATTTTTTCACCCAATCTTGATGATACTTGGTGGTGATGATCAGTTCACAAATCCCACTTGGTTCACCACATTTTGTTCTTCTAGGTTGAAGCGTTCGTCTACAGTAGCAATTTTTATATTTAGATTTCACTCTGTTCTCTCCTTTATAGATAGATGAATTTGGAACTCTAAATCCAACATGGTTTTTAGTAGTTCTTTGAAACTTGACAAAATGAAGGAGTTCTCAGTTTTGTCTCTATGATTTCTTTCCGCTTCAAGTAGCCCTAAGCAGTGACTGTGGAAAAGCACTTTCCTTTAGAGGGGTTGCCAAGCTTCCAAGAAATTACGAGTTTCTGAAATATCAGCAAATATTTTTTCACCCTATTTTGATGATACATGGTGGTAATGATCAGTACACAAATCCCACTTGGCTCACCAAATTTTGTTCTTCTAGGTTGAAGGGTTCGTTTTCAGTAGCAGTTTTTATTTTAGGTTTCACTCTGTTCTCTCCTATATAGATAGATGAATTTGGAACTCTAAATCCAACATGGTTTGTAGTAGCTCTTTGAAATTGACAAAATAAAGGAGTTCTCAGTTTTGTCTCTATGGTTTGTTTCCTCTTCAAGTAGCCCTGGCACAGACTGTGGAAAAGCACTTTCATTGAGAGGGCTTGCCAAGCTTCTAAGAAATAACGTGTTTCCGTAATACCAGCAAATATTTTTTCACCCAATCTTGATGATACTTGGTTGTAAGAACTAGTACACAAATCCCACTTGGCTCACCACATTTTGTTCTTCTAGGTTGAAGCGTTCGTTTACAGTAGCAGTTTTTATTTTTAGATTTCCCTCTGTTCTCTCCTATATAGTTAGATGAATTTGGAACTCTAAATCCAACATGGTTTGTAGTAGCCCTTTGAAACTTGACAAAATAAAGAAGTTCTTAGTTTCGTCTCTATAATTTGTTTCCTCTTTTAGTAGCCCTAGGCACAGACTGTGGAAAAGCACATTCATTGAGAGGGGTTGCAAAGCTTCTAAAAAATAACGAGTTTCCAAAATACCAGCAAATATTTTTTCACCCAATCTTGATGATACTTGGTGGTAATGATCAGTACACAAATCCCACTTGGCTCACCAACGTTTGTTCTTCTACGTTGATGCGTTCGTCTACAGTATCAGTTTTTTTATTTAGGTTTCACTCTGTTCTCTCCTATATAGATAGATGAATTTGGAACTCTAAATCCAACATGGTTTGTAGTAGATCTTTGAAACTTTACAAAATAAAGGAGTTCTCAGTTTTGTCTCTATGGTTTGTTTCCTCTTCAAGTGGCCCTAGGCACAGACCTTGGAAAATCACATTCCTTGAGAGGGGTTGGAAGCTTCTAAGAAATAACGAGTTTCCGAAATACCAGCAAATATTTTTTCACCCAAACATGATGATACGTGGTGGTAATGACAAGTACACAAATCCCACTTGGCTCACCAAATTTTGTTCTTCTAGGTTGAAGCGTTCGTTTACAGTAGCATTTTATATATTTAGGTTTCACTCTGCTCTCTGCTATATAGATAGATGAATTTGGAACTCTAAATCCAACATTGTTTGCAGTAGCTCTTTGAAACTTGACAAAATAAAGTAGTTCTCAGTTTCGTCCCTATGGTTTGTTTCTTCTTCAATTAGCCCTAGGCACAGACTTTGGAAATCAGTTTCATTGAGAGGGGTTGCCAAGCTTCTACGAAATAACGAGTTTCCGAAATACCAGCAAATATTTTTTCACCCAATCTTGATGATACTTGGTGGTAATGATCGGTTCACAAATCCCACTTGACTCACCAAATTTTGTTCTTCTAAGTTGAAGCGTTCGTTTACTGTAGCAATTTTTATTTTTAGGTTTCACACTTTTCTCTCCTATATAGATGATGAATTTGGAACTCTAAATCCAACATGGTTTGTAGTAGCTCTTTGAAAATTTACAATACAGGAGTTCTCAGTTTTGTCTCTATGATTTGATTCCGCTTCATGTAGCCCTAAGAAGAGACTGTGGAAAAGCACTTTCTTTGAAAGGGGTTGCCAAGCTTCCAAGTAATTACGAGTTTACGAAATACCAGCAAATATTTATCACCCAATGGTGATGATACGTGGTGGTAATGACAAGTACACAAATCCCACTAGGCTCACCAAATTTTGGTCTTCTAGGCTGAAGCGTTCGTTCACAGTAGCATTTTTTATTTTTAGTTTCACTCTGTTCTCTCCTATATACATAGATGATTTTGGAACTCTAAATCCAACATGGTTGTAGTAGCTCTTTGAAACTTTACAAAATAAAGGAGTTCTCAATTTTGTCTCTATGATTTGTTTTTGCTTCATGTAGCCCTAAGCAGAGACTGTGGAAAAGAAATTTCATTGAGAGGGGTTGCCAAGCTTCCAAGTAATTACGAGTTTCCGAAATACCAGCAAATATTTTTTCACCCAATCTTGATGATACTTGGTGGTAATGATCGGTTCAAAAATCCAACTTGACTCACCAAATTTTCCTCTTCTATGTTGAAGCGTTCGTTTACAGTAGCAGTTTTTATTTTTAGGTTCCCTCTGTTCTCTCCTATATAGATAGATGAATTTGGAACTCTAAATCCAACATGGTTTGTAGTAGCTCTTTGAAACTTGACAAAATAAAGGAGTTCTCAGTCTTGTCTCTATGGTTTGTTTCCTCTTCAAGTAGCCCTAGGCACAGAATGTGGAAAAACACTTTCATTGAGAGGGGTTGCCAAGCTTCTAAGAAATAACGAGTTTCCGAAATACCAGCAAATATTTTTTTACCCAATCTTGATGATACTTGGTGGTAATGATCGGTACACAAATCCCACTTAACTCACCAAATTTTGTTCTTCTAGTTTGAAGCGTTCTTTTACAGTAGCAGTTTATATTTTTAAGTTCCCTCTGTTCTCTCCTGTATAGATAGATGATTTTGGAACTCCAAATCCAACATGGTTTGTAGTAGCTCTTTGAAACTTGACAAAATAAGGGAGTTCTCAGTTTTGTCTCTATGATTTGTTTCCGCTTCATTTAGCCCTAAGCAGAGACTGTGGAAAAGCACTTTCATTGAAAGGGGTTGCCAAGCTTCCAAGAAATTACGAGATCCCGAATAACCAGCAAATATTTTTTCACCCAATGTTGGTGATACGTATTGGTAATGACAAGTACACAAATCCCACATGGCTCACCAAATTTTGTTCTTCTAGGTTGAAGCGTTCGTTTACAGTAGCAGTTTTTATTTTTAGGATTCACTCTGTTCATTCCTATATAGATAGATGAATTTGGAATTTTAAATCCAACATGGTCTCTAGTAGCTCTTTGAAAATTGACAAAATAAAGGAGTTCTCATTTTTGTCTCTATGATTTGTTTCTGCTTCATGTAGCCCTAAGCAGAGACTGTGGAAAAGCACTTTCATTAGATTGGTTGCCAAGCTTCTAAGAAATAACGAGTATTCCAAACACCAGCAAATATTTTTTCACCCAATGTTGATGATACTTGGTAGTAATGATCAGTACACAAATCCCACTTGGCTCACCAAATTTTGGTCTTCTAGCCTGAAGCGTTCGTTTACAGTAGCAGTTTTTATTTTTAGTTTTCACTCTGTTCTATCCTATATAGATAGATGAATTTGGAACTCTAAATCCAACATGGTTTGTAGTAGCTATTTGAAACTTGACAAAATAAAGGAGTTCGCAGTTTGTCTCTATGGTTTGTTTCCTCTTCACGTAGCTCTAGGCACAGACTGTGGAAAAGCACTTTCATTGAGAGTGTTCGCCAAGCTTCTAAGAAATAACGAATTTCCGAAATACCAGCAAATATTTTTTCACCAAATCTTGATGATACTTGGTGGTAATGATCCGTACACAAATCCCACTTGGCTCACCAAATTTTGGTCTTCTAGGCTGAAGCGTTCGTTTACAGTAGCAGTTTTTATTTTTAGGTTTCACTCTGTTCTCTCCTATATAGATAGCTGAATTTGGAACTCTAAATCCAACATGGTTTGTAGTAGCTCGTTGAATCGTGACAAAATAAAAGAGTTCTCAGTTTTGTCTCTATGGTTTGTTTCCTCTTCAAGTAGCCCTAGGCACAGACTGTGGAAAAGCACTTTCATTGAGAGGGGTGGCCAAGCTTCTAAGAAATAACGAATTTCCGAAATACCAGCAAATATTTTTTCACCCAATCTTGATGATACTTGGTGGTAATGATCGGTACACAAATCCCACTTGACTCACCAAATTTTGTTCTTCTAGGTTGAAGTGTTCGTTTACAGTAGCAATTTATATTTTTAGGTTCCCTCTGTTCTCTCCCATATAGATAGATGATTTTGGAACTCTAAATCCAACATGGTTTGTAGTAGCTCTTTGAAACTTGACAAATAACGGAGTTCTCAGTTTTGTCTCTATGGTTTGTTTCCTCTTCAATTAGACCTAGGCACAGACTGTGGAAAAGGACTTTCATTGAGAGGGGTTGCCAATCTTCTAAGAAATAACAAGTTTCCGAAATACCAGCATATATTTTTTCACCCAATCTTGATGATACTTGGTGGTAATGATCGGAACACCAATACCACTTGACTCACCAAATTTTGTAATTCTAGGTTGAAGCGTTCGTTTACAGTAGCAGTTTATATTTTTAGGTTCCCTCTGTTCTCTCCTATATAGATACATGAATTTGGAACTCTAAATCCAAAATGGTGTGTAATAACTCTTTGAAACTTGACAAAATAAAGGAGTTCTCTGATTTGTCTCTATGATTTTTTTCGCTTCATGTAGCCCTAAGCAGGGACTGTGGAAAAGCACTTTCATTGAAATGGGTTGCCAAGCTTCCAAGAAATTACGAGTTTACGAAATACCAGCAAATATTTTTTCACCCAATGTTGATGATACGTGGTGGTAATGAGAAGTACACAAATCCCACTTGGCTCAACAAATTTTGGTCTTCTAGGCTGAAGCGTTCGTTTACAGTAGCAGTTTTTATTTTTAGGTTTCACTCTGTTCTCTCCTATATAGATAGATGTATTTGGAATTGTAAATCCAACATGGTTTGTAGTAGCTTTTTGAAACTTGAAAAAATAAAGGAGTTCTCAGTTTTGTCTCTATAGTTTGTTTCCTCTTCAAGTAGCCCTAGGCACAGACTGTGTAAAAGCACTTTCATTGAGAGGTGTTGACAAGCTTCTAAGAAAAAACGAGTTTCTGAAATACCAGCAGATATTTTTTCACCCAATCTTGATGATACTTGGTGGTAATGATCGGTTCACAAATCCCACTTGACTCACCAAATTATTTTCTTCTAGGTTGAAGCGTTCGTTTACAGTAGCAATTTTTATTTTTAGGTTTCACTCTTTTCTCTCCTATATAGATGATGAATTTGGAACTCTAAATCCAACATGGTTTGTAGTAGCTCTTTGAAAATTGACAAAATACAGGAGTTCTCAGTTTTGTCTCTATGATTTGTTTCCGCTTCATGTAGCTTAAGCAGAGACTGTGGAAAAGCACTTTCATTGAAAGGGGTTGCCAAGCTTCCAAGAAATTACGAGTTTCCGAAATACCAGCAAATATATATCACCCAATGTTGATGATACGTGGTGGTAATGACAAGTACACAAATCCCACTTGGCTCACCAAATTTTGGTCTTCTAGGCTGAAGCGTTCGTTTACAGTAGCAGTTTTTATTTTTAGTTTTCACTCTGTACTCTGCTATATAGATAGATAAATTTGGAACTCTAAATCCAACATGGTTTCTAGTAGGTCTTTGAAACTTGACAAAATACAGAAGTTCTCAGTTTCGTCTCTATGGTTTGTTTCCTCTTCAAGTAGCCCTAGGCACAGACTGTAGAAAAGCACTTTCATTGAGAGGGGTGGCCAAGCTTCTAAGAAATAACCAGTTTCCGAAATACCAGCAAATATTTTTTCACCCAATCTTGATGATACTTGGTTGTAATGATCGGTACACAAATCCCACTTGGCTCACCAAATTTTGTTCTTCTAGGTTGAAGCGTTCGTTTACAGTAGCAGTTTATATTTTTAGGTTCACTCTGTTCTCTCCTATATAGATAGATGATTTTGGAACTCTAAATCCAACGTCGTTTGTAGTAGCTCTTTGAAACTTGACAAAATAAAGGCGTTTTCTGTTTTGTCTCTATGATTTGTTTCCGCTTCATGTAGCCCTAAGCAGAGACTGTGGAAAAGCACTTTCATTGAAAGGGGTTGCCATGTTTCCAAGAAATTACGAGTTTCCGAAATACCAGCAAATATTTTTTTCACTCAATGTTGATGATACGTGGTGGTAATGACAAGTACACAAATCCCACTTGGCTCACCTGATTTTGGTCTTCTAGGCTGAAGCGTTCGTTTACCGTAGCAGTTTTTATTTTTACGTTCACTCTGTACTCTCCTATATAGATAGATGAATTTGGAACTCTAAATCCAACATGGTTTGTAGTAGCTCTTTGAAACTTGACAAAATAAAGGAGTTCTCAATTTTGTCTCTATGATTTGTTTCCGCTTCATGTAGCCCTAAGCAGAGACTGTGGAAAAGCAATTTCATTGAGAGGGGTTGCCAAGCTTCCAAGAAATTACGAGTTTCCGAAATACCAGCAAATATTTTTTCACCCAATCTTGATGATACTTGGTGGTAATGATCGGTTCAAAAATCCAACTTGACTCACCAAATTTTCTTCTTCTAGGTTGAAGCGTTCGTTTACAGTAGCAGTTTTTATTTTTAGGTTCCCTCTGTTCTCTCCTATATAGATAGATGAATTTGGAACTCTAAATCCAACATGGTTTGTAGTAGCTCTTTGAAACTTGACAAAATAAAAAGGTTCTCAGTTTTGTCTCTATGGTTTGTTTCCTCTTCAATTAGCCCTAGGCACAGAGTGTGGAAAAACACTTTCATTGAGAGGGGTTGGCAAGCTTCTAAGAAATAACGAGTTTCCGAAATACCAGCAAATATTTTTTTACCCAATCTTGATGATACTTCGTGGTAATGATCGGTACACAAATCCCACTTAACTCACCAAATTTTGTTCTTCTAGTTTGAAGCGTTCTTTTACAGTAGCAGTTTATATTTTTAAGTTCCCTCTGTTCTCTCCCATATAGATAGATGATTTTGGAACTCCAAATCCAACATGGTTTGTAGTAGCTCTTTGAAACTTGACAAAATAAAGGAGTTCTCAGTTTTGTCTCTATGATTTGTTTCCGCTTCATTTAGCCCTAAGCAGAGACTGTGGAAAAGCACTTTCATTGAAAGGGGTTGCCAAGCTTCCAAGAAATTACGAGATCCCGAAATACCAGCAAATATTTTTTCACCCAATCTTGATGATACTTCGTGGTAATGATCGGTACACAAATCCCACTTAACTCACCAAATTTTGTTCTTCTAGTTTGAAGCTTTCTTTTACAGTAGCAGTTTATATTTTTAAGTTCCCTCTGTTCTCTCCGGTATAGATAGATGATTTTGGAACTCCAAATACAACATGGTTTGTAGTAGCTCTTTGCTACTTGAAAAAATAACAGAGTTCTCAGTTTTGTCTCTATGATTTGTTTCCGCTTCATGTAGCCCTAAGGAGATACTGTGGAAAAGCAGTTTCATTGAAAGGGGTTGCCAAGCTTCCAAGAAATTAGGAGCTCCCGAAATACCAGCAAATATTTTTTCACCCAATGTTGGTGATACGTGGTGGTAATGACAAGTACACAGATCCCACTTGGCTCACCAAATTTTGTTCTTCTAGGTTGAAGCGTAAGTTTACAGGAGCAGTTTATATTTTTAGGTTTCACTCTGTTCTCTCCTATATAGATAGATAAATTTGGAACTCTAAATAGAACATGGTTTGTAGTAGCTCTTTGAAAATTGACAAAATAAAGGAGTTCTCAGTTTTGTCTCTATGGTTTGTTTCCTCTTCAAGTAGCCCTAGGCACAGACTGTGGAAAAGGACTTTCATTGAGAGGGGTTGCCAATCTTCTAAGACATAACGATTTTCCGAAATACCAGCATATATTTTTTCACCCAATCTTGATGATACTTGGTGGGAATGATCGGTACACCAATACCACTTGACTCACCAAATTTTGTTATTCTAGGTTGAAGCGTTCGTTTACAGTAGCAGTTTATATTTTAAGTTCCCTCTGTTCTCTCATTTATAGATACATGAATGTAGAACTCTAAATCCAAAATGGTGTGTAATTACGAGTTTCCGAAATACCAGCAAATATTTTTTCACCCAATCTTGATGATACTTGGTGGTAATGATCGGTTCACAAATCCCACTTGACTCACCAAATTTTCTTCTTCTAGGTTGAAGCGTTCGTTTACCGTAGCAGTTTTTATTTTTAGGTTTCACTCTGTTCCCTCCAATACAGATAGATGAATTTGGAACTCTAAATCCAACATGGTTTGTAGTAGATCTTTGTAACTTGACAAAATAAAGGAGTTCTCAGTTTTGTCTCTATGGTTTGTTTCCTCTTCAAGTAGCCCTAGGCACAGACTGTGGAAAAGCACTTTCATTGAGAGGGTTTGCCAAGCTTCTATGAAATAACGAGTTTCCGAAATACCAGCAAATATTTTTTCACCCAATCTTGATGTTACTTGGTGGTAATTATCGGTACACAAATCCCACTTGACTCACCAAAATTGTTCTTCTAGGTTGAAGCATTCTTTAAAAATAGCAGTTTATATTTTTACGTTCACTCTGTTCTCTCCTATATAGATAGATGATTTTGGAACTCTAAATCCAACGTCGTTTGTAGTAACTCTTTGAAACTTGACAAAATAAAGGCGTTCTCTGTTTTGTCTCTATGATTTGTTTTCGCTTCATGTAGCCCTAAGCAGAGACTGCGTTACAGCTCTTTCATTGAAAGGGGTTGCCAAGCTTCCAAGAATTTACGAGTTTCTGAAATACCAGCAAATATTTTTTCACCCAATGTTGGTGATACGTGGTGGTAATGACAAATTCACAGATCCCACTTGGCTCACCAAATTTTGTTCTTCTAGGTTGAAGCGTTCGTTTACAATAGCAGTTTTTATTTTAGGTTTCACTGTTTTCTCTCCTATATAGATGAAGAATTTGGAACTCTAAATCCAACATGGTTTATAGTAGCTCTTTGAATATTGACAAAATACAGGAGTTCTCAGTTTTGTCTCTATGATTTTTTTCCGCTTCATGTAGCACTAAGCAGAGACTGTGGAATAGCACTTTCATTGAAAGGGTTTGCCAAGGTTTCAAGAAATTACGAGTTTCCGAAATACCAGCAATTATTTTTTCACCCAATGTTGGTGATACGTGGTGGTAATGACAAGTAAACAAATCCCACTTGGCTCACCAAATTTTGTTCTTCTAGGTTGAAGCGTTCGTCTACAGTAGCAGTTTTTATTTTTAGGTTTCACTCTGTTCTCTCCTATATAGATAGATGAATTTGGAACTCTAAATCCAACATGGTTTCTAGTAGCTCTTTGAAACGTGACAAAATAAAGGAGTTCTCAGTTTTGTCTCTATGGTTTGTTTCCTCTTCAAGTAGCCCTAGTGACAGAGTGTGGAAAAGCACTTTCATTGAGAGGGGTTGCCAAGCTTCTAAGAAATATCGAGTTTCCGAAATACCAGCAAGTATTTTTTCACCCAATCTTGAAGATACTTGGTGGTAATTATCGGTACACAAATCCCACTTGACTCACCAAATTTTGTTTTTCTAGGTTGTAGCGTTCGTTTAGAGTGGCAGTTTTTTATTTTTAGGGTTCACTCTGTTCTCTCCTATATAGATAGATGAATTTAGAACTCTAAATCCAACATGGTTTGTAGTAGCTCTTTGAAACTTGAAAAAATAAAGGAGTTTTCAGTTTTGTCTCTATGGCTTGTTTCCTCTTCAAATAGCCCTAGGCTCAGAGGGTGGAAAAGCACTTTAATTGAGGAGGGTTGCCAAGCTTCTAAGAAATAACGAGTTTCCGAAATACCAGCCAATATTTTTCCACCCAATCTTCATGATACCTGGTGGTAATGACAAGTCCACAAATCCCACTTGGCTCACCAAATTTTGATCTTCTAGGTTGAAACTTTCGTTTACAGTAGCAGTTTTTATATTTAGGTTTCACTATGGTCTCTCCTATATAGATGAATTTGGAACTCTAAATCCAACCTCGTTTGTAGTAGATCTTTGAAACTTGACAAAAAAACGGTGTTCTCAGTTTTGTCTCTATGGCTTGTTTCCTCTTCAAGTAGCCCTAGGCACAGACTGTGGAAAAGCACTTTCATTGAGAGGGGTTGCCAAGCTTCTAAGAAATAACAAGTTTCCGAAATACCAGCAAATATTTTTTTACCCAATCTTGATGATACTTGGTGGTAATGATCAGTACAAAAATCCCACTTGGCTCACCCAATTGTGTTCTTCTAGGTTGAAGTGTTCGTCTACAGTAGCAGTTTATATTTTTAGGTTTCACTCTGTTCTCTTCTATATAGATAGATGAATTTGGAACTCTAAATCCAACATGGTTTGTATTAGCTCTTTGAAACTTGAGAAAATAAAGGAGTTCTCAGTTTTGTCTGTATGATTTGTTTCTGATTCAAGTAGCCCTAAGCAGAGACTGTGGAAAAGCACTTTCATGGAGAGGGGTTGCCACGCTTCCAAGAAATTACGAGTTTCTGAAGAACTAGCAAATATTTTTTCACCCAATCTTGATGATACGTGGTGGTAATGAGAAGTCCACAAATCGCACTTGGCTCACCAAATTTTGTTCTTCTAGGTTGAAGCATTCGTTTCCAGTAGCAGTTTTTATTTTTAGGTTTTACTCTGTTCTCTACTATATAGATAGATGAATTTGGACCTCTAAATCCAACATTGGTTGTAGTAGCTCTTTGAAACTTGACAAAATAAAGGAGTTCTCAGTTTTTTCTCTATGGTTTGTTTCCTCTTCATGTAGTCCAAGGCACAGACTCTGGAAAAGCACTTTCATTGAGAGGGGTTGCCAAGCTTCTAAGAAATAACGAGTTTCAGAAATACCAGAAAATATTTTTTGACCCAATCTTGATGATACTTTTTCGTAATATTCAGTACACAAATCCCACTTGCCCCACCAAATTTTGTTCTTCTAGTTTGAAGCGTTCGTTTACAGTAGCAGTTTTTATTTTTATTTTTCATTCTGTTCTCTTCTATATAGATAGATTAATTTGGAACTCTAAATCCAACATGGTTTGTAGTAGCTCTTTGAAACTGGACAAAATAAAGGAGTTCTCAGTTTAATCTCCATGGTTTGTTTCCTCTTTAAGTCGCCCTAAGCAGAGACTGTGGTAAAGCACTTTCATTGAAAGGGGTTTCAAAGCTTCCAAGAAATAACGAGTTTCCGAAATACCAGAAAATATTTTTTCACCCAATCTTGATGACAGGTGGTGGTAATGACAAGTACACAAATCCCACTGGGCTCAACAAATTTTGTTCTTCTAGGATGAAGCGTTCGTTTACAGTAGCAGTTTTTCTTTTTAGGTTTCACTCTGTTCTCTACTATATAGATAGATGAATTTGGAACTCTAAATCCAACATTGTTTGTAGTAGCTCTTTGAAACTTGACAAAATAAAGTAGTTCTCAGTTTTGTCTCTAGGGTTTGTTTCTTCTTCAATTAGCCGTCAGCACAGACTTTAGAAAAGCAGTTTCATTTAGACGGGTTGCCAAGCTTCTAAAAAATAACGAGTTTCCGAAATACCAGCAATTATTTTTTCACCCAATGTTGGTGATACGTGGTGGTAATGACAAGTAAACAAATCCCACTTGGCTCACCAAATTTTGTTCTTCTAGGTTGAAGCGTTCGTCTACAGTAGCAGTTTTTATTTTTAGGTTTCACTCTGTTCTCTCCTATATAGATAGATGAATTTGGAACTCTAAATCCAACATGGTTTCTAGTAGCTCTTTGAAACGTGACAAAATAAAGGAGTTCTCAGTTTTGTCTCTATGGTTTGTTTCCTCTTCAAGTAGCCCTAGTGACAGAGTGTGGAAAAGCACTTTCATTGAGAGGGGTTGCCAAGCTTCTAAGAAATATCGAGTTTCCGAAATACCAGCAAGTATTTTTTCACCCAATCTTGAAGATACTTGGTGGTAATTATCGGTACACAAATCCCACTTGACTCACCAAATTTTGTTTTTCTAGGTTGTAGCGTTCGTTTAGAGTGGCAGTTTTTTATTTTTAGGGTTCACTCTGTTCTCTCCTATATAGATAGATGAATTTAGAACTCTAAATCCAACATGGTTTGTAGTAGCTCTTTGAAACTTGAAAAAATAAAGGAGTTTTCAGTTTTGTCTCTATGGCTTGTTTCCTCTTCAAATAGCCCTAGGCTCAGAGGGTGGAAAAGCACTTTAATTGAGGAGGGTTGCCAAGCTTCTAAGAAATAACGAGTTTCCGAAATACCAGCCAATATTTTTCCACCCAATCTTCATGATACCTGGTGGTAATGACAAGTCCACAAATCCCACTTGGCTCACCAAATTTTGATCTTCTAGGTTGAAACTTTCGTTTACAGTAACAGTTTTTATATTTAGGTTTCACTATGGTCTCTCCTATATAGATGAATTTGGAACTCTAAATCCAACCTCGTTTGTAGTAGATCTTTGAAACTTGACAAAAAAACGGTGTTCTCAGTTTTGTCTCTATGGCTTGTTTCCTCTTCAAGTAGCCCTAGGCACAGACTGTGGAAAAGCACTTTCATTGAGAGGGGTTGCCAAGCTTCTAAGAAATAACAAGTTTCCGAAATACCAGCAAATATTTTTTTACCCAATCTTGATGATACTTGGTGGTAATGATCAGTACAAAAATCCCACTTGGCTCACCCAATTGTGTTCTTCTAGGTTGAAGTGTTCGTCTACAGTAGCAGTTTATATTTTTAGGTTTCACTCTGTTCTCTTCTATATAGATAGATGAATTTGGAACTCTAAATCCAACATGGTTTGTATTAGCTCTTTGAAACTTGAGAAAATAAAGGAGTTCTCAGTTTTGTCTGTATGATTTGTTTCTGATTCAAGTAGCCCTAAGCAGAGACTGTGGAAAAGCACTTTCATGGAGAGGGGTTGCCACGCTTCCAAGAAATTACGAGTTTCTGAAGAACTAGCAAATATTTTTTCACCCAATCTTGATGATACGTGGTGGTAATGAGAAGTCCACAAATCGCACTTGGCTCACCAAATTTTGTTCTTCTAGGTTGAAGCATTCGTTTCCAGTAGCAGTTTTTATTTTTAGGTTTTACTCTGTTCTCTACTATATAGATAGATGAATTTGGACCTCTAAATCCAACATTGGTTGTAGTAGCTCTTTGAAACTTGACAAAATAAAGGAGTTCTCAGTTTTTTCTCTATGGTTTGTTTCCTCTTCATGTAGTCCAAGGCACAGACTCTGGAAAAGCACTTTCATTGAGAGGGGTTGCCAAGCTTCTAAGAAATAACGAGTTTCAGAAATACCAGAAAATATTTTTTGACCCAATCTTGATGATACTTTTTCGTAATATTCAGTACACAAATCCCACTTGCCCCACCAAATTTTGTTCTTCTAGTTTGAAGCGTTCGTTTACAGTAGCAGTTTTTATTTTTATTTTTCATTCTGTTCTCTTCTATATAGATAGATTAATTTGGAACTCTAAATCCAACATGGTTTGTAGTAGCTCTTTGAAACTGGACAAAATAAAGGAGTTCTCAGTTTAATCTCCATGGTTTGTTTCCTCTTTAAGTCGCCCTAAGCAGAGACTGTGGTAAAGCACTTTCATTGAAAGGGGTTTCAAAGCTTCCAAGAAATAACGAGTTTCCGAAATACCAGAAAATATTTTTTCACCCAATCTTGATGACAGGTGGTGGTAATGACAAGTACACAAATCCCACTGGGCTCAACAAATTTTGTTCTTCTAGGATGAAGCGTTCGTTTACAGTAGCAGTTTTTCTTTTTAGGTTTCACTCTGTTCTCTACTATATAGATAGATGAATTTGGAACTCTAAATCCAACATTGTTTGTAGTAGCTCTTTGAAACTTGACAAAATAAAGTAGTTCTCAGTTTTGTCTCTAGGGTTTGTTTCTTCTTCAATTAGCCGTCAGCACAGACTTTAGAAAAGCAGTTTCATTTAGACGGGTTGCCAAGCTTCTAAAAAATAACGAGTTTCCGAAATACCAGCAATTATTTTTTCACCCAATGTTGGTGATACGTGGTGGTAATGACAAGTAAACAAATCCCACTTGGCTCACCAAATTTTGTTCTTCTAGGTTGAAGCGTTCGTCTACAGTAGCAGTTTTTATTTTTAGGTTTCACTCTGTTCTCTCCTATATAGATAGATGAATTTGGAACTCTAAATCCAACATGGTTTCTAGTAGCTCTTTGAAACGTGACAAAATAAAGGAGTTCTCAGTTTTGTCTCTATGGTTTGTTTCCTCTTCAAGTAGCCCTAGTGACAGAGTGTGGAAAAGCACTTTCATTGAGAGGGGTTGCCAAGCTTCTAAGAAATATCGAGTTTCCGAAATACCAGCAAGTATTTTTTCACCCAATCTTGAAGATACTTGGTGGTAATGATCGGTACACAAATCCCACTTGACTCACCAAATTTTGTTTTTCTAGGTTGTAGCGTT
Source organism: Callospermophilus lateralis (assembly GCF_048772815.1). Lineage (NCBI taxonomy): Eukaryota > Metazoa > Chordata > Mammalia > Rodentia > Sciuridae > Callospermophilus > Callospermophilus lateralis. The sequence continues at coordinate 316,524 of NW_027512910.1, forward strand.
CGTTTAGAGTGGCAGTTTTTTATTTTTAGGGTTCACTCTGTTCTCTCCTATATAGATAGATGAATTTAGAACTCTAAATCCAACATGGTTTGTAGTAGCTCTTTGAAACTTGAAAAAATAAAGGAGTTTTCAGTTTTGTCTCTATGGCTTGTTTCCTCTTCAAATAGCCCTAGGCTCAGAGGGTGGAAAAGCACTTTAATTGAGGAGGGTTGCCAAGCTTCTAAGAAATAACGAGTTTCCGAAATACCAGCCAATATTTTTCCACCCAATCTTCATGATACCTGGTGGTAATGACAAGTCCACAAATCCCACTTGGCTCACCAAATTTTGATCTTCTAGGTTGAAACTTTCGTTTACAGTAGCAGTTTTTATATTTAGGTTTCACTATGGTCTCTCCTATATAGATGAATTTGGAACTCTAAATCCAACCTCGTTTGTAGTAGATCTTTGAAACTTGACAAAAAAACGGTGTTCTCAGTTTTGTCTCTATGGCTTGTTTCCTCTTCAAGTAGCCCTAGGCACAGACTGTGGAAAAGCACTTTCATTGAGAGGGGTTGCCAAGCTTCTAAGAAATAACAAGTTTCCGAAATACCAGCAAATATTTTTTTACCCAATCTTGATGATACTTGGTGGTAATGATCAGTACAAAAATCCCACTTGGCTCACCCAATTGTGTTCTTCTAGGTTGAAGTGTTCGTCTACAGTAGCAGTTTATATTTTTAGGTTTCACTCTGTTCTCTTCTATATAGATAGATGAATTTGGAACTCTAAATCCAACATGGTTTGTATTAGCTCTTTGAAACTTGAGAAAATAAAGGAGTTCTCAGTTTTGTCTGTATGATTTGTTTCTGATTCAAGTAGCCCTAAGCAGAGACTGTGGAAAAGCACTTTCATGGAGAGGGGTTGCCACGCTTCCAAGAAATTACGAGTTTCTGAAGAACTAGCAAATATTTTTTCACCCAATCTTGATGATACGTGGTGGTAATGAGAAGTCCACAAATCGCACTTGGCTCACCAAATTTTGTTCTTCTAGGTTGAAGCATTCGTTTCCAGTAGCAGTTTTTATTTTTAGGTTTTACTCTGTTCTCTACTATATAGATAGATGAATTTGGACCTCTAAATCCAACATTGGTTGTAGTAGCTCTTTGAAACTTGACAAAATAAAGGAGTTCTCAGTTTTTTCTCTATGGTTTGTTTCCTCTTCATGTAGTCCAAGGCACAGACTCTGGAAAAGCACTTTCATTGAGAGGGGTTGCCAAGCTTCTAAGAAATAACGAGTTTCAGAAATACCAGAAAATATTTTTTGACCCAATCTTGATGATACTTTTTCGTAATATTCAGTACACAAATCCCACTTGCCCCACCAAATTTTGTTCTTCTAGTTTGAAGCGTTCGTTTACAGTAGCAGTTTTTATTTTTATTTTTCATTCTGTTCTCTTCTATATAGATAGATTAATTTGGAACTCTAAATCCAACATGGTTTGTAGTAGCTCTTTGAAACTGGACAAAATAAAGGAGTTCTCAGTTTAATCTCCATGGTTTGTTTCCTCTTTAAGTCGCCCTAAGCAGAGACTGTGGTAAAGCACTTTCATTGAAAGGGGTTTCAAAGCTTCCAAGAAATAACGAGTTTCCGAAATACCAGAAAATATTTTTTCACCCAATCTTGATGACAGGTGGTGGTAATGACAAGTACACAAATCCCACTGGGCTCAACAAATTTTGTTCTTCTAGGATGAAGCGTTCGTTTACAGTAGCAGTTTTTCTTTTTAGGTTTCACTCTGTTCTCTACTATATAGATAGATGAATTTGGAACTCTAAATCCAACATTGTTTGTAGTAGCTCTTTGAAACTTGACAAAATAAAGTAGTTCTCAGTTTTGTCTCTAGGGTTTGTTTCTTCTTCAATTAGCCGTCAGCACAGACTTTAGAAAAGCAGTTTCATTTAGACGGGTTGCCAAGCTTCTAAAAAATAACGAGTTTCCGAAATACCAGCAAATATTTTTTTACCCAATCTTGATGATACGTGGTGGTAATGACCAGTACAAAAATCTCACTTGACTCACCAAATATTGTTCTTCTAGGTTGAATCGTTCGTCTACAGTAGCAGTTTTTATATTTAGGTTTCACTATGGTCTCTCCTATATAGATAGATGATTTTGGAACTCTAAATCCAACCTGGTTTGTAGTAGATGTTTGAAACTCGACAAAATAAAGGTGTTCTCAGTTTTGTCTCTATGGCTTGTTTCCTCTTCAAGTAGCCCTAGGCACAGACTGTGGAAAAGCACTTTCATTGAGAGGGGTTGCCAAGCTTCTAAGAAATAACAAGTTTCCGAAATACCAGCAAATATTTTTTTACCCAATCTTGATGATGCTTGGTGGTAATGATCAGTACACAAATCCCGCTTGGCTCACCAAATTTTCTTCTTCTAGGTTGAAGCGTTCGTTTAGAGTGGCAGTTTTTTATTTTTAGGGTTCACTCTGTTCTCTCCTATATAGATAGATGAATTTAGAACTCTAAATCCAACATGGTTTGTAGTAGCTCTTTGAAACTTGAAAAAATAAAGGAGTTTTCAGTTTTGTCTCTATGGCTTGTTTCCTCTTCAAATAGCCCTAGGCTCAGAGGGTGGAAAAGCACTTTAATTGAGGAGGGTTGCCAAGCTTCTAAGAAATAACGAGTTTCCGAAATACCAGCCAATATTTTTCCACCCAATCTTCATGATACCTGGTGGTAATGACAAGTCCACAAATCCCACTTGGCTCACCAAATTTTGATCTTCTAGGTTGAAACTTTCGTTTACAGTAGCAGTTTTTATATTTAGGTTTCACTATGGTCTCTCCTATATAGATGAATTTGGAACTCTAAATCCAACCTCGTTTGTAGTAGATCTTTGAAACTTGACAAAAAAACGGTGTTCTCAGTTTTGTCTCTATGGCTTGTTTCCTCTTCAAGTAGCCCTAGGCACAGACTGTGGAAAAGCACTTTCATTGAGAGGGGTTGCCAAGCTTCTAAGAAATAACAAGTTTCCGAAATACCAGCAAATATTTTTTTACCCAATCTTGATGATACTTGGTGGTAATGATCAGTACAAAAATCCCACTTGGCTCACCCAATTGTGTTCTTCTAGGTTGAAGTGTTCGTCTACAGTAGCAGTTTATATTTTTAGGTTTCACTCTGTTCTCTCCTATATAGATAGATGAATTTGGAACTCTAAATCCAACATGGTTTGTATTAGCTCTTTGAAACTTGAGAAAATAAAGGAGTTCTCAGTTTTGTCTGTATGATTTGTTTCTGATTCAAGTAGCCCTAAGCAGAGACTGTGGAAAAGCACTTTCATGGAGAGGGGTTGCCACGCTTCCAAGAAATTACGAGTTTCTGAAGAACTAGCAAATATTTTTTCACCCAATCTTGATGATACGTGGTGGTAATGAGAAGTCCACAAATCGCACTTGGCTCACCAAATTTTGTTCTTCTAGGTTGAAGCATTCGTTTCCAGTAGCAGTTTTTATTTTTAGGTTTTACTCTGTTCTCTACTATATAGATAGATGAATTTGGACCTCTAAATCCAACATTGGTTGTAGTAGCTCTTTGAAACTTGACAAAATAAAGGAGTTCTCAGTTTTTTCTCTATGGTTTGTTTCCTCTTCATGTAGTCCAAGGCACAGACTCTGGAAAAGCACTTTCATTGAGAGGGTTGCCAAGCTTCTAAGAAATAACGAGTTTCAGAAATACCAGAAAATATTTTTTGACCCAATCTTGATGATACTTTTTCGTAATATTCAGTACACAAATCCCACTTGCCCCACCAAATTTTGTTCTTCTAGTTTGAAGCGTTCGTTTACAGTAGCAGTTTTTATTTTTATTTTTCATTCTGTTCTCTTCTATATAGATAGATTAATTTGGAACTCTAAATCCAACATGGTTTGTAGTAGCTCTTTGAAACTGGACAAAATAAAGGAGTTCTCAGTTTAATCTCCATGGTTTGTTTCCTCTTTAAGTCGCCCTAAGCAGAGACTGTGGTAAAGCACTTTCATTGAAAGGGGTTTCAAAGCTTCCAAGAAATAACGAGTTTCCGAAATACCAGAAAATATTTTTTCACCCAATCTTGATGACAGGTGGTGGTAATGACAAGTACACAAATCCCACTGGGCTCAACAAATTTTGTTCTTCTAGGATGAAGCGTTCGTTTACAGTAGCAGTTTTTCTTTTTAGGTTTCACTCTGTTCTCTACTATATAGATAGATGAATTTGGAACTCTAAATCCAACATTGTTTGTAGTAGCTCTTTGAAACTTGACAAAATAAAGTAGTTCTCAGTTTTGTCTCTAGGGTTTGTTTCTTCTTCAATTAGCCGTCAGCACAGACTTTAGAAAAGCAGTTTCATTTAGACGGGTTGCCAAGCTTCTAAAAAATAACGAGTTTCCGAAATACCAGCAAATATTTTTTTACCCAATCTTGATGATACGTGGTGGTAATGACCAGTACAAAATCTCACTTGACTCACCAAATATTGTTCTTCTAGGTTGAATCGTTCGTCTACAGTAGCAGTTTTTATATTTAGGTTTCACTATGGTCTCTCCTATATAGATAGATGATTTTGGAACTCTAAATCCAACCTGGTTTGTAGTAGATGTTTGAAACTCGACAAAATAAAGGTGTTCTCAGTTTTGTCTCTATGGCTTGTTTCCTCTTCAAGTAGCCCTAGGCACAGACTGTGGAAAAGCACTTTCATTGAGAGGGGTTGCCAAGCTTCTAAGAAATAACAAGTTTCCGAAATACCAGCAAATATTTTTTTACCCAATCTTGATGATGCTTGGTGGTAATGATCAGTACACAAATCCCGCTTGGCTCACCAAATTTTCTTCTTCTAGGTTGAAGCGTTCGTTTAGAGTGGCAGTTTTTTATTTTTAGGGTTCACTCTGTTCTCTCCTATATAGGTAGATGAATTTAGAACTCTAAATCCAACATGGTTTGTAGTAGCTCTTTGAAACTTGAAAAAATAAAGGAGTTTTCAGTTTTGTCTCTATGGCTTGTTTCCTCTTCAAATAGCCCAAGGCACAGAGGGTGGAAAAGCACTTTAATTGAGGAGGGTTGCCAAGCTTCTAAGAAATAACGAGTTTCCGAAATACCAGCCAATATTTTTCCACCCAATCTTCATGATACCTGGTGGTAATGACAAGTCCACAAATCCCACTTGGCTCACCAAATTTTGATCTTCTAGGTTGAAACTTTCGTTTACAGTAGCAGTTTTTATATTTAGGTTTCACTATGGTCTCTCCTATATAGATGAATTTGGAACTCTAAATCCAACCTCGTTTGTAGTAGATCTTTGAAACTTGACAAAAAAACGGTGTTCTCAGTTTTGTCTCTATGGCTTGTTTCCTCTTCAAGTAGCCCTAGGCACAGACTGTGGAAAAGCACTTTCATTGAGAGGGGTTGCCAAGCTTCTAAGAAATAACAAGTTTCCGAAATACCAGCAAATATTTTTTTACCCATCTTGATGATACTTGGTGGTAATGATCAGTACAAAAATCCCACTTGGCTCACCCAATTGTGTTCTTCTAGGTTTGAAGTGTTCGTCTACAGTAGCAGTTTATATTTTTAGGTTTCACTCTGTTCTCTCCTATATAGATAGATGAATTTGGAACTCTAAATCCAACATGGTTTGTATTAGCTCTTTGAAACTTGAGAAAATAAAGGAGTTCTCAGTTTTGTCTGTATGATTTGTTTCTGATTCAAGTAGCCCTAAGCAGAGACTGTGGAAAAGCACTTTCATGGAGAGGGGTTGCCACGCTTCCAAGAAATTACGAGTTTCTGAAGAACTAGCAAATATTTTTTCACCCAATCTTGATGATACGTGGTGGTAATGAGAAGTCCACAAATCGCACTTGGCTCACCAAATTTTGTTCTTCTAGGTTGAAGCATTCGTTTCCAGTAGCAGTTTTTATTTTTAGGTTTTACTCTGTTCTCTACTATATAGATAGATGAATTTGGACCTCTAAATCCAACATTGGTTGTAGTAGCTCTTTGAAACTTGACAAAATAAAGGAGTTCTCAGTTTTTCTCTATGGTTTGTTTCCTCTTCATGTAGTCCAAGGCACAGACTCTGGAAAAGCACTTTCATTGAGAGGGGTTGCCAAGCTTCTAAGAAATAACGAGTTTCAGAAATACCAGAAAATATTTTTTGACCCAATCTTGATGATACTTTTTCGTAATATTCAGTACACAAATCCCACTTGCCCCACCAAATTTTGTTCTTCTAGTTTGAAGCGTTCGTTTACAGTAGCAGTTTTTATTTTTATTTTTCATTCTGTTCTCTTCTATATAGATAGATTAATTTGGAACTCTAAATCCAACATGGTTTGTAGTAGCTCTTTGAAACTGGACAAAATAAAGGAGTTCTCAGTTTAATCTCCATGGTTTGTTTCCTCTTAAGTCGCCCTAAGCAGAGACTGTGGTAAAGCACTTTTCATTGAAAGGGGTTTCAAAGCTTCCAAGAAATAACGAGTTTCCGAAATACCAGAAAATATTTTTTCACCCAATCTTGATGACAGGTGGTGGTAATGACAAGTACACAAATCCCACTGGGCTCAACAAATTTTGTTCTTCTAGGATGAAGCGTTCGTTTACAGTAGCAGTTTTTCTTTTTAGGTTTCACTCTGTTCTCTACTATATAGATAGATGAATTTGGAACTCTAAATCCAACATTGTTTGTAGTAGCTCTTTGAAACTTGACAAAATAAAGTAGTTCTCAGTTTTGTCTCTAGGGTTTGTTTCTTCTTCAATTAGCCGTCAGCACAGACTTTAGAAAAAGCAGTTTCATTTAGACGGGTTGCCAAGCTTCTAAAAAATAACGAGTTTCCGAAATACCAGCAAATATTTTTTTACCCAATCTTGATGATACGTGGTGGTAATGACCAGTACAAAAATCTCACTTGACTCACTCAAATATTGTTCTTCTAGGTTGAATCGTTCGTCTACAGTAGCAG